>NC_035449.2:15669487-15993674 GCF_002127325.2 Helianthus annuus
ATATATATATATATATATATATATATATATATATATATATATATATATATATATATATATATATATATATATATATATATATATATGCGGATTGGACACCAAAAAATGAACACTCAAAAAATGGCTACAATTTAAGGAATTTGTTTAGTGACGACATCAGATTCCTAATTGATGAAGAAAAGTCTGGTGGCAGGAAAAGCTGCTTCCCGGAGGTTGTCAAGTGTTTTCGCTCAACGATTCTATTCTTGGGTGGTTGGTTTGGCCCTTGTTCCTGTAACTCGAATCCAAGCCCGGTATATCCCATTTTAGTTTTACACCATTGTAAACCTTACGCCTTTTTTACTCTCTGATCGAGGTTATCGGCAGTGAAAAATCTTCGTAAACTAAATCACACGTCTATGTGTTGACATTTAATAGATGTACAGTCAAGAAAATCAAGAGCAATGGTGATATATATGCGGATTAGACACCAAAAAAATAATCACTCAAAAAATGGCTACAATTTAAGGAATGTGTTTAGTGACGGCATCAGATTCCTAACTGATGGAGAAAGGTCTGGTGGAAAGAAAAGTTGCTTCCAGGAGGTTGTCAAGTTTTTTCGCTCGACGAATCCATTCTTGGGTGGTTGGTTTAGCCCTTGTTCCTGTACCTCAAATCCTAGCCCGGTATATGTCATTTTAGTTTTACACCATTGTGAACCTTACGCCTTTTTTACTCTTTGATCGAGGTTCTCGGCATTGAAAAATCTTCGTAAATTTAATCACACGTGTATATGCTGACATTTAAGAGATATACAGTCAAGAAAATGTAACGCCCCGTATTTCCGTATTTCCATTTTTAGAAATACGTGCCTGCTTTTCTATTTTGGAATTCACGGTCGAAATCGGATTAAGAAACGGATTAAAATGACAACGACGACACATTATACGTTTTTTTAACGAAACGACAAACGGAGGCGACTGATATCGAGTATCAGCACCACTTTACACATTTACGGACCTAAAGCAACATTTTATGACATTTTACGATGCTCGGGTTTGAAAACGGACCTTGTAGACGCGATCGGGCCGCTAAAAAACGCTAGAACGGGTTAACGGGCCTTGGGCCCAACACACTACCTAACCGTAACTATTTAAACACCTCAAACCCCTTTCTCCTTCACAGAAAACCCTAGCCCCTCCCCTGCTCTCACCCTCTCGTTCACACAACCGGCGACCGGAGCCGAAATTCCGGCCGAGCTCCGGCACCCCGTCTTCTCCGGGTTCGATCTCTGACCGGCTACATGCTCACCCGCACCCCCCTGTCTCCTATCTAGCTCCAGTGAGCTCTCCGACCACACACAGGCCACTCCCCCTCTCGCTCATCTCCCCTGTCCGCTTCAAACCACCGCACTCAACCCCTCCCCCTGCTCAACTAAACGGCCGACCATCACTGTGGTGGTGGCGGCGCTCGGCGGCGGCTCACGACGACAAAACAGAAACTGAGAGAGAGAGAGAGAGAGAGAGAGAGAGAGAGACGCAGAGAGAAAGGAGAGAGCCGCGACGGCGGCGGCGTCACCGGCGTCACTCCAGCCGGCGGTTCAGGTTTGTCTTGGTTCAAGTTCTGTTTGATTTTTTTTACTCGATTCAATTTCCGATTAGTTTCAACTCAGTCGGGTTTTGTTCAAATCGCAGACTCGGTACGGAGGTGGTTGGCTCGATTATGTCATTATTGGTTCGGTCTCGAGCCTGCTGATTTGGTTCTGTCGAGGTTGCTTCGATTCAGGTACTGGTTTTGACCCTTTTGGTTCAGTTACGAATTATCGATTCTCATTCGATTCACCTTAGTTCTGGTCACATTCAGTTCCGACTCGACTTTGTTAATTCTTTCGTTATTCAGCAGGTTCGGGTTCTGTACAATCGGATTCGGTTCGGTGTTCGGGTCAAATCTGGTCAAAGCGGGTCAACTGTGGTCTCGGTGCCGTCTGGTTACGGGTTCGGGTCATTGGGTTAAACATGAGACGTGATATTTTAACGATGCTAATATCTCGATTATATTGTTTAATATCTTCGTTAACACAAAACCGCATCTTATATAATTTGTGAACATAATAGAAATATATGTATATATATGTTGTATTGTTTTGTTTATTGTTCATTGAATTCTGAAGATTTTGACGACAACTTGCATTGTCGGGATCGTCCAAAAACAAAGGAAACTCTGCCCGATTTTCGTAAAATTCCGTAAAATGAAACGCGTTAGTTTATAAAGCGAAATCTATCAAATTCGACTATTTTTTTATAAACTAGATATAAATATATAATTATTTTATCTTATTAGTATTGTTATTATTTATTTATTCAGTTATTATTATTATTATTTTTTTTAAACATTTCATCAATACTTTTGAAAGAATTAATTTAGAAATATCACTTAAACTACATAAATTTTATATACATATATTTTTATATATATTTACATTTATATCAACTAGATATACTTTAATTTCCAATTCAAATCCTCGGTCGTAAATTCGTTACTCATACGCCATCGTTTGCCCATGTAGGGTGACCACGGTGTTCCATCCTCCTAATCTCATACACTTGTCAACAATTGGATAATCGGAAGAAATTGAAATATTGTGAGTATACTCGTACTTTTCCCCTTTTACTTTTACCATTTTTGGGGTGTAACATGTTTACCTATTGAAACTTACACATGAACTTTTGTCTAAACACACGAACATTCCTATAACAATGCTTGTATATGTGATGGCTTGATACTTTAAATTTGGGTGATTCTTATGTGTTAAACTTATCATTAACTTCGTACGAGCCAAACCTTGACATATGTAGCGCTATAGGATTAACGACCCGCCTCTACTGAAACTTTGGTTATGTCATGAGCAAGTTGCGTTTTCTTGGTTTGATATGTTAGACACATGCCATATTTAATGTTTATCTTGAATCGCATGCTTGCTATGAGGGATTGTTCACACTTTTATCTCATGCTATGTATGTACCAAACTTGTATACTCGCCTTTGCTTTTGCATTGACTTTATTTTAACATGTTACAGGTGGATGTCAACGATGCATGGAATTTAGTAGGATGCTTAGATACACACTTAAAAAGAATTGTATTCATATTGTATTATTTTATTATTCATGTTGTTGTATTTGTTTCAAAAGCCTTGTAATTGATCCTTTAGAAATGGAATGAAATGATTATTTAAATACTTGTCACAATTGTTAGCGTTATGATGTCTCGAGCAATCTTCACACTTCGTCTCATCCCGATGTTTCCGCCATTGGTTGGGGTGTGACAGATTGGTATCAGAGCCATAACTATAGGGAATTAGGAAAAGTAGGAATGCTTTAGCCTAGTCTATAGTTTTAGAACCTTATTCGTATGCTTTGCTTGGACTACTACATGATACTTTATTTGTTACTTATTTATGCTCTTTTAAACATGTATGTTACTCATGTGTAATATTCGACATGTTATTCTTACGCATTAATGCTTGTTTTATTGTGTGTTAACACTTGTTTCGTTGTTCGATTCTTTATGTGTTATTCTTGACATATTTCTCTATGTGTTAATACTTGTTTTATTTCATTATTTAAGTATCATCCTTGATATGCTTTCTTATGTGTTTATACTTGTTTGTGTATCTCCTTCGACATACACTTCCCTCATGCATTTTACTCGATTATTCTAAATCCGACAACACTCATATTGTACAAATGAGACGAATTCACCAAAATAGGCGTGAAACCCATAATTTGGTGAACAACTCTCAATCCATCCACTTTCCTTTTCTTTTTACACGAAATTCATCATCAAGTTAGGAGTGAAATCCTCACCTTGATGGAGAAGTTCAAATTTCAAATTCTAGTGGACCCTCGTCAAAGTGTTGAAATTAAATTTTGACCCGACGAGTACCAACTACACTTAGGATACGAAACCGTCAAGTTAGGGGTGAAACCCGCACCTTGGCGACTAGTTCCACTCCTTGATTTTTTTCATAAATCCCGCCAAGTCTCGAAATTTCGATTGATTTGGGACATGTAGTAACCGGAAGGGTAAATACCGTTAACCGACTTGTCGGCGAGAGTATTTTACCTATTAGGCCAAAGCATGCCCTTCAATTTCAAATGACCTTTCGACCACTTTGGTTAGTCAACGTTCCGTTTTGGAACCATCCAAGTCTCTTTTTATCGAACTTACACTTTATTATTTTTCGATCTTTTACGATGAAATTCTCTCTTGTCAATTTTGAACTATTTGTGAGATTTTGCTTTTGCGCATACATCATACTATTACTTTTCATACGATTATGCATTATTAGCATGCATAATTTCTCGTAATTTTATTTACATTTTTCTTTTTGTAACAAGTGGAGACATATCGTCGAGATAGGAGTGATTTCCTTACCTTGACGATTAACTCCGCTTCATTTTCTCATCTTACAACGACCTCACCAATGGATTAGGGGTGATTCCCTTACCTAGGTGATCGTTACCAATACTTTCTTTTAATAGACTATGTTATGTAAACACGATCATTTATACATTTAAATCGTTTATCATTAGTCAAATCTCTAACTATTTCAAAATGCATTGTTTATATGAATGAACTTCTTATCCTACAATCTATATTTTCATATAGCTTATACACGTGAAATTTTTAACCTTTCCGTAGACACTTGTTTCCCGACATTCAAAAATTTCACGAAATGCTACTCATCAACTTAATCGGTCCAACAAAACCATTGCTCACAAAATTTTGTATTCAACATAACTATTGAAACACTTATAACATATTACAAATATTATTCAACATTTACTAAAACTTCTTTTGAAAGCAATAAAACATTTTATTAAAAGACGCTTTTTCAGCAAACACTAAGTCCATATACCAAATTCCTTTTTTTCTAAGGGATCAACTTTTCACGAAAATCCGTAAACTTCGAAACTTTCTAATACAAAGTTACTTAAAACGGCGCAAACTTATTAATCTCTAGAACTTTTCAAAACCTCACTCGATACATCAATCAACTTCGAAACACGTGGGCAAGGAAACTTCATAAGGACCGACAAATTTTCAAGTTATGTAATCTCTTTTAAAACCGTAGTAGCATTTCCATTCTTTTTACAAAGCACGTTCCACGTAACCAATAGCTGTTTTTATATTCCCTTACATTCACAAACTAGATTCTGCATTTCATGACAACTCAATCTATTTAACTTCACGTGTTACGCAAACAACTACATATGCATACCATTTTACACATTTTAGTCAATATCTCACAACAATCTCACGCGTGTCACTCGTTCGCTTTTTCTTTCATACTCAAAGCTTTTGACCTTTTACGCACATAAACTCGTGTATTTCGATTTATACTATAAACAAAATCATTATTTTCTACATCCATGCTTATACATTTTACGCCTTCACTTATGTTCACACTTACACATTTATGTTATACTCACGATTCAAAATTCGTACGTTTTACGTTAATAAATACACTCACAATTATACACTTACGTTGTCCTTACATTCATGTCTATACTACATTCGTATTCATATTCATATTCACACGCTTTATGTTTCCATTTGCACTTACACAACTTTGTTACACTTATATTCATACGCATATATTTTATTCATACTTAACCTTCATGTTTTACACCTACATTCATATTCATATTTGTATCTATGCTCATACATACGTGCTTATTCATACTTAAACTCATGATTCATACATTCGTACCCATACGCGAGCGTAATCCGAGTGATTTGCTTACGTGGGTCTCATACATACTTAAGCATGGACTTGCTTACATACTACATTCTTACACGTACACATTCTTAATTTTAAATTATGTATACCCTGACTCATACACGACTAGTACAAGCTATGCGGATCATGCGACGGTCAATATAATCGCGGGTGCACACGGGATTATAGTGATGGGCGTATGAGAACCATAGAGTGTACTATTGTGTATGGTAAAACACGGAACGTAACATGACACGAATAACGAAACGGACGTCATGTGGTCAAAACATGGTGGATACGCCGCTGGTACTTCCTATATATAAGTGTTTTCACCATGATACTAAACTTTCGTAAAAAGTGCCATGAGAAATTCAGTGTTTTGCAGACCTTTATGGACCTAATACAAACTTTAACAACTCACAAACGCATTATATCCGATTATCCACGACGAGACCTCATTCTTAACGCACTACTTTTGTCTATCCGATACGTATGCCATTCTTATACTTGTAATCGTTTATTAGATTAATCATTCACCCTTATACCTCCATTATCCTCCGTTGCCCGTCTTACAAGCCTCAATTTTAAACGACCCTCTTATATTTGCCAAAACCCTTTCAAGTCTTCCTTCTGAATAAATTTCGGGACGAAATTTCCTAAAGGAGGGGAGACTGTAACGCCCCGTATTTCCGTATTTCCATTTTTAGAAATACGTGCCTGCTTTTCTATTTTGGAATTCACGGTCGAAATCGTATTAAGAAACGGATTAAAATGACAACGACGACACATTATACGTTTTTTTTAACGAAACGACAAACGGACGCGACTGATATCGAGTATCAGCACCACTTTACACATTTACGGACCTAAAGCAACATTTTATGACATTTTACGATGCTCGGGTTTGAAAACGGACCTTGTAGACGCGATCGGGCCGCTAAAAAACGCTAGAACGGGTTAACGGGCCTTGGGCCCAACACACTACCTAACCCTAACTATTCAAACACCTCAAACCCCTTTCTCCTTCACAGAAAGCTCTAGCCCCTCCCCTGCTCTCACCCTCTCGTTCACACAACCGGCGAACGGAGCCGAAATTCCGGCCGAGCTCCGGCACCCCGTCTTCTCCGGGTTCGATCTCCGACCGGCTACATGCTCACCCGCACCCCCCTGTCTCCTATCTAGCTCCAGTGAGCTCTCCGACCACACACAAGCCACTCCCCCTCTCGCTCATCTCCCCTGTCCGCTTCAAACCACCGCACTCAACCCCTCCCCCCTGCTCAACTAAACGGCCGACCACCACTGTGGTGGTGGCGGCGCTCGGCGGCGGCTCACGACGACAAAACAGAAACTGAGAGAGAGAGAGAGAGAGAGAGAGAGAGAGAGAGAGAGAGAGAGAGAGAGAGAGACGCAGAGAGAAAGGAGAGAGCCGCGACGGCGGCGGCGTCACCGGCGTCACTCCAGCCGGCGGTTCAGGTTTGTCTTGGTTCAAGTTCTGTTTGATTTTTTTTACTCGATTCAATTTCCGATTAGTTTCAACTCAGTCGGGTTTTGTTCAAATCGCAGACTCGGTACGGAGGTGGTTGGCTCGATTATGTCATTATTGGTTCGGTCTCGAGCCTGCTGATTTGGTTCTGTCGAGGTTGCTTCGATTCAGGTACTGGTTTTGACCCTTTTGGTTCAGTTACGAATTATCGATTCTCATTCGATTCACCTTAGTTCTGGTCACATTCAGTTCCGACTCGACTTTGTTAATTCTTTCGTTATTCAGCAGGTTCGGGTTCTGTACAATCGGATTCGGTTCGGTGTTCGGGTCAAATCTGGTCAAAGCGGGTCAACTGTGGTCTCGGTGCCGTCTGGTTACGGGTTCGGGTCATTGGGTTAAACATGAGACGTGATATTTTAACGATGCTAATATCTCGATTATATTGTTTAATATCTTCGTTAACACAAAACCGCATCTTATATAATTTGTGAACATAATAGAAATATATGTATATATATGTTGTATTGTTTTGTTTATTGTTCATTGAATTCTGAAGATTTTGACGACAACTTGCATTGTCGGGATCGTCCAAAAACAAAGGAAACTCTGCCCGATTTTCGTAAAATTCCGTAAAATGAAACGCGTTAGTTTATAAAGCGAAATCTATCAAATTCGACTATTTTTTTATAAACTAGATATAAATATATAATTATTTTATCTTATTAGTATTGTTATTATTTATTTATTCAGTTATTATTATTATTTTTTTTAAACATTTCATCAATACTTTTGAAAGAATTAATTTAGAAATATCACTTAAACTACATAAATTTTATATACATATATTTTTATATATATTTACATTTATATCAACTAGATATACTTTAATTTCCAATTCAAATCCTCGGTCGTAAATTCGTTACTCATACGCCATCGTTTGCCCATATAGGGTGACCACGGTGTTCCATCCTCCTAATCTCATACACTTGTCAACAATTGGATAATCGGAAGAAATTGAAATATTGTGAGTATACTCGTACTTTTCCCCTTTTACTTTTACCACTTTTGGGGTGTAACATGTTTACCTATTGAAACTTACACATGAACTTTTGTCTAAACACACGAACATTCCTATAACAATGCTTGTATATGTGATGGCTTGATACTTTAAATTTGGGTGATTCTTATGTGTTGAACTTATCATTAACTTCGTACGAGCCAAACCTTGACATATGTAGCGCTATAGGATTAACGACCCGCCTCTACTGAAACTTTGGTTATGTCATGAGCAAGTTGCGTTTTCTTGGTTTGATATGTTAGACACATGCCATATTTAATGTTTATCTTGAATCGTATGCTTGCTATGAGGGATTGTTCACACTTTTATCTCATGCTATGTATGTACCAAACTTGTATACTCGCCTTTGCTTTTGCATTGACTTTATTTTAACATGTTACAGGTGGATGTCAACGATGCATGGAATTTAGTAGGATGCTTAGATACACACTTAAAAAGAATTTTATTCATATTGTATTATTTTATTATTCATGTTGTTGTATTTGTTTCAAAAGCCTTGTAATTGATCCTTTAGAAATGGAATGAAATGATTATTTAAATACTTGTCACAATTGTTAGCGTTATGATGTCTCGAGCAATCTTCACACTTCGTCTCATCCCGATGTTTCCGCCATTGGTTGGGGTGTGACAGAAAATCAAGAGCAATGGTGATATACATGCGGATTAGACACCAAAAAATAAACACTCAAAAAATGGCTACAATTTAAGGAATGTGTTTAGTGACGGCATCAGATTCCTAATTGATGAAGAAAGGTCTGGTGACAGGAAAAGCTGCTTCCAGGAGGTTGTCAAGTGTGTTCGCTCGAAGATTCCATTCTTGGGTGGTTGGTTTGGCCCTTGTTCCTGTAACTCGAATCCAAGCCCGGTATATCCCATTTTAGTTTTACACCATTGTGAACCTTACGCCTTTTTCACTCTCTGATCGAGGTTATCAGCAGTGAAAAATCTTCGCAAACTAAATCACACGTATATGTGTTGACATTTAATAGATGTACAGTCAAGAAAATCAAGAGCAATGGTGATATATATGCGGATTAGACACCAAAAAATAAACACTCAAAAAATGGCTACAATTTAAGGAATGTGTTTAGTTACTGTATCTGATTCCTTATTGATGGAGAAAGGTCTAGTGGCAAGAAAACCTGCTTATAGGAGGTTGTCAAGTGTTTTCGCTCGAAAATTCCGTTCTTGGGTGGTTGGTTTGGCCCTTGTTCTTGTAACTCGAATCCTAGCCCGGTATATCCCATTTTAGTTTTACACCATTATGAACCTTACGCTTTTTTTACTCTCTGATCGAGGTTCTCGGCATTGAAAAATCTTCGTAAACTAAATCACACGTGTATATGTTGACATTTAAGAGATATACAGTCAAGAAAGTCAAGAGCAATGGTGATATATATGCGGATTAGACACCAAAAAATAATCACTCAAAAAATGGCTACAATTTAAGGAATGTGTTTAGTGACAGCATCAGATTCCTAACTGATGGAGAAAGGTCTGGTGGAAAGAAAAGTTGCTTCCAGGAGGTTGTCAAGTACTTTCGCTCGACGATTCCATTCTTGGGTGGTTGGTTTGGCCCTTGTTCCTGGAACTCGAATCCTTGCCCGGTATATCCCATTTTAGTTTTACACCATTGTGAACCTTACGCCTTTTTTACTCTCTGATCGAGGTTCTCGGCATTGAAAAATCTTCGTAAACTAAATCACACGTGTATATGTTGACATTTAAGAGATATACAGTAAAGAAAATCAAGAGCAATGGTGATATATATGCGGATTTGACAACAAAAAATAAACACTCAAAAATTGGCTACAATTTAAGGAATGTGTTTAGTGACGGCATCAGATTCCTAATTGATGGAGAAAGGTCTGGTGGCAAGAAAAGCTGCTTCCAGGAGGTTGTCATGTGTTTCGCTCGACGATTCCATTCTTGGGTGGTTGGTTTGGCCCTTGTTCCTGTAACTCGAATCCTAGCCCGGTATATCCCATTTTAGTTTTACACCATTGTCAACCTTACTCTTTTTTTACTCTCTGATCGAGGTTCTCGGCATTGAAAAATCTTCGTAAACTAAATCACACGTGTATATGTTGACATTTAAGAGATATACAGTTAAGAAAATCAAGAGCAATGCCGATATATATATGCGGATTAAACACTCAAAAATTCGCTACAATTTAAGGAATGTGTTTAGTGACGGCATCAGATTCCTAATTGATGGAGAAAGGTCTGGTGGCAAGAAAAGCTGCTTCCAGGAGGATATCAAATGTTTTCGCTCGACGATTCCATTCTTGGGTGGTTGGTTTGGCCCTTGTTCCTGTAACTCGAATCCAAGCCTGGTATATCCCATTTTAGATTTATACCATTGTCAAACTTACGCCTTTTTTACTCTCTGATCGAGGTTCTCGGCATTGAAAAATCTTCGTAAACTAAATCACACGTGTATATGTTGACATTTAAGAGATATACAGTCAAGAAAATCAAGGGCAATGTCGAAATATATATATATATATATATATGTGGATTAGACACCAAAAAATAAACACTCAAAAAATTAACACTCAAAAAATTCTACAATTTAAGGAATGTGTTTAGTGACGGCATCAGATTCCTAATTGATGGAGAAAGGTCTGGTGGCAAGAAAAGCTGCTTCCAGGAGGTTGTCAAGTGTTTTCGCTCGACGATTCCATTCTTGGGTGGTTGGTTTGGCCCTTGTTCTTGTAACTCGAATCCTAGCCCGGTATATCCCATTTTAGTTTTACACCATTATGAACCTTACGCTTTTTTTACTCTCTGATCGAGGTTCTCGGCATTGAAAAATCTTCGTAAACTAAATCACACGTGTATATGTTGACATTTAAGAGATATACAGTCAAGAAAATCAAGAGCAATGGTGATATATATGCGGATTAGAGAACAAAAAATAAACACTCAAAAAATGGCTACAATTTAAGGAATGTGTTTAGTGACGGCATCAGATTCCTAATTGATGGAGAAAGGTCTAGTGGCAAGAAAAGCTGCTTCCAGGAGGTTGTCATGTGTTTCGCTCGACGATTCCATTCTTGGGTGGTTGGTTTGGCCCTTGTTCCTGTAACTCAAATCCTAACCTGGTATAACCCATTTTAGTCATACACCATTGTGAACCTTACGCCTTTATTACTCTCTGATCGAGGTTCTCGGCATTGAAAAATCTTCGTAAACTAAATCACACGTGTATATGTTGACATTTAAGAGATATACAGTCAAGAAAATCAAGAGCAAAGGTGATATATATGCGGATTAGACACCAAAAAATAAACACTCAAAAAATGACTACAATTTAAGAAATGTGTTTAGTGACGGCATCAGATTCCTAATTGATGGAGAAAGGTCTAGTGGCAAGAAAAGCTGCTTCCAGGAGGTTGTCAAGTGTTTTCGCTCGACGATTCCATTCTTGGGTTGTTGGTTTGGCCCTTGTTCCTGTAACTCGAATCCTAGCCCGGTATATCCCATTTTAGTTTTACACCATTGTCAACCTTACTCCTTTTTTACTCTCCGATCGAGGTTCTCGGCATTGAAAAATCTTCGTAAACTAAATCACACGTGTATATGTTGACATTTAAGAGATATACAGTTAAGAAAATCAAGAGCAATGCCGATATATATATGCGGATTAAACACTAAAAAAATGGCTACATTTTAAGGAATGTGTTTAGTGACGTCATTAGATTCCTAATTGATGGAGAAAGGTCTGGTGGCAAGAAAAGCTGCTTCCATGAGGATATCAAATGTTTTCGCTCGACGATTTCATTCTTGGGTGGTTGGTTTGGCCCTTGTTCCTATAACTCGAATCCTAGCCTGGTATATCCCATTTTAGATTTATACCATTGTCAAACTTACGCCTTTTTTACTCTCTGATCGAGGTTCTCGGCATTGAAAAATCTTCGTAAACTAAATCACACGTGTATATGTTGACATTTAAGAGATATACAGTCAAGAAAATCAAGGGCAATGTCGATATATATATATATATATGCGGATTAGACACCAAAAAATTAACACTCAAAAAATGGCTACAATTTAAGGAATGTGTTTAGTGACGGCATCAGATTTCTAATTGATGGAGAAAGGTCTGGTGGCAAGAAAAGCTGCTTCCAGGAGGTTATCAAGTTTTTTCGCTCGATGATTCCATTCTTGGGTGGTTGGTTTGGCCCTTGTTCCTGTAACTCGAATCCTAGCCCAGATATACCATTTTAGTTTTACACCATTGTCAAGTTTACGCCTTTTTTACTCTCTGATCGAGGTTCTCGGCATTTAAAAATCTTCGTAGACTAAATCACACGTGTGTATGTTGAGATTTAAGAGATATACAGTCAAGAAAATCAAGAGCAATGCCGATATATATATATATAGAGTGGGGATCCTACGGAAAGTGTGTTTTTCCTAAAAAGTGTAAAAAGTCATAAAACACAATAATTTCAGGCATAAAACACACCTAAAACTCACAAATAATGGAATGAATATTACTAAAACATCATATTCAAACTCTAATAGTCCATAAAAACTTCAAACACACCATCGTAGAACTATGAATATAAAACACACAATGCTAAAAAACATAAAACACAATAATATTTGTCATTCCACAATCAGAGGCTTAACATCTAAAACACAAAACAAAACCCACATACATGATGTTTTAGTAATCTTCAGCATATTATTTGTGGGTTTTTGGTGTGTTTTATGGTTGACATTATGGTGTTTTATGACTTTTTACACTTTTTAGGAAATTTGGACTTTCTGGCCAACTCCTATCCTATATATATATATATATATATATATATATATATATATATATGCGGACTAGACACACCAAAAAATAAACACTCAAAAAATGGCAACAATTTAAGGAATGTGTTTAGTGACGGCATCAGATTCCTAATTGATGGAGAAAGGTCTGGTGGCAAGAAAAGCTGCTTCAAGGAGGTTATTAAGTGTTTTCGCTCGACGATTCTATTCTTGGGTGGTGGGTTTGGCCCTTGTTCCTGTAACTCGAATCCTAACCCGGTATATCCCATTTTAGTTTTACAACATTGTGAATCTTACGCCTTTTTTACTCTCTGATCGAGGATCTCTGCATTGAAAAATCTTCTTAAACTAAATCACACGTGTATATGTTGACGTTTAAGAGATATACAGTCAAGAAAATCAAGAGCAACGGTGAGATATATGCGGATTAGACACCAATAAATAAACACTCAAAAAATGGCTACGATTTAAGAAATGTGTTTAGTGACGGCATCAGATTCCTAATTGATGGAGAAAGGTCTGGTGGCAAGAAAAGCTGCTTCCAGGAGGTTGTCAACTGTGTTCGCTCGACGATTCCATTCTTGGGTGGTTGGTTTGGCCCTTGTTCCTGTAACTCGAATCCAAGCCCGGTATATCCCATTTTAGTTTTACACCATTGTGAACCTTACGCCTTTTTTACTCTCTGATCGAGGCTCTCGGCATTGAAAAATCTTCGTAAATTAAATCACACGTGTATTGTTGACATTTAAGAGATATACTGTCAAGAAAATCAAGAGCAATGGTGATATACACGCGGATTAGACACCAAAAAATAAACACTTAAAAAATGGCTACAATTTAAGAAATGTGTTTAGTGACGGCATCAGATTCCTAATTGATGGAGAAAGGTCTGTTGGTAAGAAAAGCTGCTTTCAGGAGGTTGTCAAGTGTGTTCGCTTGACGATTCCATTCTTGGGTGGTTGGTTTGGCCCTTGTTCCTGTAACTCGAATCCAAGCCCGGTATATCCCATTTTAGTTTTACACCATTGTGAACCTTACGCCTTTTTCACTCTCTGATCGGGGCTCTCGGCATTGAAAAATCTTCGTAAATTAAATCACACGTGTATATGTTGACTATTAAGAGATATACTGTCAAGAAAATCAAGAGCAATGGTGATATACATGCGGATTAGACTCCAAAAAATAACACTTAAAAAATGCCTACAATTTAAGGAATGTGTTTAGTGACTGTATCAGATTCCTTATTGATGGAGAAAGGTCTGGTGGCAAGAAAACCTACTTCCAGGAGATTGTCATGTGTTTTCGCTCGACAATTCCATTCTTGGGTGGTTGGTTTGGCCCTTGTTCCTGTAACTCGAATCCTAGCCCGGTATATGCCATTTTAGTTTTACACCATTATGAACCTTACGCCTTTTTTACTTTCTGATCGAGGTTCTCGGCATTGAAAAAACTTCGTAAACTAAATCAGACGTGTATATGTTGACATTTAAGAGATATACAGTCAAGAAAATCAAGAGCAATTGTGATATTTAGCCCGGTTTAGACACCAAAAAATAATCACCCAAAAAATGGCTACAATTTAAGGAATGTGTTTAGTGACAACATCAGATTCCTAACTGATGGAGAAAGGTCTGGTGGAAAGAAAAGTTGCTTCCAGGAGGTTGTCAAGTGTTTTCGCTCGACGATTCCATTCTTGGGTGGTTGGTTTGGCCCTTGTTCCTGGAACTCGAATCCTAGCCCGGTATATCCCATTTTAGTTTTACACCATTGTGAACTTTACGCCTTTTTTACTCTCTGATCGAGGTTCTCGGCATTGAAAAATCTTCGTAAAATAAATCACACGTGTATATGTTGACATTTAAGAGATATACTGTCAAGAAAATCAAGAGCAACGGTGATATACATGCGGATTAGACACCAAAAAATAAACACTTAAAAAATGCCAACAATTTAAGGAATGTGTTTAGTGACTGTATCAGATTCCTTATTGATGGAGAAAGGTCTGGTGACAAGAAAACCTACTTCCAGGAGGTTGTCATGTGTTTTCGCTCGACAATTCCATTTTTGGGTGGTTGGTTTGGCCCTTGTTCCTGTAACTCAAATCCTAGCCCGGTATATCCCATTTTAGTTATACACCATTGTGAACCTTACGCCTTTTTTACTCTCTGATCGAGGTTCTCGGCATTGAAAAATCTTCGTAAACTAAATCACATTTGTATATGTTGACATTTGAGAGATATACAGTCAAGAAAATCAAGAGCAATGGTGATATATATGCGGATTAGACACCAAAAAATAATCACCCAAAAAATGGATACAATTTAAGGAACGTATTTAGTGACGACATTAGATTCCTAACTGATGGAGAAAGGTCTGGGGGAAAGAAAAGTTGCTTCCAGGAGGTTGTCAAGTATTTTCGCTCGACGATTCCATTCTTGGGTGGTTGGTTTGGCTCTTGTTCCTGGAACTCGAATCCTAGCCCGGTATATCCCATTTTAGTTTTACACCTTTGTGAACCTTACGCCTTTTTTATTCTCTGATCGAGGTTCTCGGCATTGAAAAATCTTCTTAAACTAAATCACACGTGTATATGTTGACATTTAAGAGATATACATTCAAGAAAATCAAGAGGAATGGTGATATATATGCGGATTAGACAACAAAAAATAAACACTCAAAAATTGGCTACAATTGAAGGAATGTGTTTAGTGACGGCATCAGATTCCTAATTGATGGAGAAAGGTCTGGTGGCAAGAAAAGCTGCTTCCAGGAGGTTGTTATGTGTTTTCGCTCGACGATTCCATTCTTGGGTGTTTGGTTTGGCCCTTGTTCCTGTAACTCAAATCCTAGCCCGGTATATCCCATTTTAGTTATATACCATTGTGAACCTTTCGCCTTTTTTACTCTCTGATCGAGGTTCTCGGCATAAAAAAATCTTCGTAAACTAAATCACATTTGTATATGTTGACATTTAAGAGATATACAGTTAAGAAAATCAAGAGAAAAGGTGATATATATGCGGATTAGACACCAAAAAATAAACACTCAAAAAATGGCTACAATTTAAGGAATGTGTTTAGTGAGGGCATCAGATTCCTAATTGATGGAGAAAGGTTTGGTGGTAAGAAAAGCTGCTTCCAGGAGGTTGTCAAGTGTTTTCGCTCGACGATTCCCTTCTTGGTTGGTTGGTTTGGCCCTTGTTCCTGTAACTCGAATCCAAGCCCGGTATATCGCATTTTAATTTTACACCATTGTGAATCTTACGCCTTTTTTACTCTCTGATCGAGGTTCTCGGCATTGAAAAATCTTTGTAGACTAAATCACACGTGTATATGTTGACATTTAAGAGATATACTGTCAAGAAAATCAAGAGCAATGCCGATATACATATGCGGATTAGACATCAAAAAATAAACACTCAAAAAATGGCTACAATTTATGGAACGTCTTTAGTGACGGCATCAGATTCCTAACTGATGGAGAAAGGTCTGGTGGAAAGAAAAGTTTCTTCCAGGAGGTTGTCAAGTGTTTTCGCTCGACGATTCCAATCTTGGATGCTTGGTTTGGCCGTTGTTCCTGGAACTCGAATCCTAGTCCTGTATATCCCATTTTTAGTTTTACACCATTGTGAACCTTACGGCTTTTTTACTCTCTGATCGAGGTTCTCGGCATCGAAAAATCTTGGTAAACTAAATCACACGTGTATATGTTGACATTTAAGAGATATACAGTCAAGAAAATCAAGAGCAATGGTGATTTAAATGCGGATTAGACAACAAAAAATAAAGGAATAATGGAATTTAATAATCCCAACTTTCACCAGTTGGCCGGCAACGGACCCAACTTAAAAAATAGCCACTGACGGTCCCAACTTTTGACATTTTGTAAAACATTGGACCTTTGCTAACACTTTTATAACGGTGATGACGTGGCATGATGACGTGTCATAATTTTTAAAGTTGGCGGTATGTGGCAATTATGCTTGAATATGTGGCTTTCTATTAAAAAATTGAAATAATCATTTAAAGCATCTGCACCTATTATCACTTCCCCCCCCCACCCACCCACACACACACACACACACACGAATAAGGAGTAACTGCGAGAGTAAGGAATCATCATTTCTGTTCTTCAAACCTTCAATTACAACGATTAATAAGAAGATAAACAGCAATAAAGTGAAGAAGATTGATAAAGGTGTGAAGGTAGCTGCTATCGACTGTGCACCGGCGGTGACGCCGGAGAAACTATTTGAATAGTGCTTCTCACCCAATCCAGAAACCGATGGTGGAGAATAAGTTAGGGGAGATAACAGATGGTAGGTAAGGTTGTGTTGTGTTGTGTTGTGGGTGGGTGGGGTTAATTGGGGGTGAGCTGGTGAAGGGGCGTCGACGCATAGGAGAGAGGAGAAGGAGGTTGGTAGAGGAGAGGGTGGTGTCGTGGTGGTTGGTGGCAGCGATGGAGATCCGTCCTCCTCCTCGTCGGATCTTATGGTGAGCTGGTGAAGGGGCGTCGACGCAGAGGAGAAGGTGGTTGGTGGAGGGGAAGAGAGGAAAGGGTGGTGTCGGGTGGTGAGAGGAGGAGATGGTGGTTGTGGCAGCGCTGGGGAGAGGAGGAGAGGGTGGTGCCGGGTGGTGAGAGGGTGGTGTCGGGTGGAGTTGTGTTGGTGAAGAAGATGATAAAATGTCTTTTGGGGTTTAAAAATTCAAGTGCAAAGCCACATAATCAGCATAAGTGCCACGTAACCTGCCAGCTTTAAAAATTATGACACGTCATCATGCCACGTCATCACCGTTATAACGGTGTTAGCAAGGGTCCAATGTTTTACAAAATGTCAAAAGTTGGGACCGCCAGTGGCTATTTTTGAAGTTGGGTCCGTTGCCGGCCAACTGGTGAAAGTTGGGATTATTAAATTCCATTATTCAAAAAATAAACACTTAAAAAATGGCTACAATTTAAGGAATGTGTTTAGTGACGGCATCAGATTCATAATTGATGGAGAAAGGTCTGGTGGCAAGAAAAGCTGCTTCCAGGAGGTTGTCATGTGTTTTCGCTCGACGATTCCATTCTTGGGTGGTTGGTTTGGCCCTTGTTCCTGAAACTCAAATCCTAGCTCGGTATATCCCATTTTAGTTATACACCATCGTGAACCTTACGCCTTTTTTACTCTCTGATCGAGGTTCTCGGCATTGAAAAATCTTCGTAAACTAAATCACACGTGTATATGTTGACATTTAAGAGATATACTGTCAAGAAAACAAGAGCAAAGGTGATATATATGCGGATTAGACACCAAAAAATAAACACTCAAAAAATGGCTACAATTTAAGGAATGTGTTTAGTGACGGGATCAGATTCCTAATTGAGGGAGAAAGGTCTGGTGGCAAGAAAAGCTGCTTCCAGGAAGTTGTCAAGTGTTTTCGCTCGACGATTCCATTCTTGGGTTGTAGGTTTGGCCCTTGTTCCTGTAACTCGAATCCAACCCGGTATATCCCATTTAAGTTTTACACCATTGCGAACCTTACGCCGTTTTTACTCTCTGATCGAGGTTCTCGGCACTGAAAAATCTTCGTAAACTAAATCACTCGTGTATATGTTGACATTTAAGAGATATACTGTCAAGAAAAAAGGAGCAAAGGTGATATATATGCGGATTAGACACCAAAAAATAAACACTCAAAAAATGGCTACAATTTAAGGAATGTGTTTAGTGACGGGAACAGATTCCTAATTGATGGAGAAAGGTCTGGTGGCAAGAAAAGCTGCTTCCAGGAGGTTGTCAAGTGTTTTCGCTCGACGATTCCATTCTTGGGTTGTAGGTTTGGCCCTTGTTCCTGTAACTCGAATCCAACCCGGTATATCCCATTTAAGTTTTACACCATTGTGAACCTTACGCCTTTTTTACTCTCTGATCGAGGTTCTCGGCATTGAAAAATCCTCGTAGACTAAATCACACGTGTATATGTTGACATTTAAGAGATATACTATCAAGAAAATCAAGAGCAATGCCGATATATATATGCGGATTAGACACCAAAAAATAAACACTCAAAAAATGGCTACAATTTAAGGAATGTGTTTAGTGACGGCATCAGATTCCTAACTGATGGAGAAAGGTCTGGTGGAAAGAAAAGTTGCTTCCAGGAGGTTGTCAAGTGTTTTCGCTCGACGATTCCATTTTTGGGTGGTTGGTTTGGCCCTTGTTCCAGGAACTCCAATCCTAGCCCGGTATATTCCATTTAGTTTTAAACCATTGTGAACCTTACGCCTTTTTTTACTCTCTGATCGAGGTTCTCGGCATTGAAAATCTTCGTATACTAAATCACACGTGTATATGTTGACATTTAAGAGATATACAGTCAAGAAAATCAAGAGCAATGGTGATATATATGCGGATTAGACAACAAAAAATAAACACTCAAAAAATGGCTACAATTTAAGGAATGTGTTTAGTGACGGAATCAGATTCCTAATTGATAGAGAAAGGTCTGGTGGCAAGAAAAGCTGCTTCCAGGAGGTTGTCATGTGTTTTCGCTCGACGATTCCATTCTTGGGTGGTTGGTTTGGCCCTTGTTCCTGTAACTCAAATACTAGCTCGGTATATCCCATTTTAGTTATACACCATTGTGAACCTTACGCCTTTTTTACTCTCTGATCGAGGTTCTCGGTATTGAAAAATCTTCGTGCACTAAATCACACATGTATATTTTGACATTTAAGAGATATACAGTAAGGAAAATTAAGAGCAAAGGTGACATATATGCGGATTAGACACCAAAAAATAAATACTCAAAAAATTGCTAGAATTTAAGGAATGTGTTTAGTGACGGCATCAGAATCCTAAATGATGGAGAAAGGTCTGGTGGCAAGAAAAGCTGCTTCCAGGAGGTTGTCAATTGTTTTTGCTCGACGATTCCATTCTTGGGTGGTTGGTTTGGCCCTTGTTCATGTAACTCGAATCCTTGCCCGATATATCCCATTTTAGTTTTACACCATTGTGAACCTTACGCCTTTTTTACTCTCTGATCGAGGTTCTCGGCATTGAAAAATCTCCATAAACTAAATCACACGTGTATATGTTGACTTTTAAAAATATACAGTCGAGAAAATCAAGAGCAATGGTGAGATATACGTAGATTGGACACCAATAAATAAACACTCAAAAATGGCTACAATTTAAGGAATGTGTTTAGTGACGACATAAGATTCCTAATTGATGGAGAAAGGTCTGGTGGCAAGAAAAGTTGCTTCCAGGAGGTTGTCAAGTGTTTTCGCTCGATGATTCCATTCTTAGGTGGTTAGTTTAGCCCTTGTTCCTGTAACTCAAATCCTAGCCCGTTATATCCCATTTTAGTTTTACACCATTGTGAACCTTACGCCTTTTTTACACTCTGATCGAGGTTCTCGGCATTGAAAAATCTTCGTTAACTAAATTACACGTGTACATGTTGACATTAAAGAGACATACGATCAAGAAAATCAAGAGCAATGGTGATATACATGCGGATTAGACACCAAAAAATGAACACTCAAAAAATGGCTACAATTTAGGGAATGTGTTTAGTGACGACATCAGATTCCTAATTGATGGAGAAAGGTCTGGTGGCAAGAAAAGCTGCTTCCAGGAGGTTATCAAGTGTTTTCGCTGTACAATTCCATTCTTGGGTGTTGGTTTGGCTCTTGTTCCTGTAACTCGAATCCTAGCTCAGTATATCTCATTTTAGTTTTACACCGTTGTGAACTTTACGCCTTTTTTACTCTCTGATCGAGGTTCTCGGCATTGAAAAATATTCGTAAACAAAATCACGCGTGTATAAGTTGACATTTAAGAGATGTACAGTCAAGAAAATCAAGAGCAATGGTGATATATATGCGGATTAGACACCAAAAAATAAACACTCAAAAAATGCCTTCAATTTAAGGAATATTTTTAGTGACGGCATCAGATTCTAACTGATGGAGAAAGGTCTGGTGGCAAGAAAAACTGCTTCCAGGAGGTTGTCAAGTGTTTTCGCTCGACGATTCCATTCTTGGGTGGTTGGTTTGGCCCTTGTTCCTGTAACTCAAATACTAGCTCGGTATATCCCAATTTAATTATACACCATTGTGAACCTTACACCTTTTTTACTCTCTGATCGAGGTTCTCGGCATTGAAAAATCTTCGTACACCAAATCACACATGTATATTTTGACATTTAAGAGATATACAGTCAAGAAAATCAAGATCAAAGGTGATATATATGCGGATTAGACACCAAAAAATAAATACTCAAAAAATGGCTAGAATTTAAGGAATGTGTTTAGTGACGGCATCAGATTCCTAATTGATGAAGAAAGGTCTGGTGACAAGAAAAGCTGCTTCCAGGAGGTTGTCAAGTGTTTTCGCTCGACGATTCCATTCTTGGGTGGTTGGTTTGGCCCTTGTTCATGTAACTCAAATCCTAGCCCGATATATCCCATTTTAGTTTTACACCATTGTGAACCTTACGCCTTTTTTACTCTCTGATCGAGGTTCTCGGCATTGAAAAATCTCCATAAACTAAATCACACGTGTATATGTTGACTTTTAAGAAATATACAGTCGAGAAAATCAAGAGCAATGGTGAGATATACGCGGATTAGACACCAATAAATAAACACTCAAAAATGGCTACAATTTAAGGAATGTTTTTAGTGACGACATAAGATTCCTAATTGAAGGAGAAAGGTCTAGTGGCAAGAAAAGCTGCTTCCAGGAGGTTGTCAAGTGTTTTCGCTCGACGATTCCATTCTTAGGTGGTTAGTTTAGCCCTTGTTCCTGTAACTCAAATCCTAGCCCGTTATATCCCATTTTAGTTTTACACCATTGTGAACCTTACGCCATTTTTACACTCTGATTGAGGTTCTCGGCATTGAAAAATCTTCGTTAACTAAATTACACATGTACATGTTGACATTAAAGAGACATACGGTCAAGAAAATCAAGAGCAATGGTGATATACATGCGGATTAGACACCAAAAAATAAACACTCAAAAAATGGCTACAATTTAGGGAATGTGTTTAGTGACGGCATCAGATTCCTAGTTGATGGAGAAAGGTCTGGTGGCAAGAAAAGCTGCTTCCAGGAGGTTATCAAGTGTTTTCGCTCTACAATTCCATTCTTGGGTGTTGGTTTGGCTCTTGTTCCTGTAACTCGAATCCTAGCTCAGTATATCTCATTTTTGTTTTACACCGTTGTGAACTATACGCCTTTTTTACTCTCTGATCGAGGTTCTCGGCATTGAAAAATATTCGTAAACAAAATCACGCGTGTATATGTTGACATTTAAGAGATGTACACTCAAGAAAATCAAGAGCAATGGTGATATATATGCGGATTAGACACCAAAAAATAAACACTCAAAAAATGCCTTCAATTTAAGGAATGTTTTTAGTGACGACATCAGATTCTAACTGATGGAGAAAGGTCTGGTGGCAAGAAAAACTGCTTCCAGGAGGTTGTCAAGTGTTTTCGCTCGACGATTCCATTCTTGGGTGGTTGTTTTGGCCCTTGTTCCTGTAAGTCAAATACTAGCTCGGTATATCCCATTTTAGTTATACACCTATGTGAACCTTACGCCTTTTTACTCTCTGATCGAGGTTTTAGGCATTGAAAAATCTTCTTAAACTAAATCACACGTGTATATGTTGACATTTAAGAGATATACAGTAAAGAAAATCAAGTGCAATGGTGATATATATGCGGATTAGACACCAAAAAATAAACACTCAAAAAATGGCTACAATTTATGGAATGTGTTTAGTGACGTCATCAGATTTCTAATTGATGCAGAAAGGTCTGGTGGCAAGAAAAGCTGCTTCCAGTAGGTTGTCAAGTGTTTTCGCTCGACGATTCCATCCTTGGGTGGTTGGTTTGGCCCTTGTTCCTGTAACTCGAATCCTAGCCCGGTATATCTCATTTTAGTTTTAAACCATTGTCAACCTTACGCCTTTTTTACTCTCTGATCGAGGTTCTCGGCATTGAAAAATCTTCGTAAACAAAATCACACGTGTATATGTTGACATTTAAGAGATATACAGTCAAGAAAATCAAGAGCAATGGTGATATATATGCGGATTAGACACCAAAAAATAAACACTCAAAAAATCGCTTCAATTTAAGGAATGTTTTTAGTGACAGCATCAGATTCTAACAAATGGAGAAAGGTCTGGTGGCAAGAAAAACTGCTTCCAGGAGGTTGTCAAGTGTTTTCGCTCGACGATTCCATTCTTGGGTGGTTGTTTTGGCCCTTGTTCCAGTAACTTAAATACTAGCTCGGTATATCCCATTTTAGTTATACACCATTGTGAACCTTACGCCTTTTTACTCTCCGATCGAGGTTTTAGGCATTGAAAAATCTTCTTAAACTAAATCACATGTGCATATGTTGACATTTAAGAGATATACAATAAAGAAAATCAAGTGCAATGGTGATATATATGCAGATTAGACACCAAAAAATAAACACTCAAAAAATGGCTACAATTTATGGACTGTGTTTAGTGACGTCATCAGATTTCTAATTGATGGAGAAAGGTCTGGTGGCAAGAAAAGCTGCTTCCAGTAGGTTGTCAAGTGTTTTCGCTCGACAATTCCATCCTTGGGTGGTTGGTTTGGCCCTTGTTCCTGTAACTCGAATCCTAGCCCGGTATATATTTCATTTTAGTTTTAAACCATTGTCAACCTTACGCCATTTTTACTCTCTGATCGAGGTTCTCGGCATTGAAAAATCTTCGTAAATTAAATCACACGTTTATATGTTGACACTTAAGAGATATAAAGTCAAGAAAAACAAGAGCAATGGTGATATTTATGCGGATTAGACACCAAAAAATAAACACTCAAAAAATGGCTACAATTTAAGGAATGTGTTTAGTGACGACATAATATTCCTAATTGATGGAGAAAGGTCTAGTGGCAAGAAAAGCTGCTTCCAGGAGGTTGTCAAGTGTTTTCGCTTGACGATTCCATTCTTGGGTGGTTGGTTTGGCCCTTGTTCCTGTAACTCGAATCCTAGCCCGGTATATCCCATTTTAGTTTTATACCATTGTGAAGCTTACGCCTTTTTTACTCTCTTATCGAGGTTCTCATCATTGAAAAATCTTCGTAAATTAAATCACACGTTTGTATGTTGACACTTAAGAGATATAAAGTCAAGAAAAACAAGAGCAATGGTGATATTTATGCGGATTAGACACCAAAAAATAAACACTCAAAAAATGGCTTTCAATTTAAGGAATGTGTTTAGTGACGGCAACAGATTCCTAACTGATGGAGAAAGGTCTGGTGGCAAGAAAAGCTGCTTCCAGGAGGTTGTCAAGTGTTTTCGCTTGACGATTCCATTCTTGGGTGGTTGGTTTGGCCCTTGTTCCTGTAACTCGAATCCTAGCCAGGTATATCCCATTTTAGTTTTATACCATTGTGAAGCTTACGCCTTTTTTTCTCTCTGATCGAGGTTTTCGGCATTGAAAAATCTTCGTAAACTAAATGACACGTGTATATGTTGACATTTAAAAGATATACAGTCAAGAAAATCAAGTGCAATGGTGATATATATGCGGATTAGACACCAAAAAATAAACACTTAAAAATGGCTACAATTTATGGAATGTCTTTAGTGACAGCATCAGATTCCTACTTGATGGAGAAAGGTCTGGCGGCAAGAAAAGCGGCTTCCAGTTGGTTGTCAAGTGTTTTCGCTCGACGATTCCATCATTGGGTGGTTGGTTTGGCCCTTATTCCTGTAACTCGAATCATAGCCCGGTATGTCTCATTTTAGTTTTAAACCATTGTCAACCTTACGCCCTTTTACTCTCTGATCGAGGTTCTTGGCATTGAAAAATCTTCGTAAATTAAATCACACGTGTATATGTTGACATTAAAGAGATATACAGTCAAGAAAATCAAGAGCAATGGCGATATATATATGCGGATTAGACACCAAAAAATAGACACTCAAAAAATGCCTACAATTTAAGGAATGTGTTTAGTGATGGCATAATATTCCTAATTGATGGAGAAAGGTCTGGCGGCAAGAAAAGCTGCTTCCAGGAGGTTGTCAAGTGTTTTCGCTTGACGATTCCATTCTTGGGTGGTTGGTTTGGTCCTTGTTCCTGTAACTCGAATCCTAGCCCGGTATATCACATTTTAGTTTACACCATTGTTTACCTTACGCCTTTTTACTCTCTGATTGAGGTTTTCTGTGACAACCCTCACTAAACCAGGTATCCGTACGATTTAATTAATGACTAATTACTGCTTAATTACTGTGCTTACTTGAAATTACTGATGAACTGCTACTTGAATTCTGATACATGCACATATCTGCATCATACTCTATTTAGTGTCACTACACTATTTACATACTGAACTCTAGTGACAAACATGATGCACAAAAGCACAGTAGCACTATGAACGGATAACCTATTGAACATGCTGATAAAGCCAGCATCAGGCAGATAATGCCTCTAAGGCCTGTATGAGCCAGAAAGATTTTACTACACCCATAGTGAGTGTAGGGATACAAGGGTTGTAGAACTGCGTCTCTAGGAATAAGTTACAATGACTGGATGTGCCTAAAACGTACACTAAGCACAAAACACAGCACTTTAATGAACAATTCAGCCTCTGGCTAGCTAATAAAGTGCCAAAACATGAGAAAAAATATTACTAGACACTTTCCAAAGTGTCAGGAATAAGTTGTGTCACTAGAAAGGGCATTAACGACACTTAAAAGCCTTGTTAAGCGCTTTAACGGATTACTATCCAACCGAACAACCGGACTTTACCCGGGACATGAAAATATTGCCATAAACATTATTTATCTTTTTCTGAGCCAGTTAGGGACCCTGAATACCCTAACACCCGCCATAAAGCACATCACACAACTAACCGAGTTAACTACTTAACTAACTTACTTAACTAAACTAAACTAACTAACTATTAGTTACATTCCAACTAGAACCCCCCCCCCCATTGAAATCGGCCCCAACTAGGGGAGACAAGCTTTGATTTCTTTTGATTATTATAATCCAAATGTTTAATATCTTAATGACATAAGAACCCTTGGACGATAATCACACTTTTGTCTATAAAACACTAGGATGGCACATATGAACATAACACACATCAACACCCACCAAAAACTCTCTCCCTCTTGCTCTACCATTCTCGGCCGAACACCCCCTCCCCCTACATCCATTGTTCGAGTTTGATCATCCAATTCCAAGCATACACAAGTGTTAAGGATCTCGTATTAGGAAGCTTGGAGCAAACGGAAGGCGAGGGACCTCTTTCTCTAGCTTTTATCCACCTCATTTGCGCTTAGATTCTTAGCTAGTGGTATGTTACTTACAACACCTTCTTGAACTAATCTAGAGTGGTTAATATGATGTGTAACAATTAAAACTCGGAATCTTGCAATTTGATGCATTAAAGTTTACTAAAAACATGAATAATGATGGTTAAAAGCTTACTAATTGTGTAAATGTTGTAGTATTTATTTTGTGAGGTTATTTGGACCCGATCTATGTTGTGGTAGCTCGGATCATCATTTAACCCGGGTTGGTCATGATCATGGATCATGACATAAGGATCTTTTGAATAGAACAAGGGTTAAAAGGTGAAACTCTACCACACACGAATAATGA
Source organism: Helianthus annuus (assembly GCF_002127325.2). Taxonomy (NCBI): domain Eukaryota; kingdom Viridiplantae; phylum Streptophyta; class Magnoliopsida; order Asterales; family Asteraceae; genus Helianthus; species Helianthus annuus. Next base: position 15,696,266 of record NC_035449.2, read on the forward strand.
ACTTGTGTAAAAGTGTTTTACTTGTGAAATACTATTTAAAACTAGCAGATCTACGTATCTGCAGGTGGTATTTTCAAAGAACCACGTATCACAGAAATCATGTTTTCTAAAAACGGATCTTACACTTACAAGTATGATTTTTAGAACACACAAGTGTGTAAGCACTTGTGTAACACAAAAGTTTCGACAAAATAACAATTTTTGTAAAAATGACGATAAGTTGTAAAGACGGATTTTCTCTAAAAACGAGGTTTTTACGAGATCGAATTACTTTATATGAAGATCCACTAAATATAAGAGGATTTACACCATAGTTTTGGAAAAACTACAAGTTCATGTGATTTCTGCAATTTACATACTTGTTAACTAGTTTGTTGCGTTGAAAATTGTTTTGATCGAATAAAGAAGTTGTTGAATTGTTTTGTAAAAGAAAATGATACGCTTGAAAGCGTGGCCACCTCCAGTTACAGAGGAAACTCTGGCGAAATTTTTCCAAAAAAAAAAAAAAAACTAACACTTAGAAATATTTTCACTATAAGTGTTAGAAATACTTTTTGACATGTTTTCGAAATATAAGTTTCGCCACGACTTTATTTACAAATATCGGAGGTGGGATTTTCACAAAATTAAACGTGATAAATATATATATTTATTTAGTAAATATATTTTCTCACAACATTATTTGTCACTATTTTGTGAAGTGTATAAATATTATTTTTAGAGTAAAAATAATATTTACGAACGTTAACGAATCCAAAATAATACGAACACTTTCACAATAAATATATAAGTTACATCGGTAATTATTATTACCACTCGATCGTTAAAACGTAACTTACGCATCTTTCCGAAATATTTATGAACGCGTATATTCGACAAAGTATTATTTTGGGAAAATTTTGTAAAGTAAAAATATAATATTTTTGAGAAAAATATTTATATTTTGGAGTTAGAAATAAATATATATTAAGTGAGACTTAATAATATATTACGAACACACATGTATTAAATCCCCCATCCTTGGGAAGGAAAATCACTACCAGGTATTTACCAAATGTAAACATGAAATAGTTGTCTAACTATTTTCCAAAAACTTAAACCATAAAGCTAAGGCACGGCCGTCCGTCTAATAGAGTTAGAACTTGTAGGTCGTTACACAGCTGCTTGACTTGGAGTATACTTGGTAGAGACGCACCGACTGTGAGTTCATGTCCCCTTTTCTCTTAACTGTTTTCAGTTTTCTAAACTGCGGGGGTGAAATACATGTTACAATGTTTATGAATACTTTATACATGGTATGGTTAGCGTAAGGAGGTTTGTTACTTAGATCATGTGAATGGGTAGGCGGAAACTTGAGGTCATTAATCCTCAGGGTAGGACCGAGGGGCAGGAGCGATAGATCTATTTGGGTGTAGCGAGCCCAATCCCAGGCCCAGCATAACGGACCTCGGGATGACTTTGTACCCGACGCATAAATCTGCTAGGTTTGAGCCTTCCTACTTGCATTTCACACATATCAATGGCCTTGCAAACCATTGGTGATCTCTTTTTCCTTATTTGCTACATACCAGGATTTTGATGAATACAAAGGTTTATTTACTCACTCACACATGAACTCGCTCAACATTATTGTTGATTTTTCAACTTACATCTATTTTAGGGAATTAAAGGATCTGGCACGGTATGGCACGTTTTCCCGCTGCACTAGTACGAGGTCATCCGGGGTTTAGGGAATGTGACTCTTTCCTGGACAAGTCACAGTCCTTAAACTGTGTTTATATCATGTTTGTGTTGTTGAACAATGTTATGGTTGTTAGGGTGTTTTCCCGTTAAGACAATGGTATTGTATTTGGTTTTTAAAACTTAATGGATGATCTTGCATGTTTTTATTTCATATAGCTTTGTTATGGGGTATTAAGAAGTCACACCAAATTATCCACGCTTCCGCAAAGCCAGGGTGTGACAGCTTGGTATCAGAGCTCTGATCATAGCGAACTAGGATTCCTTCTCGAGTCTAGACTATGATCACTAGGGCTCTCACGAAAACATTTTTACTGCATACCACTTAAGTCCAGATCCAAAACGTTTTTACAAACAAATGTTGAGCACATTTTATTTATTTATTATTAGGCTCAGTCTTGGAGGCTGAGGCTCGGTCTTGGAGACCGAGGCTCGATCTAAGAGATCGAGGTAGATAGCTAGTGAGACTAGGAAGAGTAGGCTCAGTCTTGGAGGCTGAGGCTCGGTCTTGGAGGTCGAGGCTCGATCTAAGAGATCGAGGTAGATGGCTAGTGAGACTAGGGAGAATAGGCTCAGTCTTGGAGGCTGAGGCTCGGTCTTGGAGGCCGAGGCTCGATCTAGGAGGTCGAGGTAGATGATAGAGCAGTCTTAGAGACTGGGAGGCTAGTGGGACTAGGAGAATTATGTGATTTCTTACTTGGTGACTTATGTGATTACCTGGTTGTATGACTGATTATTTGTGCATATTTGTGTTTGTGTTACAGACTCATGGACTCGCCCGGTACAGGCGACTCAGACACCACTGGACCTATACCTGTAGTATCAGATGACCTAGCCTCTTCAGAGCACGAGGTGCACACGTCGGACGTTTCTAGCACTGATGAGGACGACTTCCAGCCCTTCGCACTACCTGATGGTGCTGGTGAGCCTGCAGATGGCCCTCTTGTTGAGTACCTACCGTTAGTGGAGATTCCGGCTCCCATACCCTTAGCCGTTTATCCTGCGTACGATTTACTTCTTGACGCCGAGGCTGACGGCGACATTGATCTGTATGACGATGAGCCCATTGAGGATGAGATCCAGGGCGAGGCCCTTCTTCCTGCTGGCGATCTTCTGATGATCGCTGATGCTCCCGCCGAGGATTCACCCGCACACTCTCCGGTCCCAGACTCCTTCGAGTCTGTGGCATCCGCACCTTCCCACACTCTGAGCGCACAGCACTTTTCGCATGGTTCAGATCCTGACCAGGTATCCTCTGTTGCTCCTATTCCTAGTTTTGCGTTTGACCATGATGATGTGGAGGATTCTGATCCCATTTTTCCCCCGGGATTCGACCCGGATCAGGATATAGAGTTTATACCTATGGATCAGCCTATGGAGGATCCAGTCGACCCAGCTGACCCAGTGGATCCCATCGACCCCGAGTTTGACTTTGAGATGGCTTTTGATGATCTCGAGCCTGCCATGGCTCCTGAGCAGGCAGTTGCTTTAGACCCTGCGTTTGAGCATGACCCAGTTCATGCTGACGCACCCCTTATTGAGCCTGTGTTTGCTGACCCACCTGTTGATGATCACCCTGTGGATGTTCCGTTGTTGGAGGGCGATCATGTCGTTGCTGCTGATCCCGTTGATCCCCCACCTGTTGTTGATATACCTATTGACCATCCGGTTGATCACTTTGCACCCGTTCACCCTTTTGTTGCTCCCCCACCTAATCCCATTCCACTAGAGCCCGAGCATGCACTGTTCGCAGCACACATGGATCCACCAGATGAGCACGCACAGCACGGGTGGATTCCTGCTGATGAGGATGTTCCACCTATTCCCCCTCCCATCACTGATGCACGACGTGTTGATTTCTCCTTTTCAGTTCCTCAGTTTACACCTCCAGCGCGACCTGGAGAGGGTTCTTCGGCCCATCCCTTTGGGCATGTGCCGACGTCTGTTCCCTTCATGCCACAGTTTCCACCTGTTATACCCCCTGTTTCTCCATTTCGTATGGCTCCTTTTGATCCCACCAGTGAGCCGCTTCTCTGGTCATCACCGCCTGTCATGCCACCGACTGACCTCTACCATCCCTTCCATGTGGGGCACACTATTGAGGACGTGTTGATGTCTTTTGTTTTTCAGCATGAGTCACACACGCAGCGCATTCAGGAGCTTGAGAGAGCTCAGCTGCCACCATGTCCGTGTCACGGTCAGACACACTCTCCTTTGCAGCCTTCTCGACCTGTACCCCCAGATTATGCTGCACGCCTCTTTGCCCTAGAGCAGCAGGTTGCTTCTTTCATTCGTACTCAGAGAGCCATGGAGGAGGACTGGCTCCAGTTGCGTCGTTTGTTTTACACTCACTTTCCCCCTCCTCCACCGCCATCTGTATAGAGCTCATCAGTACCGTTTGGGTAGACGTTGGTGAGAGGACCGCGATTGCTTTTGACTTCACAGCATTTTTGGAGACTACTTGCTGATTATGACTTTTGTTGATTATGTACATGGGATGTAGTGACACTGATTTGATATAGTTTTTGGACAGGGGTGATGTAGCCCCTAGTTGATTGATGATTGTATGACACTGTGATGTACTGATGCACTTACTATGTGGTCTCGATATATGGCAATCGCAGTATTCTCATCATATTTGATGCTTGATTGATTATTAATGTTTTGTGACATAGGATGTTGTGTGATTGATATTTGTGATGTATTGATAACATGAGATGTTATGTGCTATTACTATTACTATATACGTGCGCTTTACTATGGCCTAACCGACGTAAACACATCTTTAGAAGATGCCGCCGAGACGTCAACAACCGCAGATGCCTACCACTCAGGCAGAACTCCAGCAGATCATTGCTGCTGCCATCGCACAATACGCCGCCTCTCAAGGAGGGACTAGTGGAAGCAACTCTGGCAACACTGGCAACAACAACAACCCACCTCATGGTAACCCTAAGTCATTAAGACATACCATGACCTAAATGGATTTCCTTAGCAAGAATGCTAATGCCAATCATATGTTATAATGTATGTGCAGGGTGCACCTACAAACAGTTTTTAGACTGCAAGCCCGTCAACTTTGATGGCACAGGAGGTGCTGTCGCCTTTGTCCGTTGGGCTGAGAAAACTAAATCTGTTCTTCGCATGAGCAAATGCGCACTGGATCAGCAAGTCACCTATATCTCTGGGCTATTCTTGGATGGAGCCCTATCTTGGTGGAATTTGCAAGTACAGACACTTGGTGAAGCTGCTGCTTACGCGCTGACCTGGACCGAACTGAAGGAACTTATACGCAAAAAGTATTGTTCCCGCGCTGAAATCCAGAGACTGGAAACTGAATTCTGGCATTTAAAGATGGAAGGTCCAAAGATCGCAGAGTACATTCAGAGGTTCCACGACTTGTCGCATGTGGTACCCTATATGGTCACTCCTGAGTTCAAGAGAATTGAACGTTTCATTTGGGGATTAGCTCCTCAAATCATAAGCATGGTGACCTCCTCCAAGCCTGCGACTATTACTGAGGCGATTGATTTGAGCGTGGCCCTCACAGAGGAAGCTATTCGCCTGAACAAGTTTGACGAAGTGGAGCCAAAGAAGAAAGAGACTCATGTGGAGTCATCAGGAGGTAACAAGCGGAAGTTTTCAAACTTCAAGCAAGTCACTAGCGGTGTGGTTAAGAAAGGGGAATCAAGCACGCCAGCTCAGGTTGCAGCTGGTAGTGGAAAGAGTGGAAAAGGATACATGGGCACCCAGCCCAAGTGTAACACCTGCCAGCGCCACCATTCTGGCCGTTGTGGTTTGAAAGTTTGTGAAGCATGTGGAAAGACTGGCCATTTGAAGGATTCTTGTTGGGCCACTGTGTGCCAGAGAGGCCAGGGAGGTTTTGGAAACAGAAACACCAACCGGGGCGGAAATGGAAATCGCCCACAAGGGAATAATGGAGGTGATGGTAATCGAGCTAACAATGCTAATCAAGCGGGCGCTGTGAATCGTAATCAGAGGAATAATCAAGCCGGTGGAAATGGGTAAAGATCCGGATGCTTCAACTGTGGTGATCTTGGGCATTACAAGAGGAACTGCCCGGAGTTAAATCAAGCTCGTGGTAGAGTATTTAACCTTGAAGCAAGGGAAGCGCGCCAGGATCCCAATGTTGTCACTGGTACGTTCCCTGTAAACCAACGCTATGCATCCGTTTTATTTGATACTGGCGCCGATTATAGCTTCGTGTCGTTAGAGTTTAAGAATATGCTTGGTTTAGCCGCTAGTAAATTAGATATTCCGTACTCGATCGAATTGGCTAATGGAAAGTTGGTGGAAGCCAATGAAGTTATCCGAGGTTGTGTGATCGAATTGGGAGAGCGTGAGTATGCTCTGGATCTACTACCAGTCCAGTTGGGAAGCTTCGACGTGGTAGTAGGAATGGATTGGTTATTAGGCAACAAGGCAGAGATAGTTTGTCATGAAAATGTCGTTCGTATCCCAACCGAAGATGGTGAGACCATTGTGGTTCACGGAGAAAAGCGTGATACGCCGTTGAGGATTATCAGCTGCCTCAAAGCGCGAAAATGTTTACAGAAGGGATGTGCTGCCTTTCTGGCACACATTGTAAATAAGAAAGCTGAAGAACCGAAGATCGAAGACATCCCTGTCGTGAGGGAATACCCAGAAGTCTTCACAGAGGACTTGCCTGGATTGCCGCCTCAGAGGCAAGTAGAGTTTCGCATCGATCTAGTTCCAGGCGCCGCGCCTGTGGCTAAGGCACCGTATAGACTTGCCCCTTCTGAGATGCAAGATCTGTCGACACAACTTCAAGAGTTGTTAGACAAGGGATTTATCCGACCAAGCTTCTCGCCTTGGGGAGCTCCAGTTTTGTTTGTCAAAAAGAAGGACGGTAGTTTCCGTATGTGTATTGACTACCGAGAGTTGAATAAGCTGACGATCAAGAATAGATATCCTCTGCCAAGAATTGATGATCTGTTTGACCAACTGCAAGGATCAAGCTTTTATTCAAAGATCGATCTTCGATCTGGATACCATCAGCTAAGGATACAAGAGGAAAGTATCCCGAAGACAACCTTCAGAACTCGATATGGACACTACGAGTTTCTCGTTATGCCGTTTGGGTTGACAAACGCACCTGCAGTGTTCATGGATTTGATGAATAGAGTTTGGAAGCCGTATTTGGATAAGTTCGTGATAGTGTTCATCGATGATATCTTGATTTACTCAAAGACGAAGGCCGAACACGAACAACATTTAAGAACCATTTTAGAGCTGCTGAAGAAAGAACAGTTGTATGCCAACTTCTCTAAGTGCGAGTTTTGGCTACGAGAAGTGCAATTCCTTGGGCACGTGGTAAATGGAGATGGAATTCATGTTGATCCCACAAAGATTGAAGCGATCAAGAATTGGGAAACGCCAAAGACGCTAACCGAGATTCGACAATTCTTGGGTTTAGCTGGCTACTATCGGAGATTCATTGAAAATTTTTCCAAGATCGCTCAACCATTGACGCTCCTCACGCAGAAGGATAAGAAGTTTGATTGGGGAATCAAACAGGAAGAAGCGTTACAGATATTGAAGGATAAACTCTGCAACGCGCCAATCTTAGCATTACCGGAAGGTACAGATGATTTTATTGGTATACTGCGACGCTTCGCGTCAAGGATTGGGTTGTGTGTTGATGCAACGCCAGAAGGTTATTACTTACGCATCGCGTCAGTTGAAAGTACATGAAAAGAACTATACCACTCACGATTTGGAACTCGGCGCAGTGATTTTTGCTTTAAAGATCTGGAGACACTACCTTTATGGTACGAAGTGTACAATCTTCACAGATCACAAAAGCCTCCAGCACATATTCAACCAGAAGGAGTTGAATATGAGACAAAGACGATGGGTTGAGCTGTTGAATGATTACGAGTGCGAGATTAAGTATCATCCAGGGAAGGCAAATGTGGTCGCCGATGCCCTGAGTCGAAAAGAGAGGATCAAGCCCATAAGGGTTAGGGCTTTAGAGATGATTATTCAGACCGATCTTTCCTTGCGCATTCGTGCCGCGCAAGAAGAAGCTCTCAAGGAAGGAAACCTTGAAGAGGAATATCTTCGTGGGATGGAGAAGTTATTGATACCAAACGAGGAAGGAACGTTATGTTTTGGGAAAAGGATATGGGTTCCTTTGTTTGGAGGTTTAAGGAAGGTTATTTTCGATGAAGCTCACAAGTCGCGGTACTCTATCCACCCTGGAGCGGATAAGATGTACCAAGATCTTAAGGATTACTATTGGTGGCCTAGGATGAAAGGCGATGTGGCTGTTTATGTGAGCAAATGTCTAACATGCGCTAAAGTGAAAGCGGAATACCAGAAGCCTTCAGGACTTCTGCAACAACCAGAGATTCCCAAGTGGAAGTGGGAACAAATCTCCATGGATTTTGTTACGAAGTTGCCAAGAACGCCAAAAGGCCATGACACTATTTGGGTAATAGTGGATCGATTGACGAAGTCAACACACTTTTTACCTATCAGAGAGAAGGATAATACGAGCAAGTTGGCCGAAATTTACATGAGAGAAATTGTTACACGCCATGGAGTACCTCTCTCAATCATCTCTGATAGAGACGGAAGATTCGTCTCAAGGATTTGGCAATCCTTCCAAGAAGCTTTTGGCTCGCAATTAAATATGAGCACCGCGTTTCACCCGCAGACCGACGGTCAAAGCGAACGGACGATGCAGACCTTGGAAGACATGTTGAGAGCATGTGTGATGGATTTGGGCGGTAGCTGGGATAAGCATTTGCCTTTGGTTGAATTTTCATACAACAACAGCTACCACGCCAGTATTGGTGCTGCACCATTCGAAGCTCTATATGGACGCAAGTGCAGATCACCGCTCTGTTGGTCTGACGCAGGTGACAGGCAATTGTTTGGTCCTGATGTGGTCCAGGAAACCACAGATAAGATTGCACAGATCCGAGATCGCATCAGTGCGGCTCGTGACCGTCAGAAAACCTACGCGGATCGAAAAAGGAAGCCTCTGGAGTTTGAGGTTGGCGATATGGTTTTGTTGAAGGTATCACCCTGGAAGGGTGTGGCACGCTTTGGGAAGCGTGGAAAGTTGAATCCGCGGTATATTGGTCCGTTCAAGATTTTGGAAAGAATTGGGACCGTAGCATACAAGTTGGATCTACCTGCTGAACTGAATGGAGTTCACGATACATTTCATGTATTCAATCTGAAGAAAAGTCCAACGCAAGATACCGTTGTCATTCCTACCGACGAGATTCATGTTGACGACACGCTCCACTTCGTTGAAGAACCTGTTGAGGTCACGGATTGGAAAGTGAACAAGACCCGCCGGAGCAGTGTCAAGCTCGTCAAGGTTTGTTGGAATGCCAGACATGGTCCTGAATTCACCTGGGAGCGTGAGGACCGAATGAAAGAGAAATACCCCCACTTATTTCCTAAGAACCCTGCTTCTTCAAGCAGAACTTAAATTTCGGGACGAAATTTTTCTAACGGGGGGAGAATGTGACAACCCTCACTAAACCAAGTATCCGTACGATTTAATTAATGACTAATTACTGCTTAATTACTGTGCTTACTTGAAATTACTGATGAACTGCTACTTGAATTCTGATACATGCACATATCTGCATCATACTCTATTTACTGTCACTACACTATTTACATACTGAACTCTAGTGACAAACATGATGCACAAAAGCACAGTAGCACTATGAACGGATAACCTATTGAACATGCTGATAAAGCCAGCATCAGGCAGATAATGCCTCTAAGGCCTGTATGAGCCAGAAAGATTTTACTACACCCATAGTGAGTGTAGGGATACAAGGGTTGTAGAACTGCGTCTCTAGGAATAAGTTACAATGACTGGATGTGCCTAAAACGTACACTAAGCACAAAACACAGCACTTTAATGAACAATTCAGCCTCTGGCTAGCTAATAAAGTGCCAAAACATGAGAAAAAATATTACTAGACACTTTCCAAAGTGTCAGGAATAAGTTGTGTCACTAGAAAGGGCATTAACGACACTTAAAAGCCTTGTTAAGCGCTTTAACGGATTACTATCTAACCGAACAACCGGACTTTACCCGGGACATGAAAATATTGCCATAAACATTATTTATCTTTTTCTGAGCCAGTTAGGGTCCCTGAATACCCTAACACCCGCCATAAAGCACATCACACAACTAACTGAGTTAACTACTTAACTAACTTACTTAACTAAACTAAACTAACTAACTATTAGTTACATTCCAACTAGAACCCCCCCCCCCAATTGAAATCGGCCCCAACTAGGGGAGACAAGCTTTGATTTCTTTTGATTATTATAATCCAAATGTTTAATATCTTAATGACATAAGAACCCTTGGACGATAATCACACTTTTGTCTATAAAACACTAGGATGGCACATATGAACATAACACACATCAACACCCACCAAAAACTCTCTCCCTCTTGCTCTACCATTCTCGGTCGAACACCCCCTCCCCCTACATCCATTGTTCGAGTTTGATCATCCAATTCCAAGCATACACAAGTGTTAAGGATCTCGTATTAGGAAGCTTGGTGCAAACGGAAGGCGAAGGACCTCTTTCTCTAGCTTTTATCCACCTCATTTGCGCTTAGATTCTTCCCTAGCCTCGAGCTAGTGGTATGTTACTTACAACACCTTCTTGAACTAATCTAGAGTGGTTAATATGATGTGTAACGATTAAAACTCGGAATCTTGCAATTTGATGCATTAAAGTTTACTAAAAACATGAATAATGATGGTTAAAAGCTTACTAGTTGTGTAAATGTTGTAGTATTTATTTTGTGAGGTTATTTGGACCCGATCTATGTTGTGGTAGCTCGGATCATCATTTAACCCGGGTTGGTCATGATCATGGATCATGACATAAGGATCTTTTGAATAGAACAAGGGTTAAAAGGTGAAACTCTACCACACACGAATCATGAACTTGTGTAAAAGTGTTTTACTTGTGAAATAGTATTTAAAACTAGCAGATCTACGTATCTGCAGGTGGTATTTTCAAAGAACCACGTATCACAGAAATCATGTTTTCTAAAAACGGATCTTACACTTACAAGTATGATTTTTAGAACACACAAGTGTGTAAGCACTTGTGTAACACAAAAGTTTCGACAAAATAACAATTTTTGTAAAAATGATGATAAGTTGTAAAGACGGATTTTCTCTAAAAACGAGGTTTTTACGAGATCGAATTACTTTATATGAAGATCCACTAAATATAAGAGGATTTACACCATAGTTTTGGAAAAACTACAAGTTCATGTGATTTCTGCAATTTACATACTTGTTAACTAGTTTGTTGCGTTGAAAATTGTTTTGATCGAATAAAGAAGTTGTTGAATTGTTTTGTAAAAGAAAATGATACGCTTGAAAGCGTGGCCACCTCCAGTTACAGAGGAAACTCTGGCGAATTTTTTCCAAAAAAAAAAAAAAACCTAACACTTAGAAATATTTTCACTATAAGTGTTAGAAATACTTTTTGACATGTTTTCGAAATATAAGTTTCGCGACGACTTTATTTACAAATATCGGAGGTGGGATTTTCACAAAATTAAACGTGATAAATATATATATATTTATTTAGTAAATATATTTTCTCACAACATTATTTGTCACTATTTTGTGAAGTGTATAAATATTATTTTTAGAGTAAAAATAATATTTACGAACGTTAACGAATCCAAAATAATACGAACACTTTCACAATAAATATATAAGTTACATCGGTAATTATTATTACCACCCGATCGTTAAAACGTAACTTACGCATCTTACCGAAATATTTATGAACGCGTATATTTGACAAAGTATTATTTTGGGAAAATTTTGTAAAGTAAAAATATAATATTTTTGAGAAAAATATTTATATTTTGGAGTTAGAAATAAATATATATTAAGTGAGACTTAATAATATATTACGAACACACATGTATTAAATCCCCCATCCTTGGGAAGGAAAATCACTACCAGGTATTTACCAAATGTAAACATGAAATAGTTGTCTAACTATTTCCCAAAAACTTAAACCATAAAGCTAAGGCACGGCCATCCGTCTAATAGAGTTAGAACTTGTAGGTCGTTACACAGCTGCTTGACTTGGAGTATACTTGGTAGAGACGCACCGACTGTGAGTTCATGTCCCCCTTTTCTCTTAATTGTTTTCAGTTTTCTAAACTGCGGGGGTGAAATACATGTTACAATGTTTATGAATACTTTATACATGGTATGGTTAGCGTAAGGAGGTTTGTTACTTAGATCATGTGAATGGGTAGGCGGAAACTTGAGGTCATTAATCCTCAGGGTAGGACCGAGGGGCAGGAGCGATAGATCTATTTGGGTGTAGCGAACCCAGGCCCAGCATAACGGACCTCGGGATGACTTTGTACCCGACGCATAAATCTGCAAGGTTTGAGCCTTCCTACTTGCATTTCACACATATCAATGGCCTTGCAAACCATTGGTGATCTCTTTTTCCTTATTTGCTACATACCAGGATTTTGATGAATACAAAGGTTTATTTACTCACTCACACATGAACTCGCTCAACATTATTGTTGATTTTTCAACTTACATGTATTTCAGGGAATTAAAGGATCTGGCACGGTATGGCACGTTTTCCCGCTGCACTAGTACGAGGTCATCCGGGGTTTAGGGAATGTGACTCTTTCTTGGACAAGTCACAGTCCTTAAACTGTGTTTATATCATGTTTGTGTTGTTGAACAATGTTATGGTTGTTAGGGTGTTTTCCCGTTAAGACAATGGTATTGTATTTGGTTTTTAAAACTTAATGGATGATCTTGCATGTTTTTATTTCATATAGCTTTGTTATGGTTAAGCTATGGTATTAAGAAGTCACACCAAATTAACCACGCTTCCGCAAAGCGAGGGTGTGACATTTTCGGCATTGAAAAATCTTCTTAGACTAAATCACACGTGTATATGTTGACATATAAGAGATATACAGTCAAGAAAATCAAGAGCAATGCCGATATACATATGCGGATTAGACACCAAAAAAGAAACACTCAAAAAATGGCTACAATTTAAGGAATGTGTTTAGTCACGGCATCAAATTCCTAATTGATGGAGAAAGGTCTGGTGGCAAGAAAAGCTGCTTCCAGGAGGTTTTCAAGTGTTTTCGCTCGACAATTCCATTCTTGGGTGTTGGTTTGGCCCTTGTTCCTGTAACTCGAATCCTAGCTCGGTATACCCATTTTAGTTTTACACCGTTGTGAACTTTACGCCTTTTTTAATCTCTGATCGAGGTTCTCGGCATTGAAAAATCTTCGTAAACAAAATCACACGTGTATATGTTGACATTTAAGAGATATACAGTCAAGAAAATTAAGAGCAATGGTGATATATATGCGGATTAGACACCAAAAAATAAACACTCAAAAAATGGCTTCAATTTAAGGAGTGTTTTAAGTGACGGCATGAGATTCCTAACTGATGGAGAAAGGTCTGGTGGCAAGAAAAACTGCTTCGAGGAGGTTGTCAAGTGTTTTTGCTCGACGGTTCCATTCTTGGGTTGTTGGTTTGGCCCTTGTTCCTGTAACTCGAATCCAAAGCCCGGTATATCCCATTTTAGTTTTACACCATTGTGAACCTTACGCCATTTTTACTCTCTGGTCGAGGTTCTTGGCATTGAAAAATCTTCGTAAACTAAATCACACGTGTATATGTTGACATTAAAGTGATATACAGACAAGAAAATCAAGAGCAATGGCAATATATATATGCGGATTAGACACCAAAGAATAGACACTTAAAAAATGGCTACAATTTAAGGAATGTGTTTAGTGACGGCATAATATTCCTAATTGATGGAGAAAGGTCTGGTGGCAAGAAAAGTTGCTTCCAGGAGTTTGTCAAGTGTTTTCGCTCGACGATTCCATTCTTGGGTGGTTGGTTTGGTCCTTGTTCCTGTAACTCGAATCCTAGCCCGGTATATCGCATTTTAGTTTACACCATTGTGAACCTTACGCCTTTTTTACTCTCTGATTGAGGTTTTCGGCATTGAAAAATCTTCTTAGACTAAATCACACATGTATATGTTGACATTTAAGAGATATACAGTCAAGAAAATCAAGAGCAATGCCGATATACATATGCGGATTAGACACCATAAAAGAAACAGTCAAAAAATGGCTACAATTTAAGGAATGTGTTTAGTCACGGCATCAAATTCCTAATTGATGGAGAAAGGTCTGGTGGCAAGAAAAGCTGCTTCCAGGAGGTTTTCAAGTGTTTTCGCTCGACAATTCCATTCTTGGGTGTTGGTTTGCCCTTGTTCCTGTAACTCGAATCCTAGCTCGGTATATCCCATTTTAGTTTTACACCGTTGTGAACTTTACGCCTTTTTTACTCTCTGATCGAGGTTCTCGGCATTGAAAAATCTTCGTAAACAAAATCACACGTGTATATGTTGACATTTAAGAGATATACAATCAAGAAAATTAAGAGCAATGGTGATATATATGCGGATTAGACACCAAAAAATAAACACTCAAAAAATGGCTTCAATTTAAGGAGTGTTTTAAGTGACGGAATCAGATTCCTAACTGATGGAGAAAGGTCTAGTGGCAAGAAAAACTGCTTCGAGGAGGTTGTCAAGTGTTTTCGCTCGACGGTTCCATTCTTGGGTTGTTGGTTTGGCCCTTGTTCCTGTAACTCGAATCAAAAGCCCGTTATATCCCATTTTAGTTTTACACCATTGAGAACCTTACGCCTTTTTTACCCTCTGATCGAGGTTCTTGGCATTGAAAAATCTTCGTAAACTAAATAACACGTGTATATGTTGACATTAAAGAGATATACAGTCAAGAAAATCAAGAGCAATGGTGATATATATGCGCATTAGACACCAAAAAATAGACACTCAAAGAATGGCTACAATTTAAGGAATGTGTTTAGTGACGGCATAATATTCCTAATTGATGGAGAAAGGTCTGGTGACAAGAAAAGCTGCTTGTAGGAGGTTGTCAAGTGTTTTCGCTCGACGATTCCATTCTTGGGTGGTTGGTTTGGTCCTTGTTCCTGTAACTCGAATCCTAGCCCGTTATATCGCATTTTAGTTTACACCATTGTGAACCTTACGCCTTTTTTACTCTCTGATTGTGGTTTTCGGCATTGAAAAATCTTCTTAGACTAAATCACACGTGTATATGTTGACATTCAAGAGATATACAGTCAAGAAAATCAAGAGCAATGCCGATATACATATGCGGATTAGACACCAAAAAAGAAACACTCAAAAAATGGCTACAATTTAAGGGATGTGTTTAGTCACGGCATCAAATTCCTAATTGATGGAGAAAGGTCTGGTGGCAAGAAAAGCTGCTTCCAGGAGGTTTTCAAGTGTTTTCGCTCGACAATTCCATTCTTGGTCGTTGGTTTGGCCCTTGTTCCTGTAACTCGAATCCTAGCCCGGTATATCCCATTTTAGTTTTACACCGTTGTGAACTTTACGCCTTTTTTACTCTCTGATCGAGGTTCTCGGCATTGAAAAATCTTCGTAAACAAAATCACACGTGTATATGTTGACATTTAATAGATATACAGTCAAGAAAATTAAGAGCAATGGTGATATATATGCGGATTAGAAACCAAAAAATAAACACTCAAAAAATGGCTTCAATTTAAGGAGTGTTTTAAGTGACGGCATCAAATTCCTAACTGATGGAGAAAGGTCTGGTGGCAAGAAAAACTGCTTCGAGGAGGTTGTTGATGCGTGTCGGTGTGTATATAATTTTAGATATATATTTAAGCCCTTTTACACTTTTAGCCAAGTTTTAAATTTATAAAACACGATATTTACTAACACTAAACACACATATGGGCAAGTGCACCCATCGTGGACGTAGTATAGTGTTGGTAAGATACCGAGGTCGTCCAAGGACACAAGAGCTTTTAATACCGGTTTATCCTCAACGTCTAATCAAATCAAAAGGTTAGAAAAAATGATTTAAACTAAGAAAAATAAAAACTAACTAAATGCTGAAAAATAAAATAAAATAAAAACAGATAGACAAGATGAATCACTTGGATCCGACACGTGTATTAGTATAACCTTTGATTATTTTCGCACTTTTGCACTTGTTTAAGAGATTATCTTAGTTATTGTAGTAGGCCCTTCTTTTGAAGGCGACGTTACCCTCAACCCAGTAGTTTGAGTCAGCAAGGATACAATCCTAAAGGGTCGGATTATTGAAAGATAATGAATTAAGTTATTAATGCAAATTATGGTAGGCCCCGCTTTTGGCGGTGACGTTACCCTCGGCTAAGTAGTCTGAGTCAGCAGGGATACAGTCCTAAATAGCCGGGTTATAGTATTAATAGTAGTTAACTTATGAGGGGGTCAAAGAGTTTGGATCCCCGCCATCCAATACCTATGGGTATTGAAGGAGATCCTACTAAATTTGACCCAGGTCCCAAGCAGGACCTCTAAACGCTGAACAAGGGCAAGACCTTTACCAAACCGTTCCCTTAACCCCCGACCAGGTAGCCAACATACCTCCATATAGACCGTGGAGATATGAATGGTGAAAATCTTTTATTTTATATAGACAGTAAAATAATGCCAAGACACCACGGACAAACGATAAGGAAAGATCACCTTCAACATAAGTAACTAGTTATTAAAGTCATTAATACAAAACCAAATAAAAAGTGCAAAAGATTAAAAATAAAAAGTATTATACTAAACACTTGTCTTCACCAAGTGATGTAAGAGACTTAGGCAAACATGGCCTTGATTGTCAAGAACTCTTACGATCAATATTGGATCCCGAGACGACTCACACACTCTACGATGGACAATGGATGATGGTGGTGGATGATGGTGTTATGGTGGTGGTGGGTGGTGGATGAGGTGTGAGAGAGGTGGTGTGCCAAGGGATGAGTTGAAATGAAGCCAAACACTCCTATTTATAGGCTGAACAGAAGCCTGGGCACGGCCCCGTGTCCGCTGGACACGGCCCCGTGCCCGTCTGACACTCTCTCTCTTCATTAATTGTAATTCGCAATTACAATAAATGCACCTGCAGCACTCTGACCACGCCCCCGTGTCCGCTGGGCACGGCCCCGTGGTGGGCAATAGAAGCTTCTACCACTTTGTCTTTTGTGCCAGGGCTGACCATCCTGGACACTGCCCCGTGCTCGCTGAGCACGGCCCCGTGTTGAGCTGGACACGCCCCGTGTCCGCTGGACACAGCCCCGTGTTCAGCTGGGCACAGCCCCATGCTCAGCTGGGCACAGCCCCATGCTCAGCTTTCTTCTTGTTTTTGCTTTGGGAGATGCTGTCGAGGAGTCGGGCATGCCACGTTTCTTCCTTTTCTTTGTATTTATGTTGGATTTGGCTGCATTTTTGCTTCTTTTGTTCATTTAAGCTCTTTTAACCCTGAAAATACAAAAGGAAGACAAAAGCACACTTTTTCCAACATTAGTACTTAAAAAGGGTTAGTTTTATGCCTCATTTGATGTAATTTATATGTTGCATTTTACACACATCAAATACCCCCACACTTGAATCTTTGCTTGTCCTCAAGCAAAACTCTTTAATATGTGGCTTACACTCCCAAATGGAATGGGTAGAAGAGAAGGTTTTGGGCTTGTCTTGAGTGTTGGGAATCCAAGATCTTTATTGGGTTTTATTTTTATACTATTTACAATCCTATTCGTTGTGATTTATTTAGAACATTTCATAAGAGAAATTACTTATTCGGGCATAACATGCCTTTTTAAAATTTCATTTATATACAAGTTCACATACCTCACGGGGGATCACTCAACACTCGGCCGAAGGTGTATTTTTAGTGAATCACTCGAGAGCGGCATGGAACTTATTCCTACCATAAGCTTGCCAAGCAATCAATCCTCCTCCTTTTTAACTTTATACCTTTGTAAATATCAAGAGGACTTTTTGGGTGAAGGGTTAGGCTTGGGCTAAAGGTGGGTGGTTGGGTTAGTAAAAGGGCGAAAAGCGTAAAAAGCGTCGGTTTTCGTAAAACACTTTGTTTTTTTTTTTTTTTCTTCACTCTTTTTTTTTATGAAGCATTTTTCAAACAAGGTTTCTTTTGATGAGCTTGTTTGTTTATTGCTAACTTCATCTCTCTCTCTTTTTTTTTTTTTTGTGTCACAAGAAAACCGAGCTTTGTTACTAAAATAAAGGGTTTAAAATGAAAAAGGTTTTGGTGGGTAAAGGGTGTTTGTTTTGGGGAAAGAAACGAAAAGGTTTAGGCTCAAAGGGGTTAACTAGGGGGATTTTTGGGTAGGTGGTAAAAAAAAAAAGGAAAATTAATGGTGTAGAAATAAAAAGGGGTTAGTCCTAATGCCTCCATCATTTACTTACTCGGGTTTAAGTTGGTAAGGACCGGGAATGTATCGTCGTGGCAAGTTCTAGAGTCGTAAGAACCAAGCGGCTATTCACACAAGAAACGAAAAATGAGCATTTAGTTTAAAGATGTATATTTGTATGCTCAATAAAGGCTCAAAACTCACTTTTGTGGGAATGGGTTTTTATGTGATCAAGTATATATAATCAAATTTTAACTAAGATTGTCATGCCGTTTCATAATCTTCTTATTTGGTTCTTTTTATCACGACGCTATCGGTTGTAAATTTATAAAAATATAACCTTTTTAGAACTTGTTATTCCCAAATTAAACCAAGACAAGTAGTAAAAAAAATGAAAAGTTTTTGAAAAAAAATTGGGGTGATTAGCGGTTCCAATAGAGTTTTGTGTAAGGCTTGTTATTAGGACTTGCAAAATTCAAGGTTTTAGCATCCCCCCACACTTAAATTACACATTGTCCTCAATGTGTCCCAAAAATAAGTTTTTCGGTTGATTAAAATGTGTAAAAGTGGGTTAAAAACAAGATTTTATGGTACTGGGTAGCTGAACACGGGGTGGTGTTGGCTGAACACGGCCCCATGTCCAGACTGCCAGTACCAAAAGTAAACAGAAGGCTGGGCACGGGGGCGTGTTCAGTGAGCACGGCCCCGTGTCCAGGTACCTGAACTGGGCATTTCTGCAAATTTTTGGGCACGGGGGCGTGTTGGGTGAGCACGGCCCCGTGCTGAACTTGCAGTAATGAAGAAAAATTGTCGAGAGGCTCTGTTTTTGCGCATGGGGTGTTGGTTCAAGCTTCCCTTAGTATCCTTCACCATCCCGAGTGTGTTTTATTCCTGCAAATTAAAACTAAACTAGAAAGCATAAAAGTTAAACTAATATAAAACTAAGGATAGTTCCGCGGAATGCCTCCGTGGTGCGCCACGTTTATAAGGGTCCTTGGCTAGACTCTCCTTATCGGGTGGTTCAGGCTCATCTTCAATTAGGGGGTCATTATTGCCAAAAGGATATTTCATTAAGCGCTCAAGATCTATGCTCCTTTTGAATGCCCCTAATTGGAGAGGTAGATTGTTAAATTTCCGGTTTTTTAAAGCTCTATGAGTTTGTACAAAAGGTTTTCCCAAGACTAAGGGGGCGTCATCTAGGATGACGAAGTCGGTTGGGATTACCATTTGATTTGTTTGAACCAAAACATCTTCAACTACACCGATTGATTTTATTACTTTCCGATTGGATAGAAAAATGGGTATTTGAAGTGGAGTAAAATCACTAACACTTAATTTTTCAAAAATGTAGTTAGGCATTATGTTAACACAAAGATCCTTATCGATGGTGATATTGCTAATAAATGAATTTTGAAAGAAACATGGAACCGGTGTAATGTTAATTTCAAAAGGGTCTTCTTTCATTAGCGAGGTTTGATCATTAGTTAACTTAACACTTACTAAGTCTTTGATTTTAGCACTAGTGTTTAACTCTTTTAAAAACTTGGCATGAGGGGTTATTAAACAATGATTTTCGAAAGTAGGTGACAAGAGGTTAATTTCTTCAAAATTAGACTCTTCTTGAATTTTATCGTTATCGGACTCACCATTTTCGTTGTTTAACTCATGTGTCAGTTTTTCACTTTCTTGTTCTTCCATTTTTACACTTTCAACTATCTCTACGTTATTATCATTTTTTAGCTCTTCTCTTGCGCGGGATTCCTCTTCCCTTGCGCGAGATTCTTTTATGCAACGTTCGATAGTTTTAATGTGTTCTAATATCCTATTAGTTACTTCGGTGAGATTGAAAGAATTTGGATCCTCAAAGCTTGAATCCGGTTGTTCGATCCTTGGTTCCTCATAGTACTCATATGAAGTAGATGGTTCACACCATTGTTCTTCATTGTAAGTATATGATGGATAAGGGTCGAAACTTTGTTCTTCATAGTACTCATATGAGGTGGGTTGTTCACGCCATGGTTCCTCATAATAAGAGTATGAAGGTGGTGGCTCATATCTTGAGTCTTCAAAGTATGAGTATGAAGGCTCATACCTTGGTTCCTCAAAATATGAGTATGAGGGAGGAGGTTCATACCTTTGGTCTTCATAGGATGTGTATGAAGTTGATGGCTCGTACCTGGGCTCCTCATAATGGTTGTATGAATTGGATGGTGGATATGAAGTATTATATTGAACCGAGCGTGTGTTACGACAACTAGTACAATAATTACCCCTATAATCATCCTCATCATAGGTGTAGTTGTAACCTCTTGAGTATTGATCCATAAGAATCACTCAACAGACCACAACTGAGTCTCGGGACCAGAAAACAAAAGATAAAGACGGAAACAGAAGCTGGACATGGCCCCGTGTTGAGTGGACACGGCCCCGTGTTCAGGGACTGTATCTGGGCGTTTTAATTAGATTTACTGGTCACGTTGAGCACGGGGGCGTGTTCAGCGAGCACGGCCCCGTGTTCAGACTCTGTATCTGGGTATCTACTCTAAAAATATGCAGCACGGGGGCGTGTTCAGCGAGCACGACCCCGTGTTCAGGCTACTGTAAATGCAAAACTAAACTAAAATGCAGAAAAATGCGCGCGTTTTAAAAAGGTTTTGAAAAACTGATTAGGCCGTTGATTTTAAGCTTTCTTAAAATCCTTGTGTCCCCGGCAGCGGCGCCAAAAACTTGATGCGTGTCGGTGTGTATATAATTTTAGATATATATTTAAGCCCTTTTACACTTTTAGCCAAGTTTTAAATTTATAAAACACGATATTTACTAACACTAAACACACATATGGGCAAGTGCACCCATCGTGGACGTAGTATAGTGTTGGTAAGATACCGAGGTCGTCCAAGGACACAAGAGCTTTTAATACCGGTTTATCCTCAACGTCTAATCAAATCAAAAGGTTAGAAAAAATGATTTAAACTAAGAAAAATAAAAACTAACTAAATGCTGAAAAATAAAATAAAATAAAAACAGATAGACAAGATGAATCACTTGGATCCGACACGTGTATTAGTATAACCTTTGATTATTTTCGCACTTTTGCACTTGTTTAAGAGATTATCTTAGTTATTGTAGTAGGCCCCTCTTTTGAAGGCGACGTTACCCTCAACCCAGTAGTTTGAGTCAGCAAGGATACAATCCTAAAGGGTCGGATTATTGAAAGATAATGAATTAAGTTATTAATGCAAATTATGGTAGGCCCCGCTTTTGGCGGTGACGTTACCCTCGGCTAAGTAGTCTGAGTCAGCAGGGATACAGTCCTAAATAGCCGGGTTATAGTATTAATAGTAGTTAACTTATGAGGGGGTCAAAGAGTTTGGATCCCCGCCATCCAATACCTATGGGTATTGAAGGAGATCCTACTAAATTTGACCCAGGTCCCAAGCAGGACCTCTAAACGCTGAACAAGGGCAAGACCTTTACCAAACCGTTCCCTTAACCCCCGACCAGGTAGCCAACATACCTCCATATAGACCGTGGAGATATGAATGGTGAAAATCTTTTATTTTATATAGACAGTAAAATAATGCCAAGACACCACGGACAAACGATAAGGAAAGATCACCTTCAACATAAGTAACTAGTTATTAAAGTCATTAATACAAAACCAAATAAAAAGTGCAAAAGATTAAAAATAAAAAGTATTATACTAAACACTTGTCTTCACCAAGTGATGTAAGAGACTTAGGCAAACATGGCCTTGATTGTCAAGAACTCTTACGATCAATCTTGGATCCCGAGACGACTCACACACTCTACGATGGACAATGGATGATGGTGGTGGATGATGGTGTTATGGTGGTGGTGGGTGGTGGATGAGGTGTGAGAGAGGTGGTGTGCCAAGGGATGAGTTGAAATGAAGCCAAACACTCCTATTTATAGGCTGAACAGAAGCCTGGGCACGGCCCCGTGTCCGCTGGACACGGCCCCGTGCCCGTCTGACACTCTCTCTCTTCATTAATTGTAATTCGCAATTACAATAAATGCACCTGCAGCACTCTGACCACGCCCCCGTGTCCGCTGGGCACGGCCCCGTGGTGGGCAATAGAAGCTTCTACCACTTTGTCTTTTGTGCCAGGGCTGACCATCCTGGACACTGCCCCGTGCTCGCTGAGCACGGCCCCGTGTTGAGCTGGACACGCCCCGTGTCCGCTGGACACAGCCCCGTGTTCAGCTGGGCACAGCCCCATGCTCAGCTGGGCACAGCCCCATGCTCAGCTTTCTTCTTGTTTTTGCTTTGGGAGATGCTGTCGAGGAGTCGGGCATGCCACGTTTCTTCCTTTTCTTTGTATTTATGTTGGATTTGGCTGCATTTTTGCTTCTTTTGTTCATTTAAGCTCTTTTAACCCTGAAAATACAAAAGGAAGACAAAAGCACACTTTTTCCAACATTAGTACTTAAAAAGGGTTAGTTTTATGCCTCATTTGATGTAATTTATATGTTGCATTTTACACACATCAGTTGTCAAGTGTTTTCGCTCGACGGTTCCATTCTTGGGTTGTTGGTTTGGCCCTTTTTCCTGTAACTCGAATCTAAAGCCCGGTATATCCCATTTTAGTTTTACACCATTGTGAACCTTACGCCTTTTTCACTCTCTGATCGAGGTTCTCGGCATTGAAAAATCTTCGTGAACTAAATCACATGTGTATATGTTGACACTTTAGAGGTATAAAGTCAAGAAAATCAAGAGCAATGGTGATATATATATGCGGATTAGACACCAAAAAATAAACACTCAAAAAATGGCTTTCAATTTAAGGAAAGTGTTTTGTGACTACATCAGATTCCTAACTGATGGAGAAAGGTCTGGTGGCAAGAAAAGTTGCTTCCAGGAGGTTGTCAAGTGTTTTCGCTCGACGATTCCATTTTTGGGTGGTTGGTTTGGCCCTTGTTCTTGTAACTCGAATCCAAGCCCCTTATATCCCATTTTAGTTTTATACCATTGTGAACCTTACGTCATTTTTTCTCTCTGATCGAGGTTTTCGGCATTGAAAAATTTTCGTAAACTAAATCACACGTGTATATGTTGACATTTAAGAGATATACAGTCAAGAAAATTAAGTGCCATGGTGATATATATGCGGATTAGACACCAAAAAATAAACACTCAAAAAATGGCTACAATTTATGGAATGTGTTTAGTGACGGGATCAGATTCCTACTTGATGGAGAAAGCTCTGGTAGCAAGAAAAGCTGCTTCCAGTAGGTTGTCAAGTGTTTTCGGCCGACGATTCCATCCTTGGGTGGTTGGTTTGGCCCTTGTTCCTGTAACTCGAATCATAGCCCGGTATATCTCATTTTAGTTTTAAGCCATTGTCAACCTTACGCCTTTTTTACTCTCTGATCGAGGTTCTCGGCATTGAAAAATCTTCGTAAACTAAATCACACGTGTATATGTTGACATTTAAGAGATATACAGTCAAGAAAATGAAGAGCAATGCCGATATATATATGCGGATTAGACACCAAAAAATAAACACTCAGAAAATGGCTACAATTTAAGGAATGTGTTTATTGACGGCATAATATTCCTAATTGATGGAGAAAGGTCTGGTGGCAAGAAAAGCTGCTTCCAGGAGGTTGTCAAGTGTTTTCGCTCGACGATTCCATTCTTGGGTGGTTGGTTTGGCCCTTGTTCCTGTAACTCGAATCCTAGCCCGGTATATCACATTTTAGTTTTACACCACTGTGAACCTTACGCCTTTTTTACTCTCTGATCGAGGTTCTCGGCATTGAAAAATCTTCGTAAACAAAATCACACGTGTATATGTTGACATTTAAGAGATATACAGTCAAGAAAATTAAGAGCAATGGTGATATATATGCGGATTAGAAACCAAAAAATAAACACTCAAAAAATGGCTTCAATTTAAGGAGTGTTTTAAGTGACGGCATCAGATTCCTAACTGATGGAGAAAGGTCTGGTGGCAAGAAAAACTGCTTCGAGGAGGTTGTCAAGTGTTTTCGCTCGACGGTTCCATTCTTGGATTGTTGGTTTGGCCCTTGTTCCTGTAACTCGAATCCAAAGCCCGGTATATCCCATTTTAGTTTTACACCATTGTGAACCTTACGCCTTTTTCACTCTCTGATCGAGGTTCTCGGCATTGAAAAATCTTCGTGAACTAAATCACATGTGTATATGTTGACACTTTAGAGGTATAAAGTCAAGAAAATCAAGAGCAATGGTGATATATATGCGGATTAGACACCAAAAAATAAACACTCAAAAAATGGCTTTCAATTTAAGGAAAGTGTTTAGTGACGACATCAGATTCCTAACTGATGGAGAAAGGTCTGGTGGCAAGAAAAGTTGCTTCCAGGAGGTTGTCAAGTGTTTTTGCTCGACGATTCCATTTTTGGGTGGTTGGTTTGGCCCTTGTTCTTGTAACTCGAATCCTAGCCCCTTATATCCCATTTTAGTTTTATACCATTGTGAACCTTACGTCATTTTTTCTCTCTGATCGAGGTTTTCGGCATTGAAAAATTTTCGTAAACTAAATCACACGTGTATATGTTGACATTTAAGAGATATACAGTCAAGAAAATTAAGTGCAATGGTGATATATAAGCGGATTAGACACCAAAAAATAATCACTCAAAAAATGGCTACAATTTATGGAATGTGTTTAGTGACGGGATCAGATTCCTACTTGATGGAGAAAGCTCTGGTAGCAAGAAAAGCTGCTTCCAGTAGGGTGTCAAGTGTTTTCGGCCGACGATTCCATCCTTGGGTGGTTGGTTTGGCCCTTGTTCCTGTAACTCGAATCATAGCCCGGTATATCTCATTTTAGTTTTAAGCCATTGTCAACCTTACGCCTTTTTTACTCTCTGATCCAGGTTCTCGGCATTGAAAAATCTTCGTAAACTAAATCACACGTGTATATGTTGACATTTAAGAGATATACAGTCAAGAAAATGAAGAGCAATGCCGATATATATATGCGGATTAGACACCAAAAAATAAACACTCAGAAAATGGCTACAATTTAAGGAATGTGTTTATTGAAGGCATAATATTCCTAATTGATGGAGAAAGGTCTGGTGGCAAGAAAAGCTGCTTCCAGGAGGTTGTTAAGTGTTTTCGCTCGACGATTCCATTCTTGGGTGGTTGGTTTGGCCCTTGTTCCTGTAACTCGAATCCTAGCCCGGTATATCACATTTTAGTTTTACACCACTGTGAACCTTACGCCTTTTTTACTCTCTGATCGAGGTTCTCGGCATTGAAAAATCTTCTTAGACTAAATCACACGTGTATATGTTGACATTTAAGAGATATACAGTCAAGAAAATCAAGAGCAATGCCGATATATATGCGGATTAGACACCAAAAAATAAACACTCAGAAAATGGCTACAATTTAAGGAATTTGTTTAGTGAAGGCATCAGATTCCTAATTG
Organism: Helianthus annuus; assembly: GCF_002127325.2. NCBI lineage: Eukaryota > Viridiplantae > Streptophyta > Magnoliopsida > Asterales > Asteraceae > Helianthus > Helianthus annuus. The sequence goes on from NC_035449.2 coordinate 15,721,816, forward strand.
ATGGAGAAAGGTCTGGTGGCAAGAAAAGCCGCTTCCAGGAGGTTTTCAAGTGTTTTCGCTCGACAATTTCATTCTTGGGTGTTGGTTTGACCCTTGTTCCTGTAACTCGAATCCTAGCTCGGTAAATCCCATTTTAGTTTTACACCGTTGTGAACTTTACGCCTTTTTTACTCTCTAATCGAGGTTCTCAGCATTGAAAAATCTTCGTAAACAAAATCACACGTGTATATTTTGACACTTATGAGATATACAGTCAAGAAAATCAACAGCAATGGTGATATATATGCGGATTAGACACCAAAAAAAACACTCAAAAAATGGCTTCAATTTAAGGAATGTTTTTAGTGACGGCATCAGATTCCTAACTGATGGAGAAAGGTCTGATGGCAAGAAAAACTGCTTCCAGGTGGTTATCAAGTGTTTTCGCTCTACGGTTCCATTCTTGGGTGGTTGGTTTGGCCCGTATTCCTATAACTCGAATCCAAAGCCCGGTATATCCCATTTTAGTTTTACTCCATTGTGAACCTTACGCCTTTTTTGCTCTCTGATCGAGGTTCTCGGCATTGAAAAATCTTCGTAAACTAAATTACACGTGTATATGTTGACACTTAAGAGGTATAAAGTCAAGAAAATCAAGAGAAATGGTGATCTATATTCGGATTAGACACCAAAAAATAAACACTCAAAAAATGGCTTTGAATTTAAGGAATGTGTTTAGTGACGACATCAGATTCCTAACTGATGGAGAAAGGTCTGGTGGCAAGAAAAGCTGCTTGCAGGAGGTTGTCAAGTGTTTTCTCTCGACAATTCCATTCTTGGGTGGTTGGTTTGGCCCTTGTTCCTGTAACTCGAATCCTAGCCCGGTATATCCCATTTTAGTTTTATGCCATTGTGAACCTTAGGCCTTTTTTTCTCTTTGATCAAGGTTTTCGGCATTAAAAAATCTTCGTAAACTAAATCACACGTGTATATGTTGACATTTAAGAGATATACAGTCAAGAAAATCAAGAGCAATGGTGATATATATGCGGATTAGACACCAAAAAATAAACCCTCGAAAAATGGCTACAATTTATGGAATGTGTTTAGTGACGGCATCAGATTCCTAATTGATGGAGAAAGGTCTGGCGCAAGAAAAGCTGCTTCCAGGAGGTTGTCAAGTGTTTTCGCTCGACGATTCCATTCTTGGGTGGTTGGTTTGGCCCTTGTTCCTGTAACTCGAATCCTAGCCCGATATATCGCATTTTAGTTTTGCACCATTGTCAACCTTACGCCTTTTTTACTCTCTGATCGAGGTTCTTGGCATTGAAAAATCTTCTTAGACTAAATCACACGTGTATATGTTGACATTTAAGAGATATACAGTCAAGAAAATCAAAAGCAATGCCGATATACATATATGGATTAGACACCAAAAAGTAAACACTCAAAAAATGGCTACAATTTAAGGAATGTGTTTAGTGACGGCATCAGATTTCTAATTGATGGAGAAAGGTCTGGTGGCAAGAAACGCTGCTTCCAGGAGGTTGTCAAGTGTTTTCGCTCTACGATTCCATTCTTGGGTGGTTGGTTTGGCCCTTATTCTTGTAACTCGAATCCTAACCCGGTATATCACATTTTAGTTTTACACCATTGTGAACCTTACGCCTTTTTTTCTCTCTGATCGAGGTTCTCAGCATTGAAAAATCTCCATAAACTAAACCACACGTGTATATGTTGACATTTAAGAGATATACAGTCAAAAAAATCAAGAGCGATGCCGATATATATATATATATATGCGGATTAGACACCAAAAAATAAACACTCAAAAAATGGCTACAATTTAAGGAATGTGTTTAGTGACGGCATCAGATTTCTAATTGTTGGAGAAAGATCTGGTGGCAAGAAAAGCTGCTTCCAGGATGTTGTCAAGTGTTTTCGCTCGACGATTCCATTCATGGGTGGTTGGTTTGGCCCTTTTTCCTGTAACTCGAATCCTAGCCAGGTATATCCCATTCTAGTTTTACACCATTGTGAACCTTACGCCTTTTTTACTCTCTGATCGAGGTTCTCGGCATTTAAAAATCTTCTTAGACAAAATCACACGTGTATATGTTGACATTTAAGAGATATACAGTCAAGAAAATCAAGAGCAATGTCGATACACATATGCGGATTAGACACCAAAAAATAAACACTCAAAAAATGGCTACAATTTAAGGAATGTGTTTAGTGACGGCAGACCAACTTTTCTGTCACACCCCGACCATGTAAAACAACAAAACGTGGTGGAAACGTCGGGGAGTGTTGTAACAGAATCATTGTTTCACAACCATTGATTAAATAATTTCGTTTTATTGAATTATTAAACTCATTGTTTAATGAGTAAATTACAAGTTTTGTCCTTTATGTTTATATCAAATTTCAGGCGTTGTCCTTTAGGCCAAAACTTGACAGGCGGTGTCCTTTACGTTTCAAAATCTTGCGTGTTTTGTCCTTTAGGCCAAACCTGGTTAGAAATCTCAGTTAAAATATGTCATGTGCCTTGCACATCAGTGTAAATTACAAAAACACCCCTGAAGGCAATAATATCCAGCTGGAAGCACTCATTAAAATATGTCATGTGGTTGATCTGAAATACCTTTCAGATTTCTCTTTCTTTTTATAAATAAATCAAAGGTTGAAGAATCACAATGGGAGAAGGAGAGAATAATCTCCAATTACTTGTTGTCTACAGCAAAAAAAATTGTTGCTCTGTATGCATATATATATACATATACACACACATCTGTATATCTACATACAAGTGCTTGCTTTTGTTCCAGGTAATTTGAGAAAGCTTGTTATTAATTATTAATAATTGATTAGAATTCTGGAAATTCTAAGACGTTAATGTTTGTAAATGTTGTGTTGTCTTTGTTGAAGAAATGTTAACTACGGTGATGAGTGACGCGGTGATGATGCCTGTAACGGAGTCGGAAACGGTGACGGCGAATCTAATGACGGAAGTAGAGTTTGGGGAGTGCGATTGCTGCGGATTGACGGAGGAGCGTACGCCAGCGTACATGGAGAGGATTCGAGAAACATATAAAGGCAAATGGATCTGCAGATTGTGTGGAGAGGCGGTGAAAGATTAAATCATAAGGAGTGGAAGATTGATCAGCAGAAGAAGCGATGACGCATCACATGATGTTTCGTAGAGCGTCTCGATCGTCAGGTCCGCGCCTAATCCGGCGGTGCATTTGATTACTGCCATGAGACAGGTTGAGCCCTAGAATGATCCGCCGCCTAATCCGGCGGTGCATTTGATTACTGCCATGAGACAGGTTGAGCCCTAGAATGATAAAAAACCATGCTCATCGATCATTTAGAGAATGAAGAAAACCTAATTTGATGGCCAGATGAATTGATGGATTGAAGAGATGATCTTCTGTTAGTGAGGGGTTGGTGTGGGATATAAATGAGGAATTAAATGTGGAATTAAATGATTTGAGAGGGAATGACCATTTTACCCTCATGTGCCTTGCACATGACACATTTTAACTTAGATTTCTAACCAAGTTTGGCCTAAAGGACAAAACGTGCAATATTTTGAAACGTAAAGGACACCGCCTGTCAAGTTTTGGCCTAAAGGACAGCGCCTGAAATTTGATGTAAACATAAAGGACAAAACTTGTAATTTACTCTTGTTTAATTACAAATCAGATAAATAGAAATATTATCTTTCAAGTTTTAAAGTCGCTAAGACACGAGTCTATCCTTTGTATAGCATACATCATCAATCAACATATAACAGCACCTGAAACATGTGTAAAAATAGGTACGTCAGCATAAAAATGCCTGTGAGATACATAGGTTTTATTATAATTAGGATTCATGACTTATAAGTTTTAAGAAAATATGTGTAATCAAAAATAGTCATGATCCATGTAAAATGTGTTCTTATATAAATCATACTAAAATTTATAAGAAATCAGATGATATAAAAAAATAATACATAGGAAATTAAATAATTAAGTAAAATGAGCTTGTATAAAATATATTGTTTGAAAAACAATATTTTGATAAAAAGGTTTATAGTATATATAAAAAAATATACATTGGTTTTAAGAAAGTCGAATAAGTAATATATTAAAATATATTTCAGTTCCAAAATCGTTAACCCAAGTGTACTAAATAACGCCACGGTATGTAATGTATATATATATATATATATATATATAAATCAGATTTCTAAATGATGGAGAAAGGTCTGGTGGCAGGAAAAAAGCTGCTTCCAGGAGGTTGTCAAATGTTTTCGCTCGACGATTCCATTCTTGGGAGGTTGGTTTGGCCATTCTTCCTGTAACTCGAATCCTAGCCCGGTATATCCCATTTTAGTTTTACACTATTGTGAACCTTAAGCCTTTTTTACTCTCTGATCGAGGTTCTAGGCATTGAAAAAACTTCGTAAACTAAATCGCACGTGTATATATTGACATTTAAGAGATATACACTCAAGAAAATCAAGAGCAATGGTGATATATATGCGGATTAGACACCAAAAAATAAACACTCAAAAAATGGCTACAATTTATGGAATGTGTTTAGTGACGGCATCAGATTCCTAATTGATGGAGAAAGGTCTGGTGGCAAGTAAAACTGCTTCCAGGAGGTTGTCAAGTGTTTCCGCTCGACGATTCCATTCTTGGGTGGTGGGTTTGGCCCTTGTTCCTGTAACTCGAATCCATGCCCGGTATATCCCATTTTAGTTTTACACCATTGTCAACCTTATGCCTTTTTTACTCTCTGATCGAGGTTCTCGGCATTGAAAAATCTTAGTAAACTAAATCACAAGTGTATATGTTGACATTTAAGAGATATACAGTCAAGAAAATCAAGAGCAGTGCCGATATATATATGCGGATTAGACACCAAAAAATAAACACTCAAGAAATGGCTACAATATAAGGAATGTGTTTAGTGACGGCATCAGATTCATAATTGATGGAGAAAGGTTTGGTGGCAAGAAAAGCTGCTTCCATGAGGTTATCAAGTGTTTTCGCTCGACGATTTCATTCTTGGTGGTTGGTTTGGCCCTTGTTCCTATAACTCGAATCCTAGCCCGGTATATACCATTTTAGTTTTACAACATTGTCAACCTTACGCCTTTTTTACTCTCTGATCGAGGTTCTCGGCATTGAAAAATCTTCTTAGACTAAATCACACGTGTATATGTTGACATTTAAGAGATATACAGTCAAGAAAATCAAGAGCAATGCCGATATATATATGCGGATTAGACACCAAAAAATATTGCTCAAAAAATGGCTACAATTTAAGGAATGTGTTTAGTAACGGCATCAGATTCCTAATTGATGGAGAAAGGTCTGGTGGCAAGAAAAGCTGCTTCCATGAGGTTGTCAAGTGTTTTCGCTCGACGATTCCATTCTTGGGTGGTTGGTTTGGCCCTTTTTCCTGTAACTCGAATCCTAGCCCGGTATACACATTTTAGTTTTACACCATTGTGAACCTTACGCCTTTTTTACTCTCTGATCGAAGTTCTCAGCATTGAAAAATCTCTGTAAACTAAATCACACGTGTATATGTTGACATTTAAGAGATATACAGTCAAGAAAATCAAGAGAAATGGTGAGATACATGCGGATTAGACACCCAAAAATAAGCACTCAAAAAATGGCTACAATTTAAGGAATGTGTTTAGTGACGACATAAGATTCCTAACTGATGGAGAAAGGTCTGGTGGCAAGAAAAGCTGCTTCTAGGAGGTCGTCAAGTGTTTTCACTCGATGATTCCATTCTTGGGTGGTTAGTTTAGCCCTTGTTCATGTAATTCAAATCCTGGCCCGGTATATCCCATTTTAGTTATACACCATTGTGAACCTTACGCCTTTTTTACTCTCTAATCGAGGTTCTCAGCATTGAAAAATCTTCGTAAACTAAATCACATGTGTATATGTTGACATTTAAGAGATATGCAGTCAAGAAAATCAAGAGCAATGGTGATATATATGCGGATTAGACACCAAAAAATAAACACTCAAAAAATGGCTTCAATTTAAGGAATGTGTTTAGTGACGGCATCAGATTCCTACCTAATGGAGAACGGTCTGGTGGCAAGAAAAGCTGCTTTCAGGAGGTTGTAAAGTATTTTTGCTCGACGATTCCATTCTTGGGTGGTTGGTTTGGCCCTTGTTCCTGTAACTCGAATCCAAAGCCCGGTTTATCCCATTTTAGTTTTACAGCATTGTGAACCTTACGCCTTGTTTACTCTCCGATCGAGGTTCTCGGCATTGAAAAATATTCGTAAACTAAATCACATGTGTATATGTTGACACTTAAGAGATATAAAGTGAAGAAAATCAAGAGCAATGGTGATATATATACGGATTAGACACCAAAAAATAAACACTCAAAAAATGGTGTCAATTTAAGGAATGTGTTTAATGACGACATAAGAAACCTAATTAATGGAGAATGGTCTGGTGGCAAGAAAAGCTGCTTCCATGAGGTTGTCAAGTGTTTTCGCTCGACAATTCCATTCTTGGGTGGTTGGTTTGGCCCTGGTTCCTGTAACCCGAATCTAAAGCCCGGTATATCCCATTTTAGTTTTACACCATTGTGAACCTTACGCCTTTTTTACTCTCTGATCTAGGTTCTCGGCATTGAAAAATCTTCGTAAACTAAATCACACATGTATATGTTGACACTTAAGAGATATAAAGTCAAGAAAATCAAGAGCAATGGTGATATATATGCGGATTAGACACCAAAAAATAAACACTCAAAAAATGGCTTCAGTTTAAGGAATGTGTTTAGTGACGGCATCAGATTCCTAACTAATGGAGAAAGGTCTGGAAGCAAGAAAAGTTGCTTCCAGGAGGTTGTCATGTGTTTTCGCTCGACAATTCCATTCTTGGGTGGTTGGTTTGGCCCTTGTTCCTGCAACTCGAATCCTAGCCCCGTATATCCCATTTTAGTTTTAAACCATTGTGAACCTTACGCCTTTTTTACTCTCTGATCAAGGTTCTCGGCATTGAAAAATCTTCGTAAACTAAATCACACATGTATATGTTGACATTTAAGAGATATACAGTCAACAAAATCAAGAGCAATGGTGATATATATGCGGATTAGACACCAAAAAATAAACACATAAAAAATGGCTACAACTTAAGGAATGTGTTTAGTGACGGCATCAGATTCCTAATTGATGGAGAAAGGTCTGGTGGTATGAAAAGCTGCTTCCAGGAGGTTGTCAAGTGTTTTCGCTCGACAATTCCATTCTTAGGTGTTGGTTTGGCCCTTATTCCTATAACTCGAATCCTAGCTCGGTATATCTCATTTTACTTTTACACCGTTGTGAACTTTACGCCTTTTTTACTCTCTCATCGAGGTTCTCGGCATTGAAAAATCTTCGTAAACAAAATCCCACGTGTATATGTTGACATTTAAGAGATATACAGTCAAGAAAATCAAGAGCAATGGTGATATATATGCGGCTTAGACATCAAAAAATAGACACTCAAAAAATGGCTTCAATTTAAGGAATGTGTTTAGTGACGACATCAGATTTCTAATTGATGGAGAAAGGTCCGGTGGCAAGAAAAGCTGCTTCCAGGAGGTTGTCAAGTGTTTTCGCTCGACGATTCCATTCTTGGGTGGTTGGTTTGGCTCTTGTTCCTGTAACTCGAATCCAAAGCCCGGTATATCCTATTTTAGTTTTACACCATTGTGAACCTTACGCCTTTTTTACTCTCTTATCGCGGTTCTCGGCATTGAAAAATTTTCGTAAACTAAATCACACGTGTATATGTTGACACTTAAGAGATATAAAGTGAAGAAAATCAAGAGCAATAATGATATAAATGCGGATTAGACACCAAAAAATAAACACTCAAAAAATGGCTTCAATTTAAGGAATGTGTTTAGTGACGGCATCAGATTCCTAACTAATGGAGAAAGGTCTGGTGGCAAGAAAAACTGCTTCCAGGAGTTTGTCAAGTGTTTTCGCTCGACGATTCCATTCCTGGGTGGTTGGTTTGGCCCTTGTTCCTGCAACTCGAATCCTAGCCCGGTATATCCCATTTTAGTTTTACACCATTGTGAACCTTATGCCTTTTTTTACTCTCTGATCAAGGTTTTCGGCATTGAAAAATCTTCGTAAACTAAATCACACGTGTATATGTTTATATTGAAGAGATATACAGTCAGGAAAATCAAGAGCAATGTTGATATATATGCGGATTAAGCACCAAATAATAAACACTCAAAAAATGGCTACAATTTAAAGAATGTGTTTAGTGACGACATCATATTCCAAAATGATGGAGAAAGGTCTGGTGGCAAGAAAAGCTGCTTCAATGAAGTTGTCAAGTGTTTTCGCTCGACGATTCCATTCTTGGGTGGTTGGTTTGGCCCTTGTTTCTGTAACTCGAATCCAAGCCCGGTATATCCCATTTTAGTTTTACACCATTGTGAACCTTACGCCTTTTTTACTCTCTGATCGAGGTTCGGGGTATTGAAAAATCTTCGTAAACTAAATCACACGTGTATATGTTGACATTGAAGAGATATACAGTGAAGGAAATCAAGTGTAATGGTAATATATATGCGGATTAGACACCAAAAAATAAACACTCAAAAAATGGCTACAACTTAGGGAATATGTTTAGTGACGGCATCAGATTCCTAAATGATGGAGAAAGGCCTGGTGGCAAGATAAGCTTCTTCCAAGAGGTTGTCAAGTGTTTTCGCTCGACGATTCCATACTTGGGTTGTTGGTTTGGCCATTGTTCCTGTAACTCGAATCCTAGACCGGTATATCCCATTTTAGTTTTACACCATTGTGAACCTTACGCCATTTTTACTCTCTGATCGAGGTTCTCGGCATTGAAAAATCTTCGTAAACTAAATCTCACGTGTATATGTTGACACTTAAAAGATATACAGTCAAGAAAATCAAGAGCAATGGTGATATATATGCGGATTAGACACCAAATAATAAACACTCAAAAAATGGCTACAATTTAAGGAATGTGTTTAGTGACGGCATCAGATTTATAATTGATAGAGAAAGGTCATGTGGCAAGAAAAGCTGCTTCCAGGAGGTTGTCAAAGGTTTTCGCTCAACGATTCCAGTCTTGGGTGGTTGGTTTGGCCCTTGTTCCTGTAACTCGAATCCTAGCCTTGTATATTCCACTTTAGTTTTACACCATTGTGAATCTTACGCCTTTTTTACTCTCTTATCGAGGTTCTCGGCCTTGAAAAATCTTCGTAAACTAAATCACATGTGTATATGTTGACATTTAAGAGATATACAGTCAAGAAAATCAAGAGCAATGGTGATATATACGCGGATTAGACACCAAATAATAAACACTCAAAAAATGGCTACAATTTAAGGAATGTGTTTAGTGACGGCATCAGATTTCTAATTGATGGAGAAAGGTCTGGTGGCAAGAAAAGCTGCTTCCAGGAGGTTGTCAAGTGTTTTCGCTCGACGATTCCATTCTTGGGTGGTTGGTTTGGCCCTTGTTCCTGTAACTCGAATCCTAGCCCAGTATATCTCATTTTAGTTTTACACCATTGTGAACCTTACGCCTTTTTTACTCTCTGATCGATGTTCTCGGCATTGAAAAATCTTAGTAAACTAAATCACACGTGTATATGTTGACTTTTAAGAGATATACAGTCAAGAAAATCAAGAGTAATGGTGATATATACGCGGATTAGACACCAAAAAATAAACATTCCAAAAAATTGCTACAATTTAAGGAATGTGTTTAGTGACGACATCAGATTCCTAATTGATGGAGAAAGGTCTGGTGGCAAGATAAGCTTCTTCCAAGAGGTTGTTAAGTGTTTTCGCTCGACGATTCCATACTTGGGTTGTTGGTTTGGCCATTGTTCCTGTATCTCGAATCCTAGACCGGTATATCCCATTTTAGTTTTACACCATTGTGAACCTTACGCCCTTTTTACTCTCTGATCGAGGTTCTCGGCATTGAAAAATCTTCGTAAACTAAATCACACGTGTATATGTTGACACTTAAAAGATATACAGTCAAGAAAATCAAGAGCAATGGTGATATATATGCGGATTAGACACCAAATAATAAACACTCAAAAAATGGCTACAATTTAAGGAATGTGTTTAGTGACGGCATCAGATTCCTAACTAATGGAGAAAGGTCTGGTGGCAAGAAAAACTGCTTCCAGGAGTTTGTCAAGTGTTTTCGCTCGACGATTCCATTCCTGGGTGGTTGGTTTGGCCCTTGTTCCTGCAACTCGAATCCTAGCCCGGTATATCCCATTTTAGTTTTACACCATTGTGAACCTTATGCCTTTTTTTACTCTCTGATCAAGGTTTTCGGCATTGAAAAATCTTCGTAAACTAAATCACACGTTTATATGTTTATATTGAAGAGATATACAGTCAGGAAAATCAAGAGCAATGTTGATATATATGCGGATTAAGCACCAAATAATAAACACTCAAAAAATGGCTACAATTTAAAGAATGTGTTTAGTGACGACATCATATTCCAAAATGATGGAGAAAGGTCTGGTGGCAAGAAAAGCTGCTTCAATGAAGTTGTCAAGTGTTTTCGCTCGACGATTCCATTCTTGGGTGGTTGGTTTGGCCCTTGTTTCTGTAACTCGAATCCAAGCCCGGTATATCCCATTTTAGTTTTACACCATTGTGAACCTTACGCCTTTTTTTACTCTCTGGTCGAGGTTCTGGGCATTGAAAAATCTTCGTAAACTAAATCACACGTGTATATGTTGACATTTAAGAGATATACAGTCAAGAAAATCAAGTGTAATGGTAATATATATGCGGATTAGACACCAAAAAATAAACACTCAAAAAATGGCTACAACTTAAGGAATATGTTTAGTGAGGGCATCAGATTCCTAAATGATGGAGAAAGGTCTGGTGGCAAGATAAGCTTCTTCCAAGAGGTTGTCAAGTGTTTTCGCTCGACGATTCCATACTTGGGTTGTTGGTTTGGCCATTGTTCCTGTAACTCGAATCCTAGACCGGTATATCCCATTTTAGTTTTACACCATTGTGAACCTTACGCCCTTTTTACTCTCTGATCGAGGTTCTCGGCATTGAAAAATCTTCGTAAACTAAATCACACGTGTATATGTTGACACTTAAAAGATATACAGTCAAGAAAATCAAGAGCAATGGTGATATATATGCGGATTAGACACCAAATAATAAACACTCAAAAAATGGCTACAATTTAAGGAATGTGTTTAGTGACGGCATCAGATTTATAATTGATAGAGAAAGGTCAGGTGGCAAGAAAAGCTGCTTCCAGGAGGTTGTCAAAGGTTTTCGCTCAACGATTCCAGTCTTGGGTGGTTGGTTTGGCCCTTGTTCCTGTAACTCGAATCCTAGCCTTGTATATTCCACTTTAGTTTTACACCATTGTGAATCTTACGCCTTTTTTACTCTCTTATCGAGGTTCTCGGCCTTGAAAAATCTTCGTAAACTAAATCACATGTGTATATGTTGACATTTAAGAGATATACAGTCAAGAAAATCAAGAGCAATGGTGATAAACACTCAAAAAATGGCTACAATTTAAGGAATATGTTTAGTGACGGCATCAGATTTCTGATTGATGGAGAAAGGTCTAGTGGCAAGAAAAGCTGCTTCCAGGAGGTTGTCAAGTGTTTTCGCTCGACGATTCCATTCTTGGGTGGTTGGTTTGGCCCTTGTTCCTGTAACTCGAATCCTAGCCCAGTATATCTCATTTTAGTTTTACACCATTGTGAACCTTACGCCTTTTTTACTCTCTGATCGATGTTCTCGGCATTGAAAAATCTTAGTAAACTAAATCACACGTGTATATGTTGACTTTTAAGAGATATACAGTCAAGAAAATCAAGAGTTATGGTGATATATACGCGGATTAGACACCAAAAAATAAACATTCCAAAAAATTGCTACAATTTAAGGAATGTGTTTAGTGACGGCATCAGATTCCTAATTGATGGAGAAAGGTCTGGTGGCATGAAAAGGTGCTTCCAGGAGGTTGTCAAGTGTTTTCGCTCGACGATTACATTCTTTGGTGGTTGGTTTGGCCCTTGTTCCTTTAACTCGAATCCTAGCTCGGTATATCTTATTTTAGTTTTACACCATTGTGAACCTTACGCCTTTTTTACTCTCTATTTAATGTTATTGGCATTGAAAAATCTTCGTAAACTAAATCACACGTGTATATGTTGACATTTAAGAGATATACAGTCAAGAAAATCAAGAGCAATGGTGATATATATGCGGATTAGACCGTGTGTTTAGCTTAGCTAAAAATAGCTTAATTTTTTAACATGAAATAAATTGTTATTGCATATATATATATATATATATATATATATATATATATATATATATATATATATATATATATATATTAGTAGGGGAATGTTTAAATGAAAACCACTTGTTAACGCGAAAACTTGAAAACTAACTAAAAAGCCTAAAAACATACCAATTTTTTTTTGCATACCAATTTTCGCTACTTTAAGTATATAAAAAAAACTTTAAAAAAATATATTTTTGTAGTGCACATGTGTAATAGTACACATGTGTATGTGTACTACACATGTGAATTATTACACATGTTCACTACAATTTTTTTAAGTTTTTTTTTATATACAAAAACTAGCGATTTTTAATAAAAAAAATTGAAAAAAAAATTGTGTGGGTTTTTAGGCTTTTTTTAGTTAGTTTTCGAGTTTTCGTGTTAAAAGTGGTTTTCTTTTGAACCATCCCCTATATTAGTATATTACATATTATTAAAAAAAATACATATAATCGATAATATTAATATCAAATATTATCGAATACTCAAATAAAGTGATATGATACATTCCATAAATTCAAATAAATATTCAACCAAAACCACAAAACGATATGAAAACCCCATAAATACTAAAAATCTTCAGTCAAAAACATTAAATATTAAAAATATGGTGAAAAGTCCTAAATCCTACAAAGATTTATTACATGTTGGTTCGGTTCGGTTATGGTGGGTATGGAAAAAATGATGACCATAACCGACCCGCTACTTTTGGTTTTTAAAAAAACCATCAACCGACCCCCCGGTTTTTTATTTGGTTTGATTTTTTCGATTCGGTCTTGTTGGTTAATTCGGTTATGGTTCGGTTAACTCGGTTTTTTGCACACCCCTAACGCAAGGTACCGACTCCACCATTCCGCTTCCTCACGCCGCTACCCATATTTCCTTCTCTGCTTCGTCCTCACTTTCACAATAACGCAGTACTACCCATACGGATTTTACCATCTCTCTATGTCACACCCCCAAAATCCACACGCGGAGTACCACCGCTTGGAGGCGTGACATGACCAGGATCAAGCCATCAATCATATTGAACATAGTATATAATAATCAAAGAAGTTCGTAAAACCCAATTCAATACAATTGATGTTCAAACCAAACATAGTTAAGTAGCGGAAGCGTAAGAACGAAAACCCAAAGTATAACATAAGTGCAAATGTTTAAGTGATTAACATAGCATTCACGATCCATTGCCCACAACGACCCGCTCCTCCTTGTGCAAGCTCCATAAGTACCTAAGGTCCTGCAAGGCATGCAGCAGAGAGTCAACAACTAGTTGAGCGAGTTCACAGTTAATAGTTCAGAAATAGTATAGTGTGAGTAGTAGTATGTTCCTTCGTTATGTCCTGTATCGTATTAGTTTCCATCGCGGCCTCCCAGACAGGTATGCGAAGATATTAGGGGATATTTTTCCCAAGTATTCTAGACTAGGTTTATTTGTATCGCGGCCTCCCAGGCAGGTGTGCGAAGATTAGTAAATTTAGTTCGCGGCCTTCCTAAGGCAGGTGTGCGAAGTCAGTCATAATATCGCGGCCAACCCTTGGCAGGTGTGCGAAGATCAGTTCAACAAGTGTTACTAGTCTAGTCGTATCTTATCGTTAGGTTCTACCATCTGAGTGTACACAATAATTCATCAAATCCCATTCCCACCCGGGAACCCCATGCCTTGGCTGTGTGAACTCACCTTGGGTTTGCTCGGTATGCTAAGTATGTGCTCAAAGTAAATCAATCACGTCCTAAAGTACGCACGTATACAATGATCAGTTTATGTTTAAGTTGTTCGCGTGTAAGCAAAATCAATAATCACCACGTAGCACTACGCGTATTCGGAATCATACAAGTCATGCATGGCATTTAACGGCAGTTAGTTAATACAGTTAACTTCTAACAGAGTCTGACTAGGTTACTGTGCAAGTTATCCAAGTTGACAAATTACAGGTCGGCGAATCATATTCTGTTTCGTCAACTACTCTTTGACGAAACACTATCTTGTTTCGTCAACTACCCTTGGCGAAACACATCCCCTGTTTCGTCAATTACCCCTTGGCGAAACACCCTCCTTGTTTCGTCAAGAATTCTATTCCGTCAAGCAAGTCAGTTACGTCAATCGTTCACATCAGTTACAGAATTATCACAGAAACCCTAAATGCCGTCATCATCCAGAAACATTCATACGGGAATCATAAACACAGAATTCATACTGTAATCATTCAGGAATCATGGCATTCATGGATTATTAATCATAACAAAATCATGGATTAACTTTAGATCATTCTAGCATATGATTTAACCCTATTAACATACTATCATGCACCTGGATAACACGAATAACATTCTAATCATGACTATTCCCGAGCATCATTCAATCTAGTTCATCATCACAACAATCTACATCCCGATATATATATATATAAGTTGTAACCAATTATTCATACATTACGAATCTAGAATCATCATCAACATATACTCATATTTGATCCAGAAATCAATCATACACACAACATGTAACAATAATCAAAGTATCAATGAAACTGATTAAACGAACACGAACTAACCGAGATATCCGGGATGATAGTTTGATCGCTAAAGGGCTTGGGGAGAACACAGAGTTGCCGTCGCACACACAAAGGAGTTCTAGGGTTTTCTGTTTTGCTAACGTGTGTCAAATGAACGGTTCCGTATAACTTATATGCGTCTAAGTGTTCTGGGCCCTTAATGGGCTTGACGAATCAGATGGGCCGGCGAAACAGGCTGTTTCGTTGAGATGGGATTGACGAAACAGGCCTCCTGTTTCGTCGAGCTATATCTTGGCGAATCACTCTCTTGTTTCGTCGAAGAGTGCTTGGCGAAACACACTTGTGTTTCGCCGGGTTGTTCAAGTGTTAACAGTTTAAGTTTATCAATAGATTTCAAGTTATACAATCAAACACATAATCATGCAAATCACAAGACACTTTATTATATCACAACGTGTTCATTACAAGTCAATCAAGTCAAACACTTAAACAGTCAAAGTCAACGTGCATTAATTGCGAAAGTGAAAGTCGAAAGTTCGAGTTGTCACACTCTACCACATCACTCTCTCTCTCTCTCTCTCTATATATATATATATATAGGATTAGGTTTAAGAGTGAATACTAATGTATTTGTGAACTGAGCGAACTAATCCTGGCCATACACGTGTGTAAATCAATGACCAAGATTTGTTCACTTAATTCGCAAATACACTAGTTTTCACTCTCACCCTATATATATTGATTAACCTTTTTCTGCCTTAATTACCAACACCATACTTTGATAGCAAACAAAAAACCAAATTTTTTTAGTTACAATTAATTAATAGGTGATTTAAACTTTTATATTCATATGGATTTATATGTATAAAAATCATTAAACTTTACTCATGTATATATTCTATCTTAAGTTGAAAAACTTAATCATGCACTCAGAGATATATACATGTGTTTGTCTATGTAAACCTTATAATATAAATATATATATATATATATATATATATATTTAAATATGTATAATTAGCCTATAATTGTGCATTTTTAATTGTATGTGCGTGTACATACATGCATTCAAGGGAGGATCTTAGTTGGGGCTTGGAGGCTACCTCCTATTTCTTCACTTCAAAGTGTACATGTTATTGAAAATTTTATATGAATTGAGTTGGCCCTCTATTTTTTCCTTAAAACTTATAGCCCCTCCTAATATAAAAGTTTAAGATCCATAACTGCGTACATTGTTACACCCTCAAAATCCACATGCAGGGTTTTACCGCGAGGCGTGCGACTGACCAGGATCAAGCCACTAATCATGTTGAAGAAAGTATAAAAGTTATTAACATCATCACAATCAACACGATTAGTGATTAAAACTTAAATGTCCAAAACATAGTTCAACAGTGGAAGCTTAACGTAAAAATCCAAACATAAGTTAAAAACCACAGTGTTTAATAAAATTTAAAGCCAATAGTTTAATGTCGGCCACGACACTCCAAATGCTGCAAGCTCCCATGTTGTACCTAACGTCTTGCAAAGCATGCTAAAGTGTATCAACAAAGGTTGGCGAGTTCACAGTTTTAGTTTTAAAATAAAGTAAGTTTCAAATACATTAGTTTATTAAAAACATGTCATCGGTAACTAACCCACGGTTAAGCCACTAAACTATGTAGTAGCGAATACTTGACTGTAGTAAGTTGTTGTGCACCATATCAATGTCCATCGTCATTGATATAAAGTCAAGGTCAAAAGTTCACGTCTGGCCCCCAGCACGGTGTAAGGTTTTGGGGTGTACTATAACTTCATTGGTGTTAAAGATGACATGACAAGTTAACATGTCTTTCAACCCATCCCCTCCCCCCCCCCCCCCCCACATGTTAAGGTGTGTTTATACCACCATTGGTTAAAATGTTAACTTAGGCAAAAGAAAGAATAAGAAATTAGTGTAATTTATTATTAAATGTTTATTTTAGCTAAGAAGTTAATCAAATGTTATTATTATTTGTTTTGTATTTAATTTTAATATTTAGTATTAAAATAATTTTAAAAAAAATGATGGGTGAGGTAGAGTTAACAAGGTTAAACCATTTCCTTAGGATGAGATGGAGTGAAAAGGAAAAGATGGGTGGTATGACGTTTAGATAGAGTTAAAAAAGGTTAAGGTATAGCTAATGGCCTAAGATGAAAAGAAAAGCCACGAAGCTATTAGGACATAATCAATACTTTAACATCATACTTTAATGTAAGGGTGTGCATGGGTCGGTTTTGGCCAAAAAGATAACCATAACCTATCGGTTATGACGTTTTTGGTTAATCGGTTTTGAAGGTTATAACGGGTCGATTATGAGTGGTTAACCATGAATTTAGGCCTAACTAAAAATAGTTCGCTTTTTTTTAAGATAGAATAAATTGTTATTACATATAATCTATAATATTAATACCGAATATTAAACCAAAGTGATATGATATATTCTACAAATTCAAATAAACATTTAACCAACATGATATGAAATAACTCATAACTACTAAAAACATTCAACCAAAAACATTAAATATTAAAAAAAGGTGAAAATCCTAAACCCGACAATGAGTTTACTATATGTCAGTTCGGTTCGGTTATGGTGGATATGAAAACATTGATAACCATAACCGACCCACTACTTTCGGTTTTCAAAAGAACAATTAACCGACCCACTGGTTTTTGGTATGGTTCGGTTTTTTCGATTCAGTTTTTGCGGTTAATTTGGTTATGGGTCGGTTAATTCGGTTTTTTTACACCCCTACTTTAATAGTCACCCTTTTTTGCTCTTTTATATCTATTTTTCTTTAAAAATTA
Source organism: Helianthus annuus (assembly GCF_002127325.2). Lineage (NCBI taxonomy): Eukaryota > Viridiplantae > Streptophyta > Magnoliopsida > Asterales > Asteraceae > Helianthus > Helianthus annuus. The sequence continues at coordinate 15,739,524 of NC_035449.2, forward strand.
AGAGTTTCATTTCTAGATAGAGCTTTCTACGTATTATAAATATTATGAGTTTCATTTCTAAATATGAGCTTCAAAACCTACCTACATATTATAAATGGAAGTTATGTATGCATATTACATATTATGGGTAGGGTAAGGTTAGATAGAAAACTCTAAAAATTTGAGAAAACCCTAGAAAACCCAGTCTCCCGACTTTTTTTTAAATAACACATGTAAATGTAATATATATGTTTTTAAGAGTTTTGAGCCCAAAAAATCAAAAAAGCGCCGAGTGGTTTTTAAAAAAAAATAAACAAGTTTCAGCAACTTTTTGTCTAAAACATGTTAGTGAAAAAGTTGCTGAAACTTGTATATTTTTTTTTAAAAAAAACATTCGGCGCTTTTTTGATTTTTTTTGCTCAAAACACTTAAAAACATGTATATTACATGTGTTATTTTTTTCAGAAAAAAAAAAAAAAGTCAGGAGATTGGATTTTCTAGGATTTTCTCAAAATAAAGGATTTTCTCCCTAGCATTATCCTATATATTGTAAATGGAAGTTATGTATGGATATAAAGATATGTATGATGTAGAATTTTTAATATGTGGGGCCCAAGAGCATTTTTATCAAATGGGGTTTTGTCCAAAGATTTTGTGTCCATTTTGTTGTGAAAACAATCACTTTGACGTATTAACCATTCTTTCTCATGATTCGGTTCTCTTCTTTTCATGTCAATGTGTTTGTGGGACTTCATTCTCCTTTATAGACCATCACCCCTCTCTTGACTCTAATGTTATTTTTCTTTATGATAGAAAATTAAAAATATCATATATCTCTGACTTAGGGTGGAAGGACGCTTATCACATCATCACATTGCTTGTAAACAACTTTTAGCCAATCACAATCTAACACCTTATTTTACCAAATTCTATCACAACATCGTTAAATCACCTGCGTCACCTATTACACAAATCAACAAAAACATGAAGACGCCAACAAATCAGCAACTCTCCTTCAGGAGTTAAAGTGATCATTAACATAAAACATACAGTTGCCAATAATGAACCAAAAATCACCCCAAAACTCTAATCGGGTCAGGGTCAAACATGTGTAAAGCACCATGGCTCACTTTCTGGATACAACAGGTAGGTCGGTGAACTAATATCACAACCAACGATCATCCGATGGGTAAAGGGATTTGTGGAGGTGCAAGTGAGGCAACCCCAAAACCCACAAATCACTTATATAGCCCAACAAAGTACAACTCAAATATAAAATGGTACAACACCCATAACTAAAAAAACAAAGAAAGCCACATGTACAACCACAATATGCACAAACATGTTGCTAATTGATAATATATAAATATGTTTGGTTCAATGATATAAGCTAGAAAGAATAACGTTATTAAATTTTATTTTTTTTACGAAAACAACCATCTCTACTCTTGGAAGGAGCTAGACTACCACAAAATTTGAACTGATGAATCGAGACTGCTAGGCTTGATTATGTTTTCTCTACATCTACTACCCATCCAACAAAATAATAAACTCTGAGTGTAAAAAATTGTATGTAACAGGTCATATGGGTTGTAGTGGGTCAAACTAGGTCTTCATATATCATATAATGGGTTGTGTACATGTCTTAACTAAACATTTTGGACCTAAATAATGGATTGTATACATGTCTTAACTAAACATTTTGGACCTAAATAGGTTTGATTGGATTGTAATAAGTCATATTGATTTATAATACCTCATACATGTATAAGGCATGATATCTTTATATCAGGTCTTGAAGGCATGATAGCTTTTAGTGAGACAAGATGGACCTTATGTGTAGGCATGTTATGTGTTAATAGGCTAGTTGGGTTGCAATGGGTCATCTAAGGTAGTAATATGACAAAATGGGTTATGAATATCTTAAGGAGACATATGGGGTCTGTAGAGACCTGGGTGAATAGGTCGTTTTGAAATTTTGTTGGTAATTACAAAACTCTTTTTGATGATCAATACTAGTAAATAAAAGATAAGAGATAGAAAGATATCACCAAACAAACACCATGATGTACAGTAATATTGAAGAAAGGTTAACTATTTCGCCATATGTCAAGTCCTTGATCCTCTATCAAGAGCTTCATTCACTAAAAATGTGTCTCTAAGCTGGTAGAGATCATTGTTACACCATCTCACTAATCGGGACGTGATAACCACAAAACGTATTTCTACAAAGAAAGATATATCCTATATGTATCCCTTGGATTCAACTTGGAAAGATAACCAATACAAAAGGTTACACATAGAGTAGTGTTTGTGCTAAGCTTATCTTGATCTATTCTTGATCTTATCTTGCTTAAGTACATTGAGGCTAATGATGGAATTATGAATTCACTTAAGTGTCAATAACTATTTAGTGATTTATAATTTGCAAGAGGTGAAGTCATTTTGTTGGGAATGGTTTGCTTAAATTGTCAAGATTAGATAGATAAAAAGAACGTATTCTAGAAGACGGGCAGTAGTGGCACAGTTTGGTAGTTTATCGATGGTAATCTTTTGGGCGTATTTTGTCTCTCAACAATAAGTTTGTAGTGATATGTCCAAAAACTAATTTTGGTCATCTTAGCTAAGCTAAGCATTAGAAAAGCATGGATGTTGAATTGAGTTTTGTGCATTAGAAAATCATGGAGGTTGAATTGAGTTTTGTGCATTAGAAAATCAAGGATGTTGAATTGAGTTTGGTCTTAACCAAAAGGAGAACGACTAATGCTTAAAATTAAGCATTTGCCTTGTACAACAAATTTGATCTATTCTCTTATGCCACTTTCAAAGACGAATACTTCTTATGTAATGTTCACTTTGACTTGAGTTGCTTTTAATTTGAAAACAATCATTTAGAGAAGATGTCCCTTATTTTGTTTGACTAAAAAAATAAATTATCAAACTTATTTTATAAAATTCATTTGGGTTTATATAAGTTATTTGTAAATAATCTTTTGTATTTAAGTATATATAATCTTGGGATAATATCATATCTAGGGGTGTAAACGAACAGAACGTTTAGCGAATAGTTCATGAACCGTTTGGCGGGAAGTTCGTTTACGTTCGTTTATTTAATTACGTTCGTGAAGGAACACGAACATATATCTTGTTCGTTCAATTGCGTTCGTGAGCGTTCAGGAATGTGTTCGTGAACATTTATTCATGTTCGTTTGTTTATGTTGTTCATTAAAGATTTTTTTAGCCTCATTTATTTTATTTAAACCTTTTATATTCTTTAATTCTTATTTATCTCATTACCCAAACAAATAAAATACAAAACACTTTATCCACCTTGTTTATGCATCGTTCCACTATCCTTCTCGTTATTCAAATCGAAAAATACTACCGACCTTGTGTCCATTTGTGTCTGTGAACCGTTCATGAACATTTTTCTTTCCTTAATAAACGAAAACGAACAGTAAATCTTATTCGGTAAGTGTTCGTGAACCGTTCGTGCACACATTATATCCTTAACGAATGAACATGAATAGTGCCTTGTTGGTGTTCGGCGGTTCGTTTACAACCCTAATCGTATCCATTTCTCGTCACGGAGTGTGTAGTTGTTTCAGCGACATTTTACCATGTTATGGATTTGTGAATTTATGCCAAATGTATTAATGTCTTTGTACGGCTTAACGAAGAGAACGACCATATGCATATTGTAGATTTTGAATCCCGCTGGTTTTGACCAGAAAGTTGACAGTTTGTCCACTATCAAACCGTATACCGAGTGTAGTGTGGATGTTCTTCTTGGAAACCTTTGATGTTGATAAAACTAGAGGCATGTTATATGAAGATATATATATCTTAGGGTAACATTGTAGAGAAAGGTAAATCAACCTCAGTGAGTTGAGGTATATTGGTATTCACTATAAATAGGAGATTACAACAATAATCATTCCTTTAATTAAGGAGATGATTGAGCAATTACATAATTACAAGATAATGATAGAATAATTTGTTATTCTTGATATATTCTCTAATACCCCCCTTCAATCGAAACGGTGGCGGTCCAAGACGAAGCATAGCACGAAAATATTCAAAAGAGGCACGCGGAAGACTCTTCGTGAAAATATCAGCCACCTGAAGATTGGTGGGAATGAACTTCGTGTATAGTTTGCCAGATGTAACGAGCTCTCTGATAAAATGATAATCAAGGTCGATATGTTTAGCCCGCTTATGAGAGACCGGATTTTGTGTCATGAACAAGGCACTTTTGTTGTCGCATAATAAGGTTGGTCGATCAGGCGGTAAGGCTCGTAGTTCTTGTAGAAGATGAGTAATCCAAACTATTTCAGCTGCCGTGTTGGCCATTGCACGATATTCAGATTCGCAGCTCGACCGAGATACTGTGGGTTGCTTCTTAGCGCTCCATGAAACAAGATTGCCTCCAAGAAAAATAGAGTAGCCATAGGTGGAGCGACGTGTTTCAATACACCGTGCCCAGTCCGCATCAGAGAAACCAACCAAGGATGGTTGATGATGTCGACTAAATGTGAGACCAAAAGACAATGTACCTTTAACGTATCTGAGAATCCGTTTTACTGATTTAAAATGATCAACGGTTGGAGCATGAAGGAATTGACAAACTTAATTGACAGCATATGACAAGTCCGGTCTTGTGATTGTTAAGTATTGAAGTGCTCCGACAAGGGATCGATAATGAGTAGGATCATGATACGGATCTCCGTAAGTGGTAAAGGACTCATGAGGAGGCAGCGGTGTGGCAACCGGTTTAGACTCAAGAAGATCGGCCCGGCGAAGAATGTCAGTTGCATACTTCGATTGATGAAGAAATAGCCCCTCATTAGTGTAGGCAACCTCAAGGCCTAGAAAATAATTCAAATCACCCAGGTCTTTTATAGCAAATTCATGATTAAGGCTAGAGATAAAGGTGGCAATGGCCGTCTCATGGTTACCTGTAAGGATCAAATCATCTACGTAGACGAGTAGATACATGATGCAAGAATCACGAGAGAACACAAAAAGCGATGTATCTGCACGACTACATGTGAAACCATATGAAACAAGAAACGTGCTTAAACATTGAAACCATGCACGAGGAGCCTGCTTTAATCCGTATAATGCTTTGGTTAGACGAGATACATGATTAGGAAACTGTAGATCATTAAAACCTGGAGGTTGTTCCATGAAGACCGTTTTAGTCAAATTGCCATTTGAGAAGGCATTTTTGACATCTAATTGATGAAGTTTCCAATTATGTAACACCGCAAGAGACAAAACAATGCGTATAGTGGAGGCTTTAACGACCGGACTAAAGGTGTGAGAGTAGTCAAGCCCGGGAATTTGAGTGTATCCTTGTGCCACTAGACGTGCTTTGTAGCGTTCAATGGACCCATCAGAATGATATTTAATGCGAAAAACCCATTTTGAGTCGACAACATTAGTATCAGGTGGACGAGGCACCAAGGTCCAGGTGTCATTCTGTTTTAAGGCGTCAATTTCCTCTTGCATTGCGGCCACCCATTTGGAATCTTTGGCCGCTGATTTGTAGCCCCGCGGTTCGGTTATAGAAGAAAGAGCAATATGGAGAGGATGAGAGGTGAGAGAGGCTAAGTCGGCTTGATGTTTGCGTTTAAATATTCCGGCTTTCGCTCGAGTCGTCATGGGGTGAGTGGAAGTGGAGGTGGCCGGTAACGGGTTTGAAGGCTGGATAGGTTCTGTGGGCTGTGAAGTGGCCACAGGTGTGTCGTGAATGAGGGGTGGAGTAGCGGCTTGGGTATTGGCTGAAGTGGGGCTGGTGTGAGTGTTAGGTGCTGATATTGGGCTACTAGAATGATTAGTTTGTGTTGGGTCAGGGCCGGTATGAGAGGGAGACGAATGTGTGGATGTTGGGCCGATGGAAGGTGAGGTTTGGGCTGGGTGAGGACATAAGGTGCAAGAGGAAGTAGGTGGTGATTTGTGGGCTATAGGTCTGGTAGGTTTAGGTGAGTTTGCTGGTGATAGAAATGGTCCAGAAGGCTCATCCAAAAAAGTGGTGAGTTCCATTTGTGAAATCATTGGAATTGTTCAAACCACTGCAAGGGAAAAATGCCTCATTAAATCGAGCATGGCGGGTAATATATATGCGAGAAGTGGCCGGATCAAGGCACCGGTAACCTTTATGTTGTGTGCTGTAACCAATAAATACACACGGTATACTTCGCGGTTCAAGCTTATGTTTTGAATAATCCCATAAATAGGGAAAAACTTGACAACCATAGGTTCGCAGATTCGCGTATTGGGGTTTTTGAGAGAAGATTAGTTCAAAGGGCGACTTGTTGTTCAATAATGGTGTAGGCAAACGGTTAATAATAAATGTTGCTGAAGTAAAAGCGTCTACCCAATAAGAAGCCGGAATATGAGCATTGAACAACATGGTAAGACATGTTTCAACGATGTGACGATGTTTTCTTTCGGAACGCCCATTTTGTTGAGGCGTATGTGGACACGACAAGCGGTGAAAAGTGCCATTGTCTTCAAATATTTTTCTAACTGTTTGATTCACAAATTCCGTTCCGCCGTCACTTTGAAAAACCTTTATTTTTCGTGAGCATTGTGTTTGAACAAGATTAATAAAAATGGGTAAAACTGCATAAAATCCTGTCTTGGTTTTGAGTGGATAAAGCCATGTAAACCTGGAATGATCATCAACAAAAGAAACATAATATCTATAGCCGTCATTTGAACAAATGGGCGCGGGCCCCCACAAATCACAATGTATTAAGTCTAAAGATTGAGATGCTCGCTTTAAATTAGGTTCAAAAGATAAACGACGACTCTTTGAAAGTTGACACGAAGAGCAAACATTAGGTTTGGGCAAAACTGAAGTCACAGACAATACACCCAACTTATTCAAAAAAGAAATAACATCAAACGACACATGACCTAAACGAGCATGCCATAACTCGTAAGAGGCCCGTGGTGAGACACTGGAAGTAGCAACCAAAGCTTGAGGAGCATCTTTCAAAACATAAAGTCCGTTTTCACAAACTCCTTTAGCGAGTATTCTTTTGGTTTTCCGATCCTGAATATAAAAGAACGGTTGAGAAAATAGAACGTCAACTGAATGGTCCATGGTTAGTTTGCTCATAGATAATAACTTCTTTGTGAGATTAGGAATAACAAGCACATCACGTAAAACAATATTATTTGAAATAGTGGAGGTACCCGTGTGTGTAACTGGTAGAGATTTACCATTGCCAAAAATCACACGAGAGTTACCTTGATAAGGAGTCGCACGGTCTAGAGATTCAAAGTTTGGTGTCATATGATCTGTTGCCCCTGAATCAGCATTCCAATCTGGTGAATTGTTGGTGACATGACATTGAGCGTGGAATGCCTTCGCTAAACTTTCATCCAGATTAGGGGCTTGACGAGTGTAACGCCCTGCGTTTTCAAACTTCCTACATTTAGAAACCTTACGTGAAATTCTAAATTTGGAAATCTTGTGTTCTTATAACCATTCTTTCATTGTAATCGTTGTAAAATACGGAACTTGCTTCGTAAATAAAACTTGTACATTACACTTTTTACCTAGTTAAATCATGTTTTATTTCATATTTCACCTTGTTACAAGTTAGGGGAAACATTGTTGCATATTATTACACAACTTAATTAACAAAATTACTCATTATAATGTTTTAAAAAATAAAAAAAAATAAAGAAATATGGCAGCCCAATTCAGCAAAATTCAGCCCCATATAGTTGGGTTTTGTGGGCTAGTTTCAAGGTGTAACCCCTTCTAAACACTTCCAAAGCCCAACCCATTGAAACCCTAATCCTTCCCCCTATAAATACCACTTATAACCAGCCTCCCTACCACTTTTGCAACCCTAAAAACTCACAAAACATCCACCAAACCGTAGCTGAAAGCAAGGGTTCGAGTAGATTGACACCCCTTCACGAAAATGGGCATAACTCACTCAATTCTTATCCGATTCACTCGATTCTTTTTCCTACTTGCTTGTATAATCATGGGGTTCGATTCCTAGACTTCTCCTTGGAGAAATCAGACCTGGAAATGCCCCGAAAAAGTCCATAAACTTTCTGTTTGTTTTTATGTTCATCAAAAACTTGTTTAAACCTATGCAACTTGTGTCTAACACATCTCATACCTATGTCCTAATGCTTACAACTTATCCCATGGTTGGTTAAGCTTAAAAACAAGGTTGAGACATTTAAAATCAGAGGATTAAACCTCATAAACTTGGTGTTTTGTTTAGGGTTTTTAACCCACAAGTCATGTCAAACTTTGTCTTTGATACATGAGTGATTATGGAACAACTTGGGTTGTCCAAACATACAATCCTCACATGATTTGATGATTTCTCTTAGTTAGTGTGTATATTTCTTATTCTTTATTGTATGTTCATGACCCTCCTTGGTTGTTTTTTTTACATCAAGTGTAGTGGTGAACACATAGAGGTGCCTAAATGGAAGACTTGATCTTCCTACCTCCTACATGACTTCTATGACATTTAGAGGTACCAAAATGAAGATTTTAATCTTCTACCTCATGCTTGAACTATTGGACATATATTATATAACCTAAATATATTATTCGAATAATCGAATCTTTGATGATGAACTAGTGTTCATATGTCGGGGTACTAGATTACATCATCCTAGACTATGATAACTTGTCACGATTCTAATGGAACCTTGTTCCATGAAAACATCTAAACTCCTTCGAGTTTCCTAGTGTCAAGAACAAGCATCATATGTACTAAATGATTATTTTCCATGTTATTCTCATATCTTATTTTTATGTTGTTTTAAACACCGAATCTCGACTCTAAACATACTTGAACTTTAACCCTTATACATTCGGACTCTAAATCTCTACTCGTCAACAATTGGATAATCGGAAAACGTATGCAAACTTTGTGAGTATACTCGTATTTCCCCTTTTTACTTTTACCACTTTTGGGGTGTAACATGTTTACCTATTGAAAACTTACACATGAACACTTTGTTAAACACATGAACGTTCCTATAACATGCTTGTATATGTGATGGCTTGATACTTTAAACTTGGGTTATTCTTATGTGTTGAACTTATCATTAACTTCGTACGAGCCAAACCTTGACATATGTAGCGCTATAGGATTAACGACCCGCCCGTAAACTTGAGGTTATGTCTTGAGCATATTGCGTTTTCTTGGTTTGATATGTTAGACACATGCCATATTTAATGTTATCTTGAATCATATGCTTGCCATGAGGAATTGTTCACACTTTTTATCTTATGCTATGTACGTACCAAACTTGTATACTCGCCTTTGCTTTTGCATTGAATTGTATTTTTAAACATGTTACAGGTTGATGATGATGAAATGAAAACGGATAGCAAAGATGCCTAGATACTCACTTAGACGTTTAGGTTTAAAGTGTTGTATCAATTTTGTTTATGTTATGTTGAACAATGTTGTTATTTGCTTTTCTTGTAATGTTTTGACAATTTATTTTGGAAATGAAATTTGGATTATTAAATTATTGTCACAAATAGCGTTATGATGTCTCGAGCAATCTTCACACTTCGTCTCATCCCGATGTTTCCGCCATTGGTTGGGGTGTGACAGATTGGTATCAGAGCCATAACTATAGGGAATTAGGAAAAGTAGGAATGCTTTAGCCTAGTCTATAGTTTTAGAGCCTTATTCTTATGTTTTACTTGAAACTACTTGCATGCTACCTTATTTGCTCTTATTTATTCTCTTTTGATCTTTTAAGCATATATGTCGCTTATGTGTTAACACTTGACATGCTATACTTGCTTTATTATGTGCTAATACATGTTTTATTGTCCCACTCATTATGTGCTATTCTTAATATGCTTCATTGTGAGTTTATATTTGTTGTTTATTCCTTTAATATACTCTTTCCCTCATGCATTTTACTCGACTATTCTAAATCCGTAAACACTCGAGACGAATTCACCAAAATAGGCGTGAAACCCACAATTTGGTGAACGACTCTCAATCTACATATTCTTTTTTTACACGAGATATCGCCATTAAGCTAGGAGTGAAATCCACATCTTAATGGTAAAAGTCAAATTTCAAATTCTAGTGGACCCTCGTCAACATGTCGAAATTAAATTTTGACCCGACGAGTACCAACCACACTTAGGATACGAAATCGTCAAGTTAGGGGTGAAACCCGCACCTTGTCGACTAGTTCCACTCCTTGGTATTTTTTTTTATAAATCCCGCCAAGTCTCGAAACTTCGATTGATTTGGGACATGTAGTAACCGGAAGGGTAAATACCGTTAACCGACTTGTCGGCGAGAGTATTTTACCTATTAGGCCAAAGCATGCTTCTCAAATTCAAAAGACTTTTCGACCACTTTGGTTAGTCAAAGTTCCATTTGGAACACTCCAAACTTTGGTCAAACATGTGTTTCTATTGTTCATTTTATACGATGCAATCTTTCAACCTCGAGTTTACCTTTGATTTCTCTTTTCACACGCACAACATATCGAACCTTTTCGATACATTTATATATGCATGATTTTCATATAATTTAAATTCATATTCCTTGTAACAACTAGTGGAGAGGTATCATCGAGATTGGAGTGACTTCCTTACCTTGACGATTGACTCCACCCCTCTTCCCTTAAAACGACCTCACCAACGAGTTAGGGGTGATTCCCTTACCTAGGTGATCGTTGCCAAAACATCTCTTCAAAAATATCTTATTATGCAAACTCGATCATATTTTATACCCAAATTGTTTATGATTATTCAAAATACCCACTCATACCGATTTCAAAATGCATTGTTTTATCAAACGTACTTCTTATTCTACAATCTATTTTCACTCAACTCATATACGCGAAATTCATAATCATGTCTTAAAACGTTTTATTGCTCGAACTTCAAAACCTTACGAAATGCTACCTATCAATTTAATCGGCTCAATGAAACTCTTGCCCATGAACTTCATATTCGACTTAATCACTAAAACATGCTCACCTTCTACTTTTAATCAAAATCCAACCAACCTTTCTCAAATACTTATAAGATCTTATAGAAGTTATATGATTGTTTTACCAAATACCCTTTTCAACATCAACAAATCATTTGTTAATTTTTTTAATCACTAAGTCCTTTTGCTAAATTTCTCTTCTAAGGATCCTAGTTTTCACAAGAACCTCCTAAATTCATAATTTCTTCTTTGATGAAACGAACTTACTTTTTAACGAAAACCTTTTTCCTACACCAATTTACAAAACACGTGCGCAAGAAGACTTCATAGGGACCGACCATTTTTTTTCGGATTACGTAAACCCTTTTAAACAAAATTAGCATTTCTATTTGTTACAAAATACGTTTTGCATAACCAACGAGTACTTTATGTTCCTTTACATATACAAACTATATTCTACCTTTCAAACCAGGCTCAATCTAATTTTGATTCGATAAACTCAACGTTTTGTTGGAACAACTATACATGCACATCGTCATACACGTTTTAGTCGATATCTCGCGATAACACCATTTATATCGTTCGTATCTACATACTTAGCCTTTCTAATCCGCAATGCCTCAACGTACACTATATACGCAATATTTATTTTTTTATAACTACACCTATGTTCATACGTTTTATGCTTGTACTTATACGCATACTACTTATACGTTTTACGCTTCTGCTTATACACATACTACTTACACGTTTTATGTTTATGCTCATACATACATGCGTATTCATACTTAAACTTATGCTCATACTTTCATCCTTACTCATGGTTCATACATTCGTACCTATACGCGAGCGTAACCTGAGGGATTCGCTTGCGTGGGTCCCACACATACTTAAACATGGACTTGCTTATATACTATATTCTTGTACGTACACATTCTAAACTTTTTTTGTATACCCTGATTCATACACAACTAGTACAAGCTATGCGGACCATGCGACGATCAAAATAATCACGGGTGCACACGGGATTATAGTGATAGGCGTATGAGAACCATAGAGTGTGCTACTGCGTATGGTAATACACGAAACGTAACATGACACCGAAGACAAAACGGACGTAACGTGGTCAAAACATGGTGGATACGCCGCTGGTACTTCCTATATATAAGGGTTTTCACCATGTTACCAAACTTTCGTAAAACGTGCCATGAGAAATTCAGTGTGTTGCAGACCTTTTGGACCTAATACAACTTCACGCAACTCACAAACGCATTATATCCGATTATTCATGACGAGACTTCATCCTTAACACACTACGTTCATCTATCCAACACTTATGCTATTCACATACTTGTACTCTTTAAGAGCCATTCGTTCATTCTATACTCGTATTATTTTATACAAAACTCGTTCGCAATCCAGCTTGTTTAAACATTTGAGTCCTAACTTACCTCATTACCTATAAAATAGCCTCCCTATTCTTGATTCTTGTGTAACTATACTTAGTATCTCTCTATTGCTTTATTTAAAGTAACAAACCTTTTTGTTCCTCTCAATAAACAGGTTTTACGAAAGTATGATTTTTTATACTATCCTTAAAAACTTCCCCTTGCAAATCTACCTTGATGTTCTCCAAAATTTGGTACTTTTCAAAACTTTCAAACTTCCCAAGTTTCAATTCTTAATGATCACCTTTATGCCAAAAACTCTTTCAAGCCTTCCTCTTAAATAAATTTCGGGACGAAATTTCCTAAAGGAGGGGAGACTGTAACGCCCTGCGTTTTCAAACTTCCTACATTTAGAAACCTTACGTGAAATTCTAAATTTGGAAATCTTGTGTTCTTATAACCATTCTTTCATTGTAATCGTTGTAAAATACGGAACTTGCTTCGTAAATAAAACTTGTACATTACACTTTTTACCTAGTTAAATCATGTTTTATTTCATATTTCACCTTGTTACAAGTTAGGGGAAACATTGTTGCATATTATTACACAACTTAATTAACAAAATTACTCATTATAATGTTTTAAAAAATAAAAAAAAAATAAAGAAATATGGCAGCCCAATTCAGCAAAATTCAGCCCCATATAGTTGGGTTTTGTGGGCTAGTTTCAAGGTGTAACCCCTTCTAAACACTTCCAAAGCCCAACCCATTGAAACCCTAATCCTTCCCCCTATAAATACCACTTATAACCAGCCTCCCTACCACTTTTGCAACCCTAAAAACTCACAAAACATCCACCAAACCGTAGCTGAAAGCAAGGGTTCGAGTAGATTGACACCCCTTCACGAAAATGGGCATAACTCACTCAATTCTTATCCGATTCACTCGATTCTTTTTCCTACTTGCTTGTATAATCATGGGGTTCGATTCCTAGACTTCTCCTTGGAGAAATCAGACCTGGAAATGCCCCGAAAAAGTCCATAAACTTTCTGTTTGTTTTTATGTTCATCAAAAACTTGTTTAAACCTATGCAACTTGTGTCTAACACATCTCATACCTATGTCCTAATGCTTACAACTTATCCCATGGTTGGTTAAGCTTAAAAACAAGGTTGAGACATTTAAAATCAGAGGATTAAACCTCATAAACTTGGTGTTTTGTTTAGGGTTTTTAACCCACAAGTCATGTCAAACTTTGTCTTTGATACATGAGTGATTATGGAACAACTTGGGTTGTCCAAACATACAATCCTCACATGATTTGATGATTTCTCTTAGTTAGTGTGTATATTTCTTATTCTTTATTGTATGTTCATGACCCTCCTTGGTTGTTTTTTTTACATCAAGTGTAGTGGTGAACACATAGAGGTGCCTAAATGGAAGACTTGATCTTCCTACCTCCTACATGACTTCTATGACATTTAGAGGTACCAAAATGAAGATTTTAATCTTCTACCTCATGCTTGAACTATTGGACATATATTATATAACCTAAATATATTATTCGAATAATCGAATCTTTGATGATGAACTAGTGTTCATATGTCGGGGTACTAGATTACATCATCCTAGACTATGATAACTTGTCACGATTCTAATGGAACCTTGTTCCATGAAAACATCTAAACTCCTTCGAGTTTCCTAGTGTCAAGAACAAGCATCATATGTACTAAATGATTATTTTCCATGTTATTCTCATATCTTATTTTTATGTTGTTTTAAACACCGAATCTCGACTCTAAACATACTTGAACTTTACCAAGTTTGGGTGGGATTGACCTATAGATTAATCAATATGTGGGTGATTTGTCGTTAATTATTAAAAACATGAATTTATAATAAAATATCAATTATGTCGTCAATATCAACATGCTTTAATATTTGGGATATTGGCCTTTAATAATCCCTACTAGACGTCATTGGTCATTAGCAGTCCCACCTTTTTTATTCCCCCTGGCAGTCTCACCTTTCAACTATTTTTCATCCACCGTCCTCAGTTAAAAAACTTAACGGAGTTAAGTTTTTAAGTTTTTTTCCGAATTACAAACTGAGTTTTAGAGCTTTTGATCAGAATGAGGATACGAGTCGAATGGTGTAAAACTTACCTTGAAATTGTGCTCCAAACGACGAAAACGGTGCTTCAATTCGGGTGTTTAGTCTTACGATTAACAAAAATCAAGTCATTTGAAGCACCGTTTCGAGGTAAGTTTTACATCATAGACTCGTATCCTTGTTCTGATCAAAAGCCCTAAAACGTCAGTTTGTAATTCGGGAGAAAAAAAAAACTTAACTCCGTTAAGTTTTTTTTAACTGAGGACCGGTGGAGGAAAAATAGTTAGAGGTGAGACTGGCAGGGGGAATAAAAAAAAGTGGGACTGCCAATGGCCAATGACGTCTAGTGGGGATTATTAGAGGCCAATATCCCTTATAAATTTTAATATCTATTTTTTGTTTAGTTTGAATGAATAAAGATATATAAAACACTAGATGTCCGGAAATGCGTCGGCAATTTCCAATGATAACCCAACGACCTTTAAACATATAATTTTTCCTGGGGTTTTCTTCAATCTGTGGGTGATCATAACAAAGTTTTTCGTCTCTAAAGTTATGAATTCTTGTAAATTGGGAGATATACTG
The DNA here is from genome assembly GCF_002127325.2 of Helianthus annuus. NCBI lineage: Eukaryota > Viridiplantae > Streptophyta > Magnoliopsida > Asterales > Asteraceae > Helianthus > Helianthus annuus. The sequence goes on from NC_035449.2 coordinate 15,754,559, forward strand.
ACATCATTAGTTGTTGTTAGGTACTTAAGTTTATTTACAAAACCCTTCTTTTGTGGGTTTTCTTTGATTTAGCAGGTTTAGATTAAGGTCTGAACTTGTGGATGTCATTTGGTACAACAATGTTTGTCATAGGCATAATGTTTACCAATTCTAAATAGCTATACGAAGTTCCCCTAAATACTTTTCTATACAACTCCATCAACACCTATATACTCAATAATTAAAGTTGTGTCGATGATATTATATATTCTTAACTTAAAAGAAGTACTAACCGAAAATATTCGAACTGATAAGAAAAGAAGACAAGGCTGATGGGATGCATCATTGCCATAACCCTAAAAAGGGCGTTCAGTAGGTCAGGGTAAGGAAAAGATTAACTACAAACCCATAACCATCATCATATATCTAACGATTAATTAAGCCAAGGTTTATCCACTTAATTAAATATTAAATGCCCCACTTGTTTTGTGCAACTCCTTTTCATTATTTCACCAGAAACATAGGAATATTACACCGGTTTACTATAATCATTTGTAGATCCGGACTACATTGCCGATGGCTTTATAGCCTAGTGGTATCTTGGTGGTGGGATAAGACTTTGGGACCAATAGATCCTGGGTTCGATTCCCACAAGGGGGTTTTCCCATGTTTATTGGGTTTCCTCCTGAATTGGTGTGGTATTATGCCTAGCGGAGATGGATATGATCGGGTGGTTCCTCTGGTGGCACGATGATACTCCAGTGGTCCGTCAGTGATCCAAATTTGCCGTTCAAAAAAAAAGATCCGGATTACATCGGGTTTAGTCCGGTGGCATGTTGGATCAGTTCTGTTTAAATGTAATGGAAAACATGAATAATACCTGTTACAGCAGACAGGCCAGCAGAGAATCCAGTCAGAGATGCAGCCATTGAGTTCGACATGATTGTCAGGATGATCTGGTTCCTCTTTGGGGTGTAAGTTATGATGGTGATGAAAACCGAAGTAGGGTAATTTCGGTTATGGGGAGAGAGTCACGAATTCTTGATGTTAATGAGGGTTGTGATTGTGTAATGTGTGTAACTGTGTAACCCTTTAACTCTCTAATAAGCCCCTTATTTATACACCCAAGAGGAAACCCAATTAGTTAATAAGGGTAATATGGTCCATCAACAATTACCAACTAATTATTAATAGGTTAATAAATATATTTTGATCTAATATAATATAAATGATTATATAGGCTACAAGATTAAATATTACATTTTATATATTTAATCTCACATGGCAGATTTAGAAAATCCTTATAGGGCAATGTTTCAAAGAAAAGGGGTAACGAAATCGAAAAAAATGTCAATTTTTTTCAAAATTTACGTACACTACCACTCGAGTGTCAATGGAATGAACTCAAGACCTCTCACTAAGAGGCAAACACCTCTACCAAGTGGGCTAGCTCCACATTGACCACTAAATAATTAAACCCATTAATACCAGTTTGGTTTGCATTAGTAAAGAATTATCTCGAATATATACATCTTTTAATTAAAGAAGTATTATTGATCAAACGATTCCTTAATTGGATACTTAGAACCGAATTTTAAATATCTGATCATGTTGTTTCGTTTTAACTTTAGTCCAAATGCTTTTGTATCTAAACCATTAATATTCAAATTAAACACATGTAGATTCTGGGTTAGACATGTATGTTTTAACAAATTGTCATCTCTTGCTATAACCCAATTGTCTTTGGCCCGATCTTCACTACAAGAAAAATCTTAAAAAGATGATGAATTTGTATAATTTAGTTTCGTTTTACTTGGAAGAATGTATTTGAATGATATATTGCAACTTTTAAGTATTTAGATGTTATGGTTATTATATTTGTTCGCTTTAGAATTGAACATATTATATTAGATTTGAAATTTACAGCTTTCTAATTTAGTAAACCTAGAAAATTATATAAAAAACAAAAAAAAAATTGTTTTTTTTCAACTATAGTGACGAAATGTAGTCGCTATCAGTGACTGATTAAAAATCCATTTGCAACCTATGACGACTAAATGTAGTCTCTATAGGAGAAAAATCTTTAAAATGTAAAAACCCTATAGCGACTAAATTCAGTCTCTATAGGTGAAAGTGTAGGAAATTGTGAAACGCCTATAGTGACTGAAGATCGTCGTTGTAGGACAATCTATAGCGACGAGACTAGCAGCCTGTTACGACGGAGCAATAGAAACAACCCTTTCCTGACTAATTTTGATCGCAACAGACTATAGAAACGAATTTCGTTGCGAAAAGCCTTTTTTTGGTCGTTGCTAAAGGTCCAGTTTCTTGTAGTGCTTAATGAGGTCAACCAAACATTAATCAAATTTAATTACGTATATGCACAACTTTCTTTAAAACACAAAAAGTATACATAAAAGCTTAAAGTCTAGTAATAATTATGTTTGAAACAATCATTTAAGTAACTATTTATTATTTATAATGTCGATCGGTATAGTAAACATGGGTTGTACTAGAAGTAAAAATAAGTTGGATGGTTAGAAGAGGAGGGGCAGGGTGTTAGACACTAAAACTTTTAGGAAACAAAAAAGATAGATTATGCTTTTATCAAAGGGTTCTACGCGTGCAAACTGCATGGATTTGTAGCTAAAGCATGCAGGCTCATATCACCTGGTCCCAGCGTGGCAACGCATCTAACTCAACCCGACCGGCACTATTACACCCAAATGTTAAACCACAAAATATAATTGTTCGTTTGGCTAAAAGTAGGTCCAATTCTAGATTTGAGTTGTTATGGGAGAGCAGGGGCGCAACATAGTGGGGCGGCTGACCCCCCGAACTTTTCGCTCAGTAGTGGAGAGTATGTAGTTTTCGTATACAAATTTTTGGGCATATACGTTTTCGACCCCCCGTTTATAGAAATTCTTGGGCATATACGTTTTCGACCCCCAGGTCGAAAATCTCAAGCTTCGTCACTGTGGGAGAGTTGTTAGATTTTGATATTACGGGTATGTTTTAATTTGTTTCCATGTTTGTTCTAGCATCGTGTTGGGTTCTATATAACTATATTTATATATAGAAGTTGTCGTTCGAGGAAAAAAACTTATCTGATTATATACACAATTCATTTCGCAACCAATAATATGTTGAGAACCATTTTAGTTAAGGGCAGGCGGGGCGGTAGAAAAAGGTTCCGTGATGAAAAGTATCATGCGTGAAAACACCACCGCCACCATCGACTATCACTCGTCAATTTTGTAATGCGTGAGAATTATCACGCCGTGAAGAATGGTAGGTGTTGTTCGATTTGTTGGGTTGTGAGGGTTTATTGTTGGATGTTGAGTGTTGTGAGTGATGACTATTTCCACTAAAAAAGGTTGTGAGTGATGTAATAATGGTTGATGAAATGGCGGAATTTGATTGGATGTTATGAGTGATGAGTGCGGAGGGGGTAGTGATCACTCATCAAAATATATTGTAGGTCCCTTTTCTCGGAGGATCGAGAACAAACCTAAACCTTGTTATACAAACTCACTAGCGAGTGCGGAATCCAAGCTAGCGAGCAAACCGGGATGATGCAAGAACAAACACAAGAACACACAAGACTCAACGATTAACACCACTTGTATTAATGCGTAGAAAGTTTCCGGTTACAAGCACAATGTTTACAATCAGTTTGCAAACTCTCAAAGTGTGTGTGTGTGTGTTTCGGACAGAATGCTCTCAACTCTCTTTCTGTCTGTCTGTGTGCATCTATCTTTCACACTACACTGCATGGGTATATATATACCCAGCCCAAGATGTCTGGTCCGAAGGATCCGATAGATGGTCCGAAGGATCATCTATCGAGTATACTTCATTCGAAAGATGAGCATGGACCTCGAAGGATGATCCTTCGAGGTCTAACATTCGAAGCATATCTTTCGAGCACCTCGAAGGATCAACAGTATCCTTCGAGGCTATCCTTCGATACAGACAAACATACAACTTATTGGCCAAGTCAAACTAGGAGGATAGTTGACTTGGTCAACTTACAGACTCACTTAGGACATCGTTTACATACAGACCGAATACAGACAAAGTACAGACACAAGTGCACCAACAAACTCCCCCTTGGCTGTAGCTTTGTCTTTATCTTCCATAGTTGTAGACTCGTCTCGAACTTCGACGGTTTTTGGTCTTCGAGTTCCCAAAACTCTGATGTCCTTTCAAGTCTTCAAAGTCGGAGGATCTTCAAAGTCTTCACGTCTTGAAAGCAGAGAGTGTATCAACAAACTACCCGTATCATGTAGGAAGTGTGTTGACAAACTCCCCCTTAACATAAGCTCCCCCTTGAGTTATGCTCGTGAAAGGACTTTATCTTTATGAAGTGAGATCCTTGTGGTGTTGATGATGGCCAGCGGCAACTCGATCATCTTCATCTTTTGAGCGCCTTCTCGTCGTGTCTTCATTCCAGAGCTTGTCATCGACCATGTTCTCCTAGCCTTTAGAATCTGCACATGCAAGAAATCTAAACGCGTAATGAGAACAACTGCTTGGAATATAGTTAGCATAAACAAATGACACACATATGACCATGTCACAATCAAACACCGTCCGACAGTTTGAAAGTTTAATAAATTTGTCAATTTTAGCTTTTAACTTTCAAAACTTGCAAATTTCGACCGTTTATGAAGATTTAGTCAATTCGGTTTTCGTTCAGGTTTCAGGTAACGAAGACTCGAGCTCCAACATCGTACGATCGAAAATAAAGTAGAAAGAAAATCTTTTTGGCTTTTATAAAGTTTATATTAAAACAAGCCTAAAATCTTTTTGGTATTTTTGAAATTTAAAAGTCAACAATTTAAAATCCTTTGAGTGTTATCAAACGACATCACCGCTAATGTCGTGCTGATATGCACCAAACGACGAAACTGTTTAAAAGAAAAACAATAAAAGTTAAGCAGTAAATAAATATATACAGGCATTCTTTTTGCGAGTTTCGAGGGTAAGAGAATCATATCAGTGTACGGTCATGCCAAAACACTCTTGTTGTTCAGTTAGTTAATATTAAGATAAGCATCCTATAACAATTATCGGTATTGTTGTCCACTTAAACTCAACTTATCAGATGTAATCATGACGAGGGGATACGTTAAGGTATGATTTATACTTACCGACCGGTGTTCATCCACATCACGACACATTCCCGTATCAAGGTATGCACGAGAGTTCATCTTACCGGTGAGTATACCGATTATCATCTGTTTGACCGTATAAAATGTGAGATACTCACTTATTTTGAATTGAAAACAAGCCCTTTGTGATATAATCACTTATTGATGAGGAACTTGATTTTCATATGCATGAGGGCACAGGTGCAAGTCCGTGAACAGGTCAGTACTTCCGTACAGCAGAGAGACGAACTTGACACCCGGATAAATGTGATATTTTATCACTTATTTGATTTGGACATGTGATTGTTTATCACTTATTGAGGTCGAATGCAGTATGTAATATGTACACGTATGTATAGTATCATGGAAGATCTAGACTTGCGTCCCCGTTATTTTTTTTGGTAAAAGATACAACCATGATACCCAGATGATAAGCAGCATAAAGACCGAATATCTCAGAACCTCGGCAATCTATCAAACGAAATTTCGGTACTAAGACCATATGCCAATGAATGGTTCCCACCTGATCTTCAGTCGATTAAGATTTATATCACCCTGCACACTTTAAAATGATTGTGAGCCTACCGATACATCTTATATAGAGCTGCTTATCGTTTTTCATTTAAGGTTTAAAGAGGTTTGGATAGACCACTGATGTACTATCATTTTCTCTTTTGATCTCCAGGAAACTCATTTTTGTTTTTCTATTTTTTTTTTTTTTTTAAAAATTTTCGATGTTTTTGGATTTTCAGATTTTTGGATTTACTCCCCCTAAAATCAATAAACTAAGATAAATTTAAAAAACACAAAGATATTTACAAAAATGATTTTCCGATGTTGGTTTTACTCTTGCTTGACCTTAATGCCGTTTACCAAAATTAAGTTTTATCAGAAAAGATTTAACAGATTTTGGAAAAGTGAGTTGGCATGTCGGTAAGCGGTGCAGACCATGACAACATTGATGAGTTTCATATTGAAACAATCACGTGTGAGGTGATATCCGAGATCAACGTGTCAGGTCAAAGAGTGCTGTTCGAGATAATAATAATTCACAAAGTAGCTTAAATATCGACAAGCATAGGAGAGATTTAGAAATTCAAAAACCGTATCCTGCAACCGTTTCATGCATTGCAAGGAATCTAAGTGTTCTCCCAAACTTGATATCCACCCGGTGTGGACTTCAAGGTCGAATCTGCAGCTACTGAATAATCTCTTGACAGCAACAAGATCATAAACCTCCGGGTCCGGCTGATCATTCACATTGTACCAGCGAAGGTCTTTGACTTTCTCTTTCAGAAATGGTGTGCGGATGTTCAATCCATGCAAAGGCATCGGCACACATTTCATTGTATTCTTTCCTGAGGACCCGATCAAAAACCATAATGACCAAATTTTGACACATGCTTCATTTGGTCGAATTTTCCAATTTCCAATTTCTTTTATCAGATATTTCTTCTTTTCTTTTCCTCTCCATCAAAGGCAACAATTTCTTCTGTCGCCTATCTTGTGCAAGGACATTCCACTATCAACAATCCTATGACTATCGATAGTTCCTCCTGGAACTTCCTGCACACTCACTCAGAGATTAGTTGGAGAGGGGGACCCAAGCCTTCATAGACTTGGGTTGCCCCTGAGAATCAAGAAATGTAATTTCAACTTCCTGATAATTTTCAAACACAACACCTCCTCTTGAACCTTTACCTGTTTTAGGTTTCCAAGTTTGTTTTCGTTTACCAGAGTGTGTATTATGTACAGTTTCTGGTTTTAATGATTGTGACAAACTAGGTTTCCTTTTAACAGTTTCCGGTTTTAAAGCCTTTTCGATCACCTTTACATTTTTACGTCGTTGTTTTGTTTCTTGTTCTTTAATAGTGCGTTTATCATGTTTTGGAGAAACAGTACGACGTTGTGAGTGACCTTGTTCAGAGGGGGTTCTTTCAACAAAATTTGGTTTGGGCAAGTTTGTGCAATCTTTAATGATGTGCCCAGACTTCCCACATTTGAAACAAGTTCTCCTTTCAACAAACTTAGGAGAATTTGTTCGACTAGCAGATGTCGAACCTGTAGAACCTGAGGTACTTGCTCTTTCATCACACCCGTTTGTGTGTTGGGTGTAATTGTTATCGCTATTTCGTTTCAAAATCTTGACTTGTTGTACAAAATCGGTGTTTGATTTGTTTTCAAAAGTCTCAATTTTGTCCGTACCCCTTGATGCTACAAATTTAACATCTTTTGCTTTCTTCTTGTAACGAGCTCCTTTTGATTCAACCTTAGCCTTTGGCTTTGGAGCTCGTTGTTGTTGTTTACCCTTAAAAACAATTGGTTGTTGCTTTGTCGGTGATTTCTGATTTCCAAATTGTTTTCTGATTTCAGCCTTTGGAATTGGATCACATTGAGTTACAGTAACTCCAGGGATCGTCTTTCCCAAAAACTTGCTTGTGTTATCTTCAAAAACTTTATCAATCAAGGATGGATTGACATTTTTAATTGGAAAATCATTGTTTGAATAGATTTTAACATCTCCGACCAAAGTGTACAACAAATTATAGCTTTTAACAGCAAACACACTTTCTTTGTCATTCTTGACATCTTTGACAGGATTTATCACTTTCTTGGCAACAGGTTGCACGACAGGAGTAGGAGGATCACAAAGAATATGATTCTCAATTGGAATTTCTACTCCTTTCGTCTCATCAAGTGATTCATCCTGTTCATTCACATCTGATTCATCATCTGAAGAATCACATTCCTCAATAGTTGGAGGACTTTGATTTGAAGCACATGATGACTTTTCTTTGTTATCAGATGAGCCCTCCGATGAATTGTCCGGTTTGAACCCTAGGCCAGTAGCAAATTCCTCAACATCAAGAGGCACACTGGGTTCATACCGAGGCATTTCCTCTTCATCGGGCATCTTGGTATAGTTGTTCATCAAAGGGGGCGGACATTTCTTATATCCTATCCCCTTCTGATTTCCTTTCGGTTGTTGAACCTCGATGATGTGATCAAGCACAAATTGGGAGTTAGAATAACTATCCAATTTTTGTTTGATCGCATCATGCTCGCATTGGGCAATGGCTAATTGCTTTTTGGTTTCCTCAACAAGGTTGATATAGTCGTTAATACTAACTTGTTTATGATACACAACTTTGTTCAATTCGGAAACACTTTTCTTTAGAGTTTCAATCACAGTTTTAAACTCCTTTTCGTTTTGAGTTAACGCCATGTTTGCCTCTTTGCATTTGGCCAGTTCAATTACCAAACTTTGATTGTGACTATGAACCGTTTCAGATTCACGTCTCAATTCAACACATTCATGCTTCATTTTAGCACATTCACTACATATGCTAGGAGTTTCAACCTTTACCTGACTTGAAGAAGCTGTGACATTAGTCATAGAGACAGTTTGAGAAGAGAAAGATCCATCTTCAGTGAGAATCTTCTCCATTTCTTTCGATGTAGCATCAGCTTTCTCGATCAAGCCAGATTTCTTGTCAGCCTCATTCGACAAATCATTAGCTTCAGAATCAATTCTTTCATTCAGATTGGATTCTTCATCTGAACTGCCACTGTATCCTGAACTGTTATCATCTTCCGAAGATTGACCATCATTGACATTCTTGACAATCTCAACGTAAAATGCAGTTCTTGTTTGGTCACCGTTTCCCAACTATATATCCGTACCACAATCCACGCTTTGGTCAAATTGAGGTTTTGTTGTGGAAACTTGAGGTTGTGGTTGTGGCTGTGTTGGGACAGGAATGCACGACCTCGGATCGAATTGAGGTTGTGAAACAGCTGTTGACTGAGGAAATGGAAAGGAACTCGTATTGGACACAAAAGCAGTTTGAAGCTTTGGTTGCTGAACAGAACTAGAACTAGCTGAAGGACCAAAACCAGGCAAATACATTTCTGTGTTTTGAGGAATAAGAGCTCGCTGAGCTTTCCGGATTTCTTGGTTATTCTTGTGTTCCAGCTTCTCAATGAATTCATAGATGTTGACTGTATTCAGAGTACCCGTATGCTTCAGCTGCTCAATGAATGAACTCCACTTTGGAGGTAGAGCATCAGCAAACCGTGCCACCATTTCCTGTTGAGATGTAGGAACACCAAAAGCACGCATTTCACACATTAAATGATAATAACGATTCGTTATATCATTTAGTGTTTCATTCTCTAAGAAACGAAATGATTCGAATTTCTTCTTCAACAGATCCTGGCGTATCTTAGTAGTAGCTGCATATCCTTCTCCTCTTTCCACCACAAAATTCTGCATGTCTTGATTTTGCTTTGACACCAAAGCCCATTGACTTGCACTGATTGATGGCTGTGGAATCATACTCTTTGCCCAATCAGCAACAGAGGTTGGTTCTTGAGTATGTTGTGAGTTCAAACTCCAATCCCAAGGACTTGTACAGCTCATTTTTGTAAAATGCAAATAGAAAATCTACACAAACACAACTGTTAAGTGCAAACAAATAAGAATCGAAAGACACAATCTGATCGAAAGATCACAACCTGTTTGAAGGATCAACAGTGTTCGTAAGATCACTGTTGAGTTTCAAACAATTACTTCGAAGGATCCTTATCTTTCGAAAGATGATTTCGAAAGATTCCCCTTATCGAAAGATTCAACAATGAAAGATCCTTATCTTTCGTACACAGATCTCGAAAGATGACACTTGTTCGAAAGATCAACAGTGTTCGAAGGATCACTGTTGATGGCTCGAACACTAACCTCGAAAGATAACCTTGAAAGATTCACCTAACACGAAGGATCCTTATCTTTCGAAATAAACAGTGACTCGAAGGATGATCTTTCGAAAAGATTCCTTGACTCGAAGGATAATTCTTAGACTTCGAAAGACTACTCGAAGGATGCTAATCTTTCGAGCTGTCGCTGATCGAAAGATGATCTTTCGAAGTCGAAGGATATCTTTCGGAACTTCTGACACAACTGACACAAAGTTGACGGGTAGGTGGGAAAGGTGATGGGTTGGTGCACAACTTTCGGCAGAAGGTATGTGCAGACACAACTTTTCACCAAACTTTGAAAAGTTTTCCCAAAATGGACAACACCTTATCCACAACCAGTCGCCGGAAATATGAACGGAAAATGGCCGGAAAAATCAAAGTCTCTTAAAAACAAGTTTTCAAGTTACCCAACCCAACCTTGAACACTCCCGAAGGTTTAGAAGCCGTTTTTCAGTTTAAACAAGCAAGAAAACCACCAAAAACGGGTGCTAAACCAAGTGTCCAAACACACCAAAGATCTTGAACAACATCAGGTTTTAAACAAGGTAAAGAGCCAAGCTCTGATACCACTTGTAGGTCCCTTTTCTCGGAGGATCGAGAACAAACCTAAACCTTGTTATACAAACTCACTAGCGAGTGCGGAATCCAAGCTAGCGAGCAAACCGGGATGATGCAAGAACAAACACAAGAACACACAAGACTCAACGATTAACACCACTTGTATTAATGCGTAGAAAGTTTCCGGTTACAAGCACAATGTTTACAATCAGTTTGCAAACTCTCAAAGTGTGTGTGTGTGTGTTTCGGACAGAATGCTCTCAACTCTCTTTCTGTCTGTCTGTGTGCATCTATCTTTCACACTACACTGCATGGGTATATATATACCCAGCCCAAGATGTCTGGTCCGAAGGATCCGATAGATGGTCCGAAGGATCATCTATCGAGTATACTTCATTCGAAAGATGAGCATGGACCTCGAAGGATGATCCTTCGAGGTCTAACATTCGAAACATATCTTTCGAGCACCTCGAAGGATCAACAGTATCCTTCGAGGCTATCCTTCGATACAGACAAACATACAACTTATTGGCCAAGTCAAACTAGGAGGATAGTTGACTTGGTCAACTTACAGACTCACTTAGGACATCGTTTACATACAGACCGAATACAGACAAAGTACAGACACAAGTGCACCAACATATATCTAATAAGAAGTACAAAATTTCAAAACTATGAACTTTTGATAAAAAAATTTTAATGATTATAGGTTTATTTCTTATTATTCTTGCAGTAATATAGTTGTTTTGTAGTAAATTTTATCCTCTATATACATGTTTCTTCATTAATTCATTTGAAGAGCTATGTACACGTGTTTATGTGGTTTTTCAAAGTTTTTTTAATCTATATACACACGGATGTTAATTCATCCATTGAAATTATAAATAATGAACACATATCGAGTAAGTCATGTGTATCTTATATTACCTACATATACACACACGAATGTTAATTCATCCATTGAAATTATAAATAATAAACACATATCGATTAAGTCATGTGTATCTTATATTACCTACAAATGTGTAGCTAATAATGGTTAAAACTTTTAAAGCACAACAAGAATTTTGTTTGATAGGTCTTTATTTAAATAAACATACTCCATTAAGTCTAAGAAGTACAAAATTTCAAAATTATGAACCTTTGATAATTTTTTTAATGATTTTAGGTTTATTTCTTATTATTCTTGCAGTAATATAGTTGTTTCCTAATAAACCTTATCCTCTATATACAGGTTTCTTCAATAATTCATATTAGTTGTAAATAGAGAACCTTAATAACATATAGACATTTGTACATGATGTCTTAAACATGTTACATAATGTGGTTTTTAACTGTCTCTTTTCCCTCACTACATATGATTATATCCACCTTATACACTTATTTAAGATCTTGATAATATAAAAAGATTTTTTTATATTATATATTAAAATGGAAGGTAAAATAGTGGAATATTTAAAAAAGAATAGAGTAACAGAAAGAACATATAGGGAGAAGTGAAAGCAAGCAGGCAACTTTGAGACCCAGAATCAATTGTAATTCCCTTCTGTCACCCCCAAAGCAAAGAATGTCACTATCCCCTCCTTTTTTATGTTTACTTACATTGCATACATATTAATAAGAAACTCGAAAAAAAATAGAGAGTTAAATACTCACACATCCCTCTTCGTCATCTTTCTATACATACTTAAATAGATACATATAGAGAGATAAAGTAAAAAAAAATGATGTGAAAACAAGATTTAGGAGTGTGAGAATAGGAGAACAATGTTTACAATTTTTTTGACTTCTAATTATCTATGGTGAACTATTATTTTTACGGTTACAAGTTAACTGTATATTATAACGAAATAAAAGGTTGATCTAGTAAAGAAGTAAATTATTACATACAATAATAAAAACTTAAAAGTTCAACTTAGTGTGTGATGTAATAAACCTTTAATAAACATACCAATATTTACTATTATTTTTGTTCTTATTTTTTAACTTAAAAGTGTACCAAAACTGTTTCAAATCTAATGAACATATCTATCCTTGATCTCATGAAATCAACAAGGGAGTTATACATTATCAAACAAAAGTTTTTATCTCATACAAATTAAAAAATACATACTAAATAAATATTATATATTTTAAGTGGTAAAAATAAAAGTAAAGTTGCAGTCTTTGTATTGAAGACCGGAACGAACACCCCCACCCCACCCCCTATTTCTCTCTCTACTCGATTCTAATCTCTCAAAAGTTGCATGTCTTGGTCACAACCAATATTTATGTCCAAATTCCACATGCTTTAAACTCCAAAAAAAAAAAACTTCAAAACCAACATTTTTGTGCTCAAATCATCAACACCTATTGCTTGTGTCAGAACATACAAATCAAGCAACATAATTAGTATAGAAAATCTAGAGCAAGAAGTGGGATTTTGTTTTTGTTCCAAAAAATATCATCTGAATCTTTGAAAAATGGGAGAAATGGAGAGGCTTTAGTCTCTAGTCTTTGTTTTATTCTTGTCACTAATTTTATTAATGTATGTTTCGTTTCGTTTCTTTTTCATTTGTACTGTTTCTTGAGCATCTTGCTTGAGTTTTTATAAAATTCCGCCCTTTTTCAAAAAAAAAAAAAAAGAATCTTTGAAAAATGGCATTAGAGTAACTTCAAAATGGCTAGTTTTCATTGTGACAAAACAGAGAATATTTGTTTTTGGTTTGATTTCAGAAGGAGACAAGAAGAAGGCAAATGCACAAAACAAAAACAAAAACAAGAAACAGATTTGTTTGGAAGAAGAAGAAGAAGAATAGTACATACAAGAATGGATTTCACTTTTCATTTTCTAATCATTTCCTCCTTTGTTTTCTTCCTCTTGTTGTCTTCAACCGCAATCTCCGCCTCACAATTCGATGATTTTCGGCGACTGAATCAAACTTTTCGGCCCGGAGAAGAGTCAAAGAAAATGAAATTAATTAGAACCCATCTGTTGAAAATCAACAAGCCTTCTGTCAAAACAATCCAGGTAACAATTTTTTTAACGACAAACTAACTTACTATTAAATACTCTTATAAACCATATTTATTTGCGCTTTGCAGTATTTGAACCCTTGTACCATGTTTAATTAAATGACAAAAGCATACAATTTTTTCTTCATATATATATTTTATTAATTTGAAACTACTTATACTCTAGAGCCCAGATGGGGATATATTGGATTGTGTCATGGTTCATCATCAGCCAGCTTTTGATCATCCTGTGCTCAAAGGAACCAAGCCATTGGTTAGTTTAATTTACATATTTCATTTTTTTCTTCTTTTTGTTTAATTTCTTATTCTTTATTTTTTTTAATTATTAGAACCCTCCAGATAGACCAAATGGGCATCATCATGCAGGGATGGAGTTAGAAAACTATCAATTATGGAGTTTATCCGGCGAGTACTGCCCCGAGGGAACAATTCCGATCAGAAGAACAACAGAACAAGATATTTTACGAGCAAATTCTATCAAACGATTTGGTAGAAAAATTGCAAGACCAGTTAGAAGAGATTCTTCTAGTGGTGGCCATGAGGTAATTTCATTCCTCCCACTACTTTTTCTTTTTTTTTTTTTTTTTTCAAAATTTGGATTATGAATTACTGAATTTTTTTTAACTTGTTTTGATTAATTATAAAGTTTCATGGTGACATTAGTACCTATACATGTAATATTATTCAAATAAATGTGTAGACCATATAATTAAGTACCTAAGAAAATGAAATGTATTTTTTTTTGAACGACAAATTATCTATATGGACTCATCGCACCTCCCCACTGGAGGCTGGGTCCCACTAAGGCAATTTCATTGCTAAAGTATAATTCTCGTTGCGAATGGCAGCATGCAGTTGGTTATGTGAGTGGAGACGAATACTATGGAGCAAAAGCAAGCATAAACGTGTGGGATCCAAAGGTGACGGATCGATTCGAGTTCAGTTTGTCGCAAATGTGGGTGATTTCGGGTGCTTTTGGTGATGATCTCAACACCATTGAAGCTGGATGGCAGGTTAGCCCAGAGTTGTATGGGGACAACTACCCTAGATTCTTCACTTATTGGACTGTAAGTTTTGTTCTTTTTAACTTTTCTTTTAGCTCAGTATTTTATTATTTTCAATAAATATAAATATGTTGAATCAGTTTTATAATTAATTCTACATTTTTATAATTTATGTAGACTGATGCGTATCAAGCTACTGGATGCTACAATCTGCTTTGCTCGGGTTTTGTTCAAACAAATAACAGAATTGCGATCGGCGCAGCCATATCTCCAACTTCGTCATACAATGGTGGACAATTTGATATTAGTTTACTGATATGGAAGGTAAACTCTTTAACAAAGTTTATAAAACAAATATGAACATATTTATGTCTTAGAAAAATGTTGTACAAATCTTATGCTGTAAATAAAAAATTAAATATTGCATAAAAGAGATTTTAAACTATAAATAAAGAAAAATGGTTCTTTTCTTATAAAAAGAAAAAGGAAAAAAGTGAGAACAATTATGGTTTGTTTCGGGGGTGGAAGTGTCATCATATACTTCAAAGTAACCTTGCCTTGTACCCTACGAACAAATTATTTCTTATGCTTTTTTTGGAGATAAATTATGTATAACTTAAAAGGCAAGAATTCCATAAACAAAATCATACCAAAATGGCTTCTTGTATTTATTAATAATCATTCCATATATATTTTAATACATATAAAATACTATTCGTAATTTTCATCACATTAGCATCATAACACCCCTTAATATGTAATGGTTATCACCCTTTATGCCTTTTCAATTATTACTTTTTGGTTTTGTTTTGTCTTCATTGGGCATTATACTAGAAATGTCTATCCCTTTTCATCCTCCTTTAACGCCCAGATGGAGGTTTTAGAGGCATTATCAAGCCCTTTCACGCCCCTATAATGCTCCTTTACGCATGGCCTAAACTGATTAAATACAATATATAGTATTTACCTATCAGTGTAATCTATTTCTTTCAATCTTATTTCAAGTTACCATAAAATAGCATCTAGCAATAAGTAACATTTTTTGTGCTACAGGACCCAAAGCATGGGAACTGGTGGCTCGAATTTGGATCGGGGGTTTTGGTTGGATACTGGCCGGCCTCTTTGTTCACTCATCTTCGTGATCATGCAAGTATGGTACAATTCGGGGGCGAAATTGTGAATAGTCAACCCTCGGGTTCTCATACTTCAACCCAAATGGGAAGTGGCCATTTCGCGGGGGAAGGGTTCGGGAAAGCCTCGTATTTTCGTAACATGCAAGTTGTGGATTGGGATAATAGCTTAATCCCATTGTCTAATTTGAAAGTAGTAGCTGATAATCCGAATTGCTATGATATTAGAGGTGGGATTAATAATGTTTGGGGTAATTATATTTATTACGGTGGGCCTGGTAAAAACCCAAGATGTCCCTAAAATCGGTTGGACCGGGTTGCCCGTTTAGAGTACAAATACGTGGGTGAAGGTTTTACCAACAGTTTTGTTATTTGACTTCGATTGGTTGATCGAGTTTCTTTATACACGGCTATTCTTTCGATTTTTCAAGCATGTGACGGAATTATAGATCGATAAAATGATGTAAATTTGGCAGTTTTGATTTTAAATGATCCATATGTTTTCGTTTTATGGTGCCCTAGTCTACTTTGTCTTGTTCAGTTCATCTGAATTTTGCATTACATAAAGAGTTATTGAATTCATAGAAATTGGACCCTTCTAAGTTGGGCTTCAAGGAGTAGTAGGCCAATAGGGAAAGAAGGCTTTTTTAACAAGGCCCAACGCATAGAGTAAATCTAGGCCCAGTTTTTTTTCTTTAATTCAATGTTGTCCAATTCCAAAACAGCCTAACAGGTTCAAATTTCGCACTCTCAAGTCAAAATTTATGATTCGAGCCAACTTAGTTACTAACTAACACACTTGACTACAATTAAAATCTGGGATTAGCCCATCAAACTACTAACTTTAAATGGATTGACTTACTCTAGTTATTAATGTATTATGTATGTATGTATGCATGCGTAGTTCTATGTATTTATGTACGTTCGTAGTCTTTTAAATTGTGTACTAATCACTTCTAGATAGAAGTAACTTAACGGTATTCAAATAATTCAAAAGCAACCAAGATTTTATGCAAACGATGTTACGAGAAACGTGCCAAAATCATTCTTATATATAAGTGGGAAGGGAACCAACACAACAAAATGTTACAACTCTTCATGAAAGAGTATGACATTTGACAGTACCGTCGACAGTTGGACAACTATATCAGTGGGAAAGCCTTCAGTAAAAACTCTATCAACATTAACTTAGTTTTGATAGATGACCAATTTATTGATGATGCTCAGTTACCAATATTCAAGGTTGTCACTCGTAAGGCTATATGGGGGTTTTATCACGCTACATCAGCGTCATGTCTAGACCACATAGACAAGGAGCTCCCCACGCTTAACTACCATGCAGTGGGATAAAACCTCACATGAATCAACAAACTTGGTCATTTAGTCTTATTTCAAAGATTAGGACCAATGGACCAATAAGGCTGACGACGCTACAAGGTTTAACCGACCCGACTCGACCTGAAACGGACCATTTTTTAATATTTAGTGATAGACAACCTACCCTCGAAAAAATCTGCCCCCCCCCCCCGCGCATGAAAAAAAATTCTTGGTCAGCCACTGCTTGTATCTCATACATCTTTTCTTTTTCTAGTTTTCTTAAATCATTTCCTATATAATAATTGATCAATTACAAATGAAGTTTTCCTAAAATCTTTTTCTCTTCAACAACCCGATAATCACTTAACCAACTGTACTTCATCACAACATCATCTCTGTTTGGTTATAAGGCCACCCGGGGTGGTACGTTATAAACCACCATCATGCGTGGTGGGAAACAAAACACTGCCGCCACTCCCTATGTATCACGCGTTAAACTTAAAACGCGTTGTATTTTTTACGCGTTGTATTTTAAAAAATCCGACCGTTGTTCGTTGTTTTGACCGTGTCTTTAACATTATATTTAATTAAAAAAACCTTTAAACAATCTATATATACTTCACATTTTTATATCATTTCACCCACACCAAAACATAAACACATATCACACATTCTACATATTTCACAAATGGATTTTCCTACATCTTCGTCGTTTCCGATTGACAGCGATAGCGATAGCCAATCGTCTTCCGAAAATGAGACGCTTGAATTTTTCGTGTCGGTGTATAACGAACTTGAAGCAAGTTCGAACCGCCCAGAGAAGAAAATGGTGGATCGTGATTGTATACATGCTAACGAAGTGTTAATGAACAATTATTTTGTGGAGAATCCGGTCTACAATACCGAAACGTTTAGAGATCGGTTTCGTTTACCAAAATAATTATTTTTAAAGATTGTTGGAGACATCGAAGCAACTGAAGAATGGTTTCAAGAACGTTACGACGCGAGGGGCAAACCAAGTTTCACGCGATACAAAAATGCACGTCCGCCATTCGCCAACTAGCGACAGGTAACCCTCCCGATCAATTTGATGAATACTTAACTATGTCGGACATAACTTCACGTGAATGTCTGCATTTTTTTTTGTAACGCGGTCATTAAATTGTATGGTAAAGAGTTTTTACGTAAACCGACGATACACGACATCTCACATATTTACGCCGCACATGAGGTTATATGGCATTTTCCAGGGATGCTCGGTAGCATCGATTGTACACCTGTCGAGTGGAGAAATTGTCCAAGAGAGTTGCGAGGGGTGTATGTTAGGGGTGACGTCAAAAGACCAACCATCATACTTGAAGCGGTGACGTCGAATGATTTATGGTTTTGGCATTCATTATTTGGTGTTCCAGGTTCAAACAACGATATCAATGTTTTGCACACGTCGCCGTTGTTCCAAATCGTAACGGATGGTACCGCACCCTTCTGTCCATTCTATGTTAACGGACGATATTACAGACGAGGCTTTCTTCTTGTGGATGGTATCTACCCATCATGGTCTGTTTTTGTGAAAGCTCCTTCATTTCCTGTCGAGGCTAAAGAAAAGAAGTTTAAAAGGTCGCAAGAATCGGCAAGAAAAGATGTTGAGAGGGCTTTTGGTGTTTTAAAGGGTAGATGGATCATACTAAGCCAACCGGTTCGTGCGATGAATAAGAAATCAATACATTGCATAGTATATGCATGTATCATATTGCACAATATGCTAATCAAACAAGACGGACATGCAATATCTCCAGATTGGGTGTCGAATCCTCCTATACAAGTTCATGTTCCCGAAAATATCCAACAAGACTTGCGTGATGAAGAAATTCACTTTTGGTTGAGATACGATTTAATTGAACTAGTAGGTTCTTTAGGTTTGAAATTTCCTAATTCGGACGAGTAGTAGAGTTTCTTTATGTATGTTTTTATTTTTTATTGTAGTCTTAAATATTTCTACTATGTTTAAGTGAACTAGTAATTTAAATAAAATTTATAATTTATAATTTAATTGTTTTATTGTTAATTTATAATTTAAAAAAAAAACAAAAAAAGATTGTGAGTGATGGAATTCCATCACAGGTGATGTCATTTCCACTAAAATCCATCGCTAGTGATGGAGTAATGGGTGATGACATGGCGGAACTTGATTGGAAGTTGTGAGTGAGTGATGAGTGATGACCACCCCTATCCCTAAGTGTGATAATCTCTAAGTTGAGTACTTATTTTTATAGCTAGCAGAAAACGAACTTGGGCTTACATTTGTTTAACGACTAATGATTTAAATTTCTAAAAGTAATGTTTTTATTTATTTAACGACTAAAAATATCTGTACCCAACTAATATCTTCTTTCGGTATCTCAACTAAAATCGCATGAATAACATTCTTGCCAATCTGGCCTAACTAACTAATGATCAATAATGATACTTTAATCTTTTATAAATATAAAACGAATGATGATAATTAAGAATCTATTTACAACTTAAAAAATACAAAATAATGTGAAAAGTGAGCCCATTCGACGTTTAGCGGAATGGGGACAAAGCTTTGAGTGAATCCAATCCATTGCCAAACCAATAATAACTCAACATGCTGTCTTTCAATGATAATGCTTGCATGTGGTGTCCGCTTTTGTTTATTACGTTATTTTATTTTAAAATAATTAAGATGTCGTATTTTATCTAAATTAAAATGTAAAAAGCATTAAGATATTGTATGTAATTGTAATTATACCCTTATACATTTACCAACTTAGGTTATGTCTCATTAGTTTAAAAGTCACACCTTTTAGATTATTTTTCTCACACCCTTTCATTTAATTAGGAAACTTGGGTTATGTTCAATTTGTTTAAAAGTTGCACCAATGTTTTAAATACCGGTATGAACCGGCCGGTTATACCGGTGTAACGCCCCAAAAATCCGAATTGTGAATTTACCTTGTGTTTAAAGGTTTTAGTTAATTAACTAAGTTAGGTTGTATGAAAAAAAAGAAAAAGGGGTAGAAAGAATAAAAGCTTTGCCTTATTAATAACCAAGTGAAACCTTAGGGGTTGGAAGTGAACATGTAACAAATTAATAAGAATAAAATTGAAAGTGTAGTGTGTGGGATGTGTGTATGTGCGACGCAAGGCAGGAGCAGGAGAAGGAAAACCCTTCTTCTCCAATTGATCCAAAAATTTATAAATTGGGTGAGATTGAGGACGAATTTCGAATGCATGTGACTGGATTTTCAGTTATCTACGAGTTCTCAACATGAGGTATGTTAAATTTTGTGTTTTGATGGTAGTTGATGAAATGGGTTTCAATCAAATTATGAAAATTGAATGAATTGAAGATGCATATGAGTTAGAATCACCATATTGAATATGACTTATGCTTGAATTTGGTTATAATGAAGAATTGAGGAGAAACCCACTTGTTCTAGTAGTATGTTAATGAATGATGATCTTCCAATTGTGTAATTTTGTTGAATGAAAGCATAATTACTAATGTATTAATAGCCAATCATGTTATAGGATGAATGAATCATGTGAAATTGTTGAATGGTTGAGTTTAGTGAAGTTTACTAGTAGGTTATGCATAAAACACACGTACATAGAGCTTAAAATGTTGTACGCGCGCCAAGTGTTTGATAAAATAACTAGGTGAAACTAGAAGGTGAAATTGTATGCAAGAACGTGGTAATTAGGTGTAGAATGTGATAATGAGATATTTGATAGTTAACTAATGCGAGAAGTGCGTTTAGATAATGTGATGTAAAATGATAAACTACTTATGTTAATGATGTTTGAAATCATACATGTGTGCGAATGCTTAAAGAAAACGGATAAGAAACGATAGATTAGCATGTTATAAAGTTGAATGATAAATTCCATATAAGGTCCGTGTGATGAAAGGGTTGTGACGAATGATGAATAAACTAACTATCATTAGAATGATATATGATAGTTGATGCTTGGTAAGCGGCAAGGAAGCTTGGGAAAGAAGCGGGTCAAACGAGACTTATGCAAAAGGGAAGCATATTTGGATGTGAGGTAAGTAAAGCTTACACCCCTTTTTGTAAAATATCTATTCAATATAGTGATTACGAACATGGCAAGTAATTATGTAAATTATAATGTTCCGACAAGCTTTGATATGGGTCGGAACATGTGTCGATGTTAAGAAGCTAAGTTTGATGGTCAAAAAGGGTAAAAAGGGTATTATAGTGATTTTGTTACGAGTTAACGGAGGAATAAGTTATATGGATGGGATAATGAATAACCAAAATCCCTCAAGAATAAATTGGACGTTTAGACTTAACGGGTCAAATGGTGAAGATATCACCATTTGGCGATAATAACTAACGAATTGTTTTGTCAAGTATTATGCTTTCATAGGATGAATAGCGAAAGGAATTATGTTGTTATTAACTAGCTATTTAGTGCATGAAGTATTAAAACGGGTCATAGCTTTGATCCGAGCCAGGTATGTGTGATTAGAGTTGTAGTTAAGTAGTAGGATTGGTTAATTATGCAATGAAGTCTTTTGTAGTAAAGGATGGGTCAAAGTTGAAAAAATCGCTCTTGATGGGTAAAACGGGCAAATGGTCTTAAAAGTTGATTAGAAACAATCTATTTGATTAGGTGAATGTTTTGAAAAAGTAGGAAAGCGAGAAATATGATTTTCGTAAGCCAAGGACCTTAAAATGCGCAAATACCCTTAATGGGTCAAAATAAGCTTTTGGAGCGAAAATAGGTTAAGAGGATGCAAGGCATCCAAGGATTTAATCTTTATGATTGGTAATATTGAAATCATAAGGTTTTCGGAAAATTTGGGTCAAATAAGCAAGTTATGTTGGTAAATGCATAAACGGGTCAAAACTTGTAAAAAGGTAATGAGCCGAGAGCTTTAAGTGAATATTTTCCTTAATCCGGAGGTAGGATTTTAAGTCCATATGGTAGAATGTGAATTTACAAGCATGTGGGAAGAAACGGGAGGTTAAACGGGTAAACGGTTCAAAAGTTACGCAAGTTTTAGCGTTTTCGGACATCGAAATGGATCTGCAACGAAATGGCGCATGGTCATGCGCTTGGCCGCATGGTCGTGCGCTTGGCCGCATGGTCGTGCGCTTGGCCGCATGGTCATGCGCTTGGCCGCATGGTCGTGCGATTTCGAGAAAATCATTGCACTAGCTTGTGCACTGCCAGTGCCCCCAACGTCGTAGGAACTGCACGGCCGTGCGGTTGGACGCATGGCCGTGCATCAGCTGCCAGTTCAGTATAATGTGCAGAATTCGTACAAAACAGTCCCGTAACCGAAAAGGAGTCCCGAATCGTATTCTAAACTTATTATAGAATGTTTATGGGATGCGATGAGCGTGTATGCATATATATATGGAGCGAAATAAGTAGAAAGGCATAGGTAAATATAGGTGGGTAGCTGCTTGGCGAAAACTGTTCGTTTGCTCCGTTTTGTATCGGGAACTCGTTTTAAACGCGTTTCAAGTTACGTACGACTAATTAACCCACGTTTTTATAAGTTTAAGTGTATGAACATGTGTAGATAGGTATGGATATATGTTTATAAGTATGTGAGCAAGTACGTGGTTATATGACGGTATGTATGAGAGTAGGCATGTATGAGTTTGAAAGGTGTACAAGTAGGGATGTATGTATGCATATATGTATAATGTCTCGAGTGTGCGTGATAATGTGGATATGGGTGTATGTAGATATGCATGTATTAACGTAGTGGTGTTTATATGTGGGTATGTATTTATGTACATAATTAACTATGTGTGAACATAGGAAAAATGTATAAGTATGTATAAATGTCGGTACGCATATGTTTCAATGAAATTGAGTACTAATGATATTAATAGCGTGTCTGGTGAATGAAGTGTAACGCAGGAATAGCAAGGATGCCTCACCATGGATTTTATGATTAGATGGAAAATCGGGATGTAAAAGAGTTAACGGAACGGAAAGTGAACGTGAATAGATCTTGTATGTTATAATGCGTACTAATGTTATAAATTATAATGCGGTGAGCGCGGGTTGTACGAGTCATGAGGATCTTCAAGGATTAGAGATCGAGGATCGAGTCACAAGACAGATTGTACGGGAACGTTGGTGTTGAAATTTTAGAAAAAACCATGTCATGTATTTAATTGTAAATGAGTCGGTTGATGACTTCATGTGAAAAAGTCGTGTTAAAATGAAGTTTTAAGTAAGTCAAGGTAATTATAAGGAAAGAAATTTTATGGTACGCGTTTCCGCTGCGACTTTAGTCATTTACGAATTAGGGTGTTACAAGTTGGTATCAGAGCCCTGGTTTGAGAGAATCAAGTAACAGGAGGTAAATACTTGAACTCAAACCGGTGTGCTCTCGTGACCAAGAACCCGTACAATCCAAGACTCGATCGAGGCCTAAGGGCAAAAGTGAATGTAAGTAGGTATTAGATTATGTAATTGAAGGAAACTAATCGTATGTTTTGTGAAGGGTAAGCGCAATTGTTGGAAGAGATGATCCGTGAATGCGATCTAGGACCGGCATCGAGGCAAGTAATGAAACGAATTGACCCCAGGTACGTAAACCTAACGTATGGGCGTATGAAATGGTATGGTTAAGCAAGTGAAAGAAAAATTTTGAACAAATTATGATAACGACACGGTAAATAAGTTTTGAAAATGTTACACGAGCCGAAACTAGATTCTTCGGACATAAGGTGACGATTACGCGAAGACACGAAACTAGTACGTGGAATGTGTGCCTGGCCAGTACACAAGAAACGTATGACGTTCGTGAGACCGTGATAATTATTACAGGTATGTCCGATAGAGTTTGGTAGCAGCTAGGCGTGTGGGTAAAATGGGTAGTAAGACTCTCGGGGGATTGAGAGTACTTTGAAGGAATGAAATATGCGAATGCGATGCTTGAATCCGCGAGACGGATTCAAGGAATGAAATATGCGAATGCGATGCCTGAATCCGCGAGACGGATTCAAGGAATGAAATATGCGAATGCGATGCCTGAATCCGCGAGACGGATTCAAGGAATGAAATATGCGAATGCGATGCTTGAATCCGCGAGACGGATTCAAGGAATGAAAGATGCGAATGAAATGATTGAATCCGCGAGACGGCTTCAAAGAATGAAAGAGGTGAATGCAATATTTGAATTCGTGAGACGGATTCAAAACATGAAAGGTACGAAAGGTATGAGTAAGGTGTTCAAATCCGCGAAACGGATTTAAGGTATAAACGTCTAAAGCTAGTCTACTCGAGAAGAAGTCAATAGTCTGACCATAATTATGTTACACAAGTCATATAAGTAAACGTAAAGCAAAGGAACTAAAGTATGATAGGAGTGAAAATATCCGAAGGTGTAAGTAATTACGAACCAGACAAGTAAATGTTTCTTAAGTAATATGATTCTAACTATGCTTAAATTTTCATATATATTTATATATATATGAATGTATTTATGCGAATGCGTTGCATGCAAGAAGGTCGAAAGGACAAACGAGTTATGCGGGTTAGATGGCGATTGCCATTTGGGCTCGTTAGTTAATGTTTTGATAACTTAAGTATGGCCGGGAAGGGGAAGTTCTACAAAAAGGTTAATGAAATAATTTTAAGAATAAAAGAATTAGGAGCATTTAAAACCCCAAATAAAATAAGTATGGAGAAAAAGTAATAATGACGAGTATCGATGGAAAGTGCTAATTTTGATGTTGGGCTTGTTGGCCATGTTCATTTGAACAAGGCATTGTTGAAAGGATGTGCATAGGCGGGTGCTCATCAAATCAATGGAAGCAATCAATGTAAGTATTACATGAACCCATGAAGAAACGGACCGACTCGGGCCACAAACCGTTGGTATACACGACGAAGTCAAGGTTAGTAAGATGTTTGGCTTGTGATTATGAGTAAGTATTGATATAAATAGATGATTATAGTATGCCTATAATGATATGTTGACCTCTCGTATAAACATTAAGATAATTAGAAGTAACATTAGTAATGGGATGCTAAGGATGACTCAAGGCGAATAAAATGAAAGATTGTACATGATGTATGAGTAGAAGGAAATAAATCGATTTATTTTGATATATGAATGTAATATGCTTAAATAGGAAGTTAGAGACAAGCCGTAAACTTAAAATCAATACGAGTAAGGATTGTATACTTTTGGATTAAGTCCAATGAATGAAATGCTAGGGATGATATGTGCTAGAAACTAGCAATATGAAATGAAGGACACTAATAAGAGCTCTGGAATAGAGTCTAGCATAAGTATTGTGAATGAACAACTTAAAAGGAGTACGAGTAGAATTGGTTTGATTCGAATAAGGAAGGTTTCGGGGACGAAACCTCCTTTAAGGGGGGTAGACTTGTAACGCCCCAAAAATCCGAATTGTGAATTTACCTTGTGTTTAAAGGTTTTAGTTAATTAACTAAGTTAGGTTGTATGAAAAAAAAGAAAAAGGGGTAGAAAGAATAAAAGCTTTGCCTTATTAATAACCAAGTGAAACCTTAGGGGTTGGAAGTGAACATGTAACAAATTAATAAGAATAAAATTGAAAGTGTAGTGTGTGGGATGTGTGTATGTGCGACGCAAGGCAGGAGCAGGAGAAGGAAAACCCTTCTTCTCCAATTGATCCAAAAATTTATAAATTGGGTGAGATTGAGGACGAATTTCGAATGCATGTGACTGGATTTTCAGTTATCTATGAGTTCTCAACATGAGGTATGTTAAATTTTGTGTTTTGATGGTAGTTGATGAAATGGGTTTCAATCAAATTATGAAAATTGAATGAATTGAAGATGCATATGAGTTAGAATCACCATATTGAATATGACTTATGCTTGAATTTGGTTATAATGAAGAATTGAGGAGAAACCCACTTGTTCTAGTAGTATGTTAATGAATGATGATCTTCCAATTGTGTAATTTTGTTGAATGAAAGCATAATTACTAATGTATTAATAGCCAATCATGTTATAGGATGAATGAATCATGTGAAATTGTTGAATGGTTGAGTTTAGTGAAGTTTACTAGTAGGTTATGCATAAAACACATGTACATAGAGCTTAAAATGTTGTACGCGCGCCAAGTGTTTGATAAAATAACTAGGTGAAACTAGAAGGTGAAATTGTATGCAAGAACGTGGTAATTAGGTGTAGAATGTGATAATGAGATATTTGATAGTTAACTAATGCGAGAAGTGCGTTTAGATAATGTAATGTAAAATGATAAACTACTTATGTTAATGATGTTTGAAATCATACATGTGTGCGAATGCTTAAAGAAAACGGATAAGAAACGATAGATTAGCATGTTATAAAGTTGAATGATAAATTCCATATAAGGTCCGTGTGATGAAAGGGTTGTGACGAATGATGAATAAACTAACTATCATTAGAATGATATATGATAGTTGATGCTTGGTAAGCGGCAAGGAAGCTTGGGAAAGAAGCGGGTCAAACGAGACTTATGCAAAAGGGAAGCATATTTGGATGTGAGGTAAGTAAAGCTTACACCCCTTTTTGTAAAATATCTATTCAATATAGTGATTACGAACATGGCAAGTAATTATGTAAATTATAATGTTCCGACAAGCTTTGATATGGGTCGGAACATGTGTCGATGTTAAGAAGCTAAGTTTGATGGTCAAAAAGGGTAAAAAGGGTATTATAGTGATTTTGTTACGAGTTAACGGAGGAATAAGTTATATGGATGGGATAATGAATAACCAAAATCCCTCAAGAATAAATTGGACGTTTAGACTTAACGGGTCAAATGGTGAAGATATCACCATTTGGCGATAATAACTAACGAATTGTTTTGTCAAGTATTATGCTTTCATAGGATGAATAGCGAAAGGAATTATGTTGTTATTAACTAGCTATTTAGTGCATGAAGTATTAAAACGGGTCATAGCTTTGATCCGAGCCAGGTATGTGTGATTAGAGTTGTAGTTAAGTAGTAGGATTGGTTAATTATGCAATGAAGTCTTTTGTAGTAAAGGATGGGTCAAAGTTGACAAAATCGCTCTTGATGGGTAAAACGGGTAAATGGTCTTAAAAGTTGATTAGAAACAATCTATTTGATTAGGTGAATGTTTTGAAAAAGTAGGAAAGCGAGAAATATGATTTTCGTAAGCCAAGGACCTTAAAATGCGCAAATACCCTTAATGGGTCAAAATAAGCTTTTGGAGCGAAAATAGGTTAAGAGGATGCAAGGCATCCAAGGATTTAATCTTTATGATTGGTAATATTGAAATCATAAGGTTTTCGGAAAATTTGGGTCAAATAAGCAAGTTATGTTGGTAAATGCATAAACGGGTCAAAACTTGTAAAAAGGTAATGAGCCGAGAGCTTTAAGTGAATATTTTCCTTAATCCGAAGGTAGGATTTTAAGTCCATATGGTAGAATGTGAATTTACAAGCATGTGGGAAGAAACGGGAGGTTAAACGGGTAAACGGTTCAAAAGTTACGCAAGTTTTAGCGTTTTCGGACATCGAAATGGATCTGCAACGAAATGGCGCATGGTCATGCGCTTGGCCGCATGGTCGTGCGCTTGGCCGCATGGTCATGCGCTTGGCCGCATGGTCGTGCGATTTCGAGAAAATCATTGCACTAGCTTGTGCACTGCCAGTGCCCCCAACGTCGTAGGAACTGCACGGCCGTGCGGTTGGACGCATGGCCGTGCATCAGCTGCCAGTTCAGTATAATGTGCAGAATTCGTACAAAACAGTCCCGTAACCGAAAAGGAGTCCCGAATCGTATTCTAAACTTATTATAGAATGTTTATGGGATGCGATGAGCGTGTATGCATATATATATGGAGCGAAATAAGTAGAAAGGCATAGGTAAATATAGGTGGGTAGCTGCTTGGCGAAAACTGTTCGTTTGCTCCGTTTTGTATCGGGAACTCGTTTTAAACGCGTTTCAAGTTACGTACGACTAATTAACCCACGTTTTTATAAGTTTAAGTGTATGAACATGTGTAGATAGGTATGGATGTATGTTTATAAGTATGTGAGCAAGTACGTGGTTATATGACGGTATGTATGAGAGTAGGCATGTATGAGTTTGAAAGGTGTACAAGTAGGGATGTATGTATGCATATATGTATAATGTCTCGAGTGTGCGTGATAATGTGGATATGGGTGTATGTAGATATGCATGTATTAACGTAGTGGTGTTTATATGTGGGTATGTATTTATGTACATAATTAACTATGTGTGAACATAGGAAAAATGTATAAGTATGTATAAATGTCGGTACGCATATGTTTCAATGAAATTGAGTACTAATGATATTAATAGCGTGTCTGGTGAATGAAGTGTAACGCAGGAATAGCAAGGATGCCTCACCATGGATTTTATGATTAGATGGAAAATCGGGATGTAAAAGAGTTAACGGAACGGAAAGTGAACGTGAATAGATCTTGTATGTTATAATGCGTACTAATGTTATAAATTATAATGCGGTGAGCGCGGGTTGTACGAGTCATGAGGATCTTCAAGGATTAGAGATCGAGGATCGAGTCACAAGACAGATTGTACGGGAACGTTGGTGTTGAAATTTTAGAAAAAACCATGTCATGTATTTAATTGTAAATGAGTCGGTTGATGACTTCATGTGAAAAAGTCGTGTTAAAATGAAGTTTTAAGTAAGTCAAGGTAATTATAAGGAAAGAAATTTTATGGTACGCGTTTCCGCTGCGACTTTAGTCATTTACGAATTAGGGTGTTACAACCGGTTAAACCGGATATCGGACATGAGTCCGGTACGATAAAGGCCGGTAAAACCCGAATACGTTATGTCTTATGTACCGGCGGTAAATCCGGTTCTACCGGTTCAAACCGTTGAACCGGTTTGCATTATCTTAAGATTTGATTTCTTAAATTTAATAAAATACGATATTAAGGTAATATTGATCTTCCATATTTCCGGTAATTAACCTAGTGTCTTCTATTCCAATATTTCATCATTGTTGAACTGTTACTCACCTCGTACAATACAGTATTGTTTATAACTAAAAAAATTATTCTTAAAATGCTTTATAGTTTACAATAAAAATAGTTGTTTTTAGATAAAACTATGAACGGACACATAAATCCAAGTGGAGATTGGATTGTTTTTTAGATGAATTTGTATTTTATGAAATTTATAGGGGTAATTAGTAACCCGGTTCAACCGGCCGATACAATCGGTTCAACCGGTTGAACCATTTTAGAGCCCAACCTGGTATGACTTAAAAACCGGTTTTTAAAACATTGAGTTGCACCCTTTAGATTCTTTAACTCACACCCTTTCATTTAATTTTACACCCTTTAGATTATTTAACTCACACCCTTTCATTTAATCTATTATCTATTATATATAATAAACAAAAAAAATTTGGGACACTTGGCACAATATTAGGGCTTCCTAGATTTGGTTTTGGCGGGAAACTGAATGGGTATTCTTTTCACATATAATGAAGCCCCGTTTTGTATCCGGATCAACTAATTCGGATCCGTATATATATGTTATAAAAAAATCAATCCCAAAAATGTATCTTCATTTGCTGTATTTCATTTGTTGTCCGCCTCCAACCATCCACTTTCAAACCCTAATTTCTCATCCAGAACAACAATCAATCCCAAAAAAGTTGAGACACGCTGCTAAGAGAATCACAGGGTCAGGATTAGCCCCGACACGGTGGTCTTCACCGGCGGCGAACCAGTTTTATCATGAGAGGGTTGTGGACCAGTACAATAATCCCCGTAACGTTGGTGCGTTTGACAAGAACGATCCGATGTAATACAGGGTAAATTTTAAATATTCCATTTCTAATCTTTCTTATTCATCCCGTGTTTTAATTTGATTCTTAACATTTTTGGGTTTTTTTAAATTAGGGTTTCTTATATTCTGTGATGATTTATTGACCTTCGCTGTAAATTAATGAACTTCACTTGAAATGAAATATTAAATTAAGGGAGAGGTTTTATATTGGATTCCCATAATAACGATTTGGTAGATATGGTTTTTCATAATGATGTGTATATATATGGTTTTTCAAGCTGGATGTTTAAGAAGCTGGATGTGTATATAACGATTTGGTAGTTAATGTGTGGGTTACTGTGGCTGAACTTCATATTTCAGTTGTCAACATCATAGACTCCTTCGTAATTGTTAATTAGGTTACTAATTTATATAGGTTAATACATATTCTCCCATTCAAGTTTTGTTATATCCAATCTTTTTCTCTTTCGTATTGTGTGGTACATGTGACGCTTTGCAATCAACACCCTCTAATTTGGTACTTGAAAATCACAAAACGTCGCATAGTTTAATCACCTAAAAATTTAAAATTTGGGCATGACCCGTTCGCAAATTGAACAACTTCCCTGTTTTTAATATAACAAAATACTCAAATAGCGACACCTTTAAGAAACCATACGAAAGACCATAACATTTGGACTACCGTTTCAAACATCGAGTCTAAGTTACTTAAGTATTCACAAACATCTATTTAAAACATAAAACTTCAACACTACTAACTTTGACAAAAACCTTAAACTATCAAGGTTACTACAAAAGTTGCGGAAGCGCATCATGGGTGATCAAGGTGTGTTCGTATCCGAGCGGCGCAAAGACAATCACACGGGTGCTTTACCTACAACCATTCAACAAACAAAATAAATTAGTATGGTACACATAACGTTTTCATCCTATCACAATACACATTCTCGGATTTACAAGATAAGTTACCAATTGATCTTAAACCATGCCATTTCATTCTAGTCAATTAACACAACTCTTTCTCATTTGCTTCCAATAATCCGTTTAGCACGGATCAAGGATAAAACTTCCATTAAATTCCTTCTCATTCGAACCCGAACCGACCCAACCACCATGGACCGATACGGATTCCTACTTTCACATTATTATTTGAAACAAACATATTAATTTGTATAACAAATCTTTAAAGAAGGCTATTGATTAAACTCATAAATAAACATGTAAGTAACGAACTTACCTCGATCTTGTGCTTTTGTTTGTGATCCGGAACTAGCTCCTTCTTCTTTCGATCCTACATGAATTCGTTCTTATTTAGATCATAATCCTTACAATCATAACCATACTTTCAAGTATCAATGCCACTTATATAACAATTTACAATGCATTAACTTTCAACATACAAGGCCATTCGTTCATGATTTATTCAAAACTATTTAGATTGTCATTGTGGCATTTAATCGAACACCTAACATGCGTACTACTTATTAAGCCTTATGTACATGTATCTTATGCATAATTTCTCTAGAACACATCATCTTTCACATAATCAACTACTCATGTTCAAATATTCATTCCACACAATATAAACTATCAATATTCTAACATTCATACAACTTTACTTGAAGATTTACTCAACTAATCAATTACCTACTCATTGTCATACTAGAACAAGTGGGTTTTTCCCCAAAATCTTTAGTAAATCTAATTCAAGCACAATACACCTTCTATATGATGTTTCTAACTCACATGCACCCTAATTTCATACTAATTCACGAATTGGTATAAACCCTAGTTCATCAACAAGCATCAAAACATGAAATTCTATCTTACCTTATGCTTAATACACTTGGATTAGAAGATAATTAAGCACAATCATTCAATTTATGGCTGGAATTCTTCACAATCTTACTGAAATTGATGTTAGTAGATGAGGTTAGGGTTTCCCCCTTGTTCTTCCCCCTGGTCGCGACCCACACTACCCACACATACTGGGTTTTTAATTTTTATGTCATAATATTCTAAATGTTACACTATCAATCCCTCAAGTTAGGCTTATTAACCTTTATTACCCATTCCATGTTTTATAAACTTTCTTTAGGTTCTAATACAATTACCATAACTAATTATATAATACTTTCAATTATTAGAGCATTCTATCTTATAAATTATTGGATGTTACAAATCTACCCTCCTTAAAAGAGGTTTCGTCCCCGAAACCTTAATACGTACCAAAAAGAGACGGGTAGTGCTTTCGCATTTCATCTTCAGATTCCCAAGTTAGATCCGATCCTTTCCGATGCCGCCATTGCACTAACACTTGTCGAATGGCCTTGTTTCGTAAATGCTTTATTTTAGAATCCTTGATAGCTACCGGCTTTTCAATATAATTCATTTTATCATCCAATTCAATGTCATCAAGTGACACATGCGCTGTATCATCCGCGAGGCACCTTCTTAGTTGAGACACGTGAAACGTGTTATGGATTCCATCCAGAGCTGGAGGTAATTCTAACCGGTATGCCACTTTACCAACACGAGACACTATTCTGAACGGTCCGATGTACCGAGGACCCAATTTTCCCCGCTTGCAGAACCGTATTATGCCCTTCCACGGCGAGACCTTTAAAAACACACGATCACCTTCTTGAAATTCAATGGGGCGCCTTCTTTTATCTGCATAGGATTTTTGCCTGTCTTGCGCCGCCTTCAAACGGGCCCGGACTTGATCAATCTTTTCATTCGTTATT
Source organism: Helianthus annuus (assembly GCF_002127325.2). NCBI lineage: Eukaryota > Viridiplantae > Streptophyta > Magnoliopsida > Asterales > Asteraceae > Helianthus > Helianthus annuus. The sequence continues at coordinate 15,787,044 of NC_035449.2, forward strand.
GCCACAACATCTTTAGGCGCGAGTTCCCGTTGGCCGATTTCACCCCAACTTACAGGTGTTCGACACTTTCTACCGTACAACATTTCATATGGCGCCATTTTGATACTACTTTGATAACTGTTGTTGTACGCGAACTCTACCAACGGTAAATGGTTATCCCAATTACCCCCAAGGTCTATAACACAAGCTCTCAACATATCTAGCAACGTTTGTATAGTTCTTTCCGACTGTCCATCCGTCTGCGGATGGTACGCGGTACTCAGTCGCAAGTTTGTGCCCACGTCTTCGTGAAATTTTCGCCAAAAACGAGACGTGAATCTTGTGTCACGATCCGACACAATAGACACGGGTACTCCGTGACGAGCAATTATTTCATTCATATAAATTTCCGCCAATTTTTCGGATGAAATAGATTCTCGTATTGGTAAAAAGTGAGCGCTTTTTGTAAGTCGGTCGACAATAACCCAAATAGCATCGTGACCTCGTTTCGTTCTGGGTAACTTTGTAATAAGGTCCATGGTTATGTCCTCCCACTTCCAAACTGGTATTTCTAACGACTGCAATTTACCATACGGTTTTTGGTGCTCCGCCTTCACTTGGGAACATGTCAAGCACTTAGCCACGTACTTAACAATGTCGCGTTTCATTCCAGGCCACCAATACCCTTTCTTTAAATCTTGATACATTTTTGTAGCCCCAGGGTGTACCGTATAGCGGGATTTGTGAGCCTCCTCTAGCAGTAAGGATTTCACCTCGGATAACCATGGTACCCAGATTCGGTCGTACCTGGTCATGACGCCATCGGCATTCATCTTTAATTCTCCAATTAGGCCTTTCATTCTTTCCTTCTTTGGATCACCATTTAAGGATTTTATTTGTGCCTCTTTGATCGACTCCAAAAGTTTAGAGGTGACAGTCAACTTCATTGACTTAACTTGTATGGGTGATGGGTATTCCTTCCGGCTTAACGCATCTGCTACGACATTAGCCTTCCCCGGATGATAAAGGATTTCGCAATCATAATCCTTAATTAATTCTAACCACCTTCGTTGTCTCATATTCAATTCTTTTTGTTCGAAGAAGTACTTGAGACTTTTGTGATCCGAATATATGGTACATTTAGTTCCGTACAAATAATGTCGCCACAGTTTCAACGCAAATACTACTGCAGCCAACTCTAAATCGTGTGTTGGGTAGTTACTTTCATGTGGTTTAAGCTGCCTTGAAGCATATGCTATCACTTTACCCCGTTGCATTAAAACAGCCCCCAAGCCCTGATGTGAAGCATCAGTATATACTACCAAGTCTTCTGAACCTTCGGGTAAGGTTAGAATTGGGGCGTCAGACAGCTTATCCTTCAAGGTTTGGAATGCCTTCTCTTGCTCAACTTCCCACACAAACTTCTCATTCTTCTTGGTTAGTCTGGTTAAAGGTAACGCTATTTTGGAAAAATCCTGTATAAACCTTCGGTAATACCCAGCCAATCCCAGAAAACTTCTCACTTCACTCGGGTTCTTAGGAGGAACCCAATCCACAACAGCCTCTACTTTAGTTGGGTCAACCAAGACACCATCCTTATTAATGACGTGGCCCAGAAATTGCACCTCCCTAAGCCAGAAGGCACATTTGGAAAATTTTGCATATAACTTCTCTTTCCGAAGAACCTCTAACACTTCACGCAATTGATTTGCATGTTCAGCTCTACTCCGAGAGTACACGAGGATATCATCTATAAACACTATAACAGACTTATCTAACATGGGCCGACATACTCTATTCATCAGGTCCATGAAAGCGGCCGGGGCGTTAGTCAGTCCGAATGGCATTACTAAAAACTCGTAATGTCCGTATCGGGTTCTGAACGCAGTTTTCGCAACATCTTCTTCTCGTACCCGAAGTTGATGATACCCCGAACGCAAATCGATTTTTGAAAACCAACTTGCTCCTTGCAGCTGGTCGAAAAGATCATCTATTCGAGGTAAGGGGTATTTATTCTTCACGGTCAACTTGTTTAATTCTCGATAATCTATGCACATGCGCATCGTGCCGTCTTTCTTTTTCACAAAAAGTACCGGGGCTCCCCAAGGCGACACACTCGGGCGTACGAAACCCTTATCGAGTAATTCCTGTATCTGTGACATTAGCTCTCGCATCTCAGTGGGAGCTAATCTATAAGGAGCTTTAGCCACTGGCTTGGCACCCGGATTTAATTCAATTCGGAATTCCACTTCTCGCTCAGGTGGTAATCCCGGTAATTCATCCGGAAACACATCCGCATACTCATTCACCACTTCTACCTCTTCAAATTCAGGTACCTTCTGTCTTGTATCCACAACATAAGCCAAGTAAACACTTCCTTCATTTCTTGCGTACTTAACTGCTTCAACAATCGTGCACAGTTTTGTCTCGAGCTTTCTTTCTCCATGAATACTTATTCGAGCCCCACTAGGTGAGAGTAGATGAATGACTTTCGCCTCGCATTGAATTTCCGCGTGATAGCGGGATAACCAATCCATCCCTACTACTACTTTAAATTCCCCCAAAGTCATAGGAATGAGATCTATTTCAAATTCTTCATTTTCTATGGTTATCTTACAATTCTTACAAACTTCACATAACAAATAACTTTTACTATCCGCTACTTCTACTTCTAATGGTATGGGCATTCGTTCCTTTCTAAAGGAGGGGTAACACATAAGTTCATCCGATACGAAAGATTTACTAGCACCGGAATCGAATAACACATTCACGGGTATTTGGTTGATTAAGAAAATACCTGATACGACATTCGGTGAAACCTTGGCTTCCTCAGTAGTAATCTGAAACATTCTTCCCCGAGCCTTCTGGTTTTCATTCTTCTTTTCATCTTTCTGCCCTTGTTGTTTAAGCTTCGGACATTCGGCTTTTACATGACCAGGAGTGAAACAATTGAAACACGTTCTTACAGGACTAGGACACTTAAAGTAAGGATGTCCCTCTTGCCCACAGTTGTAACACCCTTTCTTTCCCATTAAACATTCTCCGGTGTGAAGCTTTCCACAAGTTTTACATGGGGGAATACTACTTTTCGCTCCTCCTTTACCTCTAGTGTCGTGTTGCTTAGGCTTCTTGGAAGGACTCGTAGTTGATGGCTTTTCAGCTGACCGTTTCTCTCCTCTTTCGACTTGTCGTTTCAGTTCTATCTCTCTATCCCGGGCTAAATTGATGAGTTCACCCAACGTTTCACACTTGGAAGGAGTAATGAACTCCCTATACTCGGCCTTCAACATTCCATAGTACCGATTTATCTTCATCCTTTCAGATTTGACGAAATCATCACAGAACTTCAGCTTATCGTAGAATATATTGGTAATTTCATCAATAGACTCGTTCTGTTGGCGAAGATGCAAAAACTCATCTTGTATTCTATCAATTGCCGATTGCGGGCAATGATGCTTTAAGAACAACTCTTTGAACTCTTGCCATGTCAAGGTCTGGAGTCTTTCTTCCCCTATCTCTTTACATTTAGTATCCCACCAATCCTTGGCTTGTTGCTGAAGCTGACCCGTAGCAAACATTACTTGATCTTCCTTCTCACATCGACTACGCACAAATACCGCTTCAACGTTTGATATCCATCTTTGACACTTTATCGGATCCACCTCCCCTTTATATGAAAAGGGATTACATGCCATAAAATCCTTATATGTACACCTTCTTTCCTTACTTTTTATCCAGGATCCTTCAATCATTTCCTTTAACTCCTCAATCTTACTAGCCATCATCTCATCAACAACCCCCAAGACTCGGCTCTCGACTTCTTGAGCTAACTTGGGAAGGTTAGCGTTCATTACTTTTTCTGCCGCCTCCATCATCTTATTATTGAGTGCCTCTTGTCTGGCTATTTCAGCATCATCAACATTACTCGCATCCGTCATCTACATAAAGCATTTCTTTCTTTTATTAATATTACCCAACTGTAAATAAATCACATTCTCGTACATTCTTATATCACATTCTAAAATGTTCCAGGGACACTCGTACATTAATCACAACTTACACCATCGTTCTTTTACTCATTCTTGTTCATTCTTTCGGAAGGTTCCATTCCCGATATGTTTTTGCTAGATTGACTCACACGCATTACTTTTGTTTATTAGTTTTAGGCGGCTACCGGAATTAATCAAGAGTCGGCGAACAGATTTCGGGAGGTTCGGGTCGTCACACGGAACAAAAACAAGGAAATCAGCGTTTCAAGATTTGCACAGGCCGTCGGCGACGGGCATGGGGCCGTCGGCGACGCCTCTTAAAAATTCGCGTCGGCTCATTAAACCCGTCGGCAGACGGTTAAGCCGTGGGAACATCAGGGGCCGTCGGCGACGGGCCAGGGGCCGTCGGCGACGCCCTTTCTGTGTTACTGGCGCTGATTTATTGATTTTTCGCATATTCGACCATTTTCCAAGTTTCGTTATAACCCGAACCATCCCTATTCAACCCATTCTGACCCGGATTATCTCCTAGCCTTCCCGGAACCATACCGTAACGTTTCATCACCTACTCAACCATTTTATTCATTATGCAAGTATTTAAAGTCTAAAAAAAATAATTTACTTACTTGTTTCGCGTCGCGGATCGAACACCCACATCATATGAGCTTTCGGTTTGAGTTTGAACACTGGCTGCTCAAATCCCTCAAACCTAGGCTCTGATACCAACTTGTAACACCCTCTAATTTGGTACTTGAAAATCACAAAACGTCGCATAGTTTAATCACCTAAAAATTTAAAATTTGGGCATGACCCGTTCGCAAATTGAACAACTTCCCTGTTTTTAATATAACAAAATACTTAAATAGCGACACCTTTAAGAAACCATACGAAAGACCATAACATTTGGACTACCGTTTCAAACATCGAGTCTAAGTTACTTAAGTATTCACAAACATCTATTTAAAACATAAAACTTCAACACTACTAACTTTGACAAAAACCTTAAACTATCAAGGTTACTACAAAAGTTGCGGAAGCGCATCATGGGTGATCAAGGTGTGTTCGTATCCGAGCGGCGCAAAGACAATCACACGGGTGCTTTACCTACAACCATTCAACAAACAAAATAAATTAGTATGGCACACATAACGTTTTCATCCTATCACAATACACATTCTCGGATTTACAAGATAAGTTACCAATTGATCTTAAACCATGCCATTTCATTCTAGTCAATTAACACAACTCTTTCTCATTTGCTTCCAATAATCCGTTTAGCACGGATCAAGGATAAAACTTCCATTAAATTCCTTCTCATTCGAACCCGAACCGACCCAACCACCATGGACCGATACGGATTCCTACTTTCACATTATTATTTGAAACAAACATATTAATTTGTATAACAGATCTTTAAAGAAGGCTATTGATTAAACTCATAAATAAACATGTAAGTAACGAACTTACCTCGATCTTGTGCTTTTGTTTGTGATCCGGAACTAGCTCCTTCTTCTTTCGATCCTACATGAATTCGTTCTTATTTAGATCATAATCCTTACAATCATAACCATACTTTCAAGTATCAATGCCACTTATATAACAATTTACAATGCATTAACTTTCAACATACAAGGCCATTCGTTCATGATTTATTCAAAACTATTTAGATTGTCATTGTGGCATTTAATCGAACACCTAACATGCGTACTACTTATTAAGCCTTATGTACATGTATCTTATGCATAATTTCTCTAGAACACATCATCTTTCACATAATCAACTACTCATGTTCAAATATTCATTCCACACAATATAAACTATCAATATTCTAACATTCATACAACTTTACTTGAAGATTTACTCAACTAATCAATTACCTACTCATTGTCATACTAGAACAAGTGGGTTTTCCCCAAAATCTTTAGTAAATCTAATTCAAGCACAATACACCTTCTATATGATGTTTCTAACTCACATGCACCCTAATTTCATACTAATTCACGAATTGGTATAAACCCTAGTTCATCAACAAGCATCAAAACATGAAATTCTATCTTACCTTATGCTTAATACACTTGGATTAGAAGATAATTAAGCACAATCATTCAATTTATGGCTGGAATTCTTCACAATCTTACTGAAATTGATGTTAGTAGATGAGGTTAGGGTTTCCCCCTTGTTCTTCCCCCTGGTCGCGACCCACACTACCCACACATACTGGGTTTTTAATTTTTATGTCATAATATTCTAAATGTTACACTATCAATCCCTCAAGTTAGGCTTATTAACCTTTATTACCCATTCCATGTTTTATAAACTTTCTTTAGGTTCTAATACAATTACCATAACTAATTATATAATACTTTCAATTATTAGAGCATTCTATCTTATAAATTATGGGATGTTACAGTGTTGTGCCAGTTGCCCAGTTGGTATAAAAACTTTGTTGTTGACATATTGTGTTGGAAGAAACCAACCTCGATCCCGGTTAGTTTGATCGCTTGTGTTGTGCATTTGATAGTCTCACTTCGATCTAGGGCTAATAAAATCAGTTCAAATATTGTGTTACCTTAGTGAAATCTATTATAAACACAAAAAGCAACTACCAAATCGTTATAAATAGATTATAATTATCGTTCTTTCAAGCTGGATGTTTAAGAAGCTAATGATGTGTATATATATGGTTTTACATAAGTAATAAAGTGATGATTATATGGTTTATTTCGACAGTTTCCAGAATTCATCGCCAAGTAAAAGCCTTATTCACGCTCTTTGCACTTCACATGTAAACGATATGCTTATTTCCACATTTTCAAGGCACTGCAAACCGGATATGCACATTTAACAACTGATGTTATCAAGAAGACTGCTTTTGATCTCAGTAACAGTGTATGATTCTTATTATATGTTTTTTTTATTTCATAACTGATTCGTTTGCTAAATATGATTACAAAAACTATGCTATTACAGTAGTAATGAGTAATCTACTTCCTAAATAAGCAAACGATTGATGGGGTTTTATGCATTGATATACACTTCGAATTTCAACCAGTTTGTTTCATCGTTAAATCTTTTGGCTTCTGGAAGATATTCAACCAGTTTGTTTTATCGTTAAATCTTTTATGCATTGATATACACTTCGAATCTTTTATATGCAAAGAAGCCTTGGCAAGATATATGACATTACACCTAATTGCAAAGCTTCTGGAATCCAAACGAGATGAACAACTTTTCAGAAACCTGTTATCAGGACTTAGACTTTTGCATGCCTTATGTGATATTGCACCACGCAATTCCAAAGTTGAGCAGGTAAAAAAATTAATTCTTTTTTGTAAATAATTTTGAATTTCAAAGTTGATTAGTTTGACCTTTTTAAATAATTTTGAATTTCAAAGTTAATAAATAAAATCTTTATCAAATTCGAATCCTTATTTTGGTAAACTGAATAAGTTACATTTCTTCTATAATTATCACCATATTAATTGATTAGTTTGACCTTTTTAAATAATTTTGAATTTCAAAGTTAATAAATAAAATCTTTATCAAATTCGAATCCTTATTTTGGTAAATTGAATAAGTTACATCTCTTCTATAATTATCAGTTATTACTCATAATAGTTGGTCTATATCTAAAAGATCCTGTTTTCACGCACGGTCAACTGTATGTTGCGCTATCAAGAGTTAAGACGAGAGATGGTGTGAAGATTTTAATATTCGATGATGAAGGAAAACCAACAAATCAAACTGCCAACGTCGTTTACAAAGAGATTTTTGGCAACTTATGATATATATTTTTTTCTTTCTTTCCGTTGACTTTTAACTTTCGTCCTGTTATATTAATGTTACATGTTGGTTTATTTTGTATTTGTTCAACAAGTTCTTATATTCTTGTGTTTTTTATGTATTTCAACATTTTTGTCTTAAAATTTAATGAAATAATATGTTACATTTTAATAAAAATACAAGTTTTTTAACTAATAAAATTAAACTACCCGCGAAGCAATCGCGGGTGATAACCTAGTTATATTATATATAACATAAATTGTGTCTCTTCATATCAAACCCCTTAAATATGACACCTTTTAACATTATTAAATTTTTAATTAACACACGTCTTGCTTTAGGTTTATAATAATCAAATAACATCTCATTTCCTCATCCCTCTTCATCTTCTCACATCCCAACCGCCCAGATTAACCCTATCCCTATTCCACTATCCTTCTTACTCTGTTCATCCACTACAGGCACATTGGATTTACTGCGTTCCTTCGATTAAACTATGTTAATTCGATTCCACTGTGTTCATTTAATTCCTATATTCTGTGTTCATGGTTTCAATTAGGGTAAATTATATGATTAGTGAAAATTGTTTCACCCCCTCCACTTGAAATTAGGATTATGTGTTTCTATTTATGTGTTTCACCCTGTCCTCTTAGTAAATTATATGATTAGTCAAGATTGTTTCACCCTCTCCTTATATTTATGTGTTTCTGTATGTAGTTTTTTTGAGGGCAAATTAGGATTAGTGTAACGTTCATATTTTAAAATCCTCATACCAAATAACGTTCATATCTTAAAATCTTCATATCAAATCCAAATGTTAATATTTATGTGTTTCAGTGTTTCTGTATGTAGTTTTTTTTAGAGCAAATTGATTGTTAGACTAAATGTAAACCACAAATTAATACTCATGAATGTTCCCTAATTTACTTTATGTATTTCGCTTACATGTATTTATGTTTTACCAGATTATAGAAGATAATTAGGGATGAGCATTACCAACTTGGGTTGTCTTTGACACACATCGCATCCTTTCATTGTAACGGACCGGTTTGATTTCAACGTCCAACCGTTTGATTTAAAACAAAAGCATATCCAATTACCTAAGTGTCATGTCGGTTAACAACAAATACATATACGATTACCGACGCGATCGATTACCGACACATCGCGTCGGTTAGAAACAAAAACGATTCTTCGGTTCACACTTACGTCTTTCCGGCCAACCGTTCTATCGGCTCATCAATGACCTATCTGGTCAAACATCACCAAATAACCATTGTTACCATTGAGTATGGTTGGGACGTATCGGCTCATCGTTTTCCGGCCTCCCTTTCACCACCCTATATAATCCTCAACACCATCACAAAAAAACCACCGGTCATGTCTAAGTAAATGAAAATATTTTTTTAATAATATTGAACAAGACGGCCACTAGCGACCACGATATTCAAAAAAATCAGGCCATTAGCGACCAGCATCAAATCTTCATCCGTCGAAGGAGCGTATGTAATGGTTCATTTTTGCTAATCTAAGAACGGTGGTGGAGAGTGGTGATGATTAGTTTCGATTCATCACAAATTTGAGAAATAAATCTTCTGGAGTTCCACGAAAAAAAAAGGTTAAAGAGTGTGAGGGAGAGATGTTTGTGTGAGATATGACAAGGGTTTCCAATAAAGCACATGGTTTTCGAAAAAAATCAATAACTCAGTGACTATTGAATTATCATCATCATTATTATTATTATTGTTATTATTATTATTATTATTAATTTAAATAAAGTAAGTTGTGGATCAATTTTTATTTAAAATTAAGGATGAAGTATTAATGTTCATCGTGTAATTTTCTTTTTGATATATGAAAATTAATTTCATAACAAGGAATATGGATGGTGATATAATATACGTATGTCTATACAGTAAGAGAGGTGACAGAGGATTGGGGACATAGATTTTTATTTATTAGCCTTTTATTTTATAACAGAAAATCCAATTTTTATATAACCTTTACATAATATTTATTTTATTTTACTAACGTTCAATTACAAAAATTATGTTAGTGTGGAATAATATTGTTAAATTATGATAGTGTGGAATATTGTCAAAAAAAATACTTTCTTATGCATATACACTATAAAACCATATAATTTTGATTCTTTGAACAAAAACACATGAATGATATTTATTATTATCATTATTCACCACCACCACCACCACCACCATACCACCATTGATGCTATTGTTGTAATATTTGTACTTACTATTATAGTTATTTTAAAATAAAGTAATAATATCTTGGAGGAAAAAAAGTTGGATGAAAAAAATATGGGTAACTATATAAATACTTCAAAGAAACATTGCATTTTGTGATTGAAACACTTTTTATCCACCGGTTGGCTTTGCACGAAACATTATCCGGATTCCGAAATCTTGATCTTATTTGTTTTGGGCGAAATAATAGGCTTTGCAAGAAATCGTGATCTCTAATTTAAATTGAATTGGGTATTTGAATGAACAATGTCAACATCCCGCTGCAACGCGTGGGTTAGCGTAAACTCGTTTAATAACATATACCAAATGATTATTAATTCGTTTAGATCCGCTCGGTTCATTTGACATAGTTTTAATTGAATCAAATTCATCAATTACCCGTTTTATCCGATAAATGAAGAACCTGTTTAGATTCAGGGGCGAACCTAGGCAGAGAGGTCTGGGTGCGTGAGCGTACCCCTTGAATTTGGTTAAGCCCCTTGTTCGCACCTTTTGAAAATATTTTTTAGATCCGCCACTGGCACTGTTTAGATTCATTTATAGCTTTAAGATTCAACTTGAAAGTAAAACACATGATGTATAAGGCCCATATATGTATGTTTATATATAAAAAGGTTAAAATCAATCAAGTGGGTATGAAAGAATCAGTTGCGGATCTAGAAGATTCGCATAGGGGTAACGTTTCAATAAAAAGGGGTAACGAAATCGAAAAAACGTCAAATTTTTCCAAAATTTACACTACCGTCGGAGCGTCACCGGAGCGTCAAGGGACAACAGAGGTTACCCCTTCTATCACTCTAGTTCCGCCCCTAGAAAGAATACCAGGCTACCAGCATGGGCCGATAACATATTAATAGGAAATAATAATTAATAAAATATCAACAACCCAATGCTCACCTGTATCCGTTGTATCATTGCCCTCGTTATAAATTATGGGTAGTTGCAAAATGTAGATACATTGAAAGTCAAACGAAGAGAAAAAACTTATGTGATCCGATCGATAGGTTTTCATCACACGCTTCAACAAGTTATTACTTTGTCTCAATATAGAATAAAATATTTTCTTATAAAAATATGCTTAAAATAGATGAATTCAAGTAATTATTAGAAATAATAATAGCATTGGTTTTGGTACGTATTTGATAAATGGACAACAGGTCAATAGCACTCAAGGCTTTGAAATATAAAAATGTGGTTAAAATAGATGAATTCAAGTAATTATTAAAAATAATAGCATTGGTTTTGGTACGTATTTGATAAATGGACAATAGATCAATAGCTCTCAAGGCTTTGAAATAAAAGTAAGGCATATTTTTAAGCTTAATGGGTTACTATGTGTTTTTATGTTAACTATGAGATATTGATGTTTTAGTCGAATTTAATAAGACCGGGGCTCATGTATAACATTTATAAGATAAATCTAGCTAAGTATTACAAGATTTACCTAGAACATTTTCAAACGTTCACATAGTTGGGATCTTTGCAAGCGACAGAACTATAGAACTCATTCCTAAATTTTCGGATACCGGTAGTCTTTGTACAAAAATGGCATCTTACAAAAATGGTAGTCTTTGTGAAATGAATATCATGTACGTCTAATTATCTTATTTTCAAATAAACTATTTTTGTTATTCAAGTATATACACCGGAGTATAACCTAATTGTTAATATAAATCAATAATTTTTTTTTTTATGTTAGCTCCTAGCTTTTTGCCTTTTAAAAGAATTTTAAAAAACAAAATAACAAAATATTAAATATTTTTGTTTATATAGAAATAAATTTACATCGTTTCTGTGAAATATTTATGTAAAGCGAGTGGTTTCCATTTTGTGAATATGGTTGAGGGTAGGACCGTTGGAAGTTGACTGGATAAGGAATCATCCAGCTCGAATCCAGCACGCCTCTGCTCAGTTTCGGTGGTTAAAAACTTTTTTTTTATTTTTTAATTCAATTCTTTTCGATTTCGAACTTTTATTCAACTATCCCGCTTTTAGGACGGAGGGTGTGGAGGCGTTACTATGGTCAACTCAGTCTCTATAGCGTCCCGGGGCACTATACAACCACACCGAGAGAATTAAAGGGGTGCGCTATAGAAGGGCTCCATCATGGTAACGAGGGAGAAGGGCTTTATCAGGTGGGGCTCACGATTTAAACCAATGCATTTTTTTTTATTTTGTTTAACAGGGGGTTGCATCCACACCATGCAAATTAAAGGGGAGCGTGATAAAGCCCATGGCTGAGGTGGATCCTGGGTGACGCTGACGTGGTCTAATAAAGACCTTAGGGGGCTCTAACCACACCCTCAGCTTTATAATCATAGAATTTTTCGTTGTTAAGAAAAGTATAATTATAAATATAGGAATAACGTACATATGGCGGACGGTTATTTAATTAACTAGTTTTAGTAGATTTTTTTAGTGTTAGGACGTATTTTGGTTTAGATGTTAAACGAATTGAAAGTATCTAATTTTCAGTGTTGGACGTATTTTTTTTAGAAGCTAAACGATAATATAAATGAAGGAGTTACATTATAATTGAGACAATGTTAAAATCATATACAGAGTAGTAACTTTTTCAGGGTAATTTCACTTTCAACATTTTTTAATTCAAATAGATTTTATACACTTTATTAAAAATTTTAAAAAATATATGGCACATAATCAAGAATTTTATTATCCTTGACTTGAATAAAGTATTGATATATTAAAAAAAAAGTTTAAAAGAAATGTTGATAACTATACATACCATGGTGAAATATGCAGATAATTTATGTAATTAGTTACGTTAATTATAATTACACGTTATTTATACATACATACATACATATATATATATATATATATATATTACATAATCATAATTCCCACGCTATTTATACATATATACAGTACATAATCATAATTCGTAATTATATAAACGTTTTCACAAATAAAAGTTACACACTTTAAAAGATAATCACCCTGCTTGTGTATCATCCCTAAATGGAGGTGGTCTCAAAAGACATCAGGTGGGTTGTCGATTGAGCGTATCAAAATTATTATCCGATAGAGATTGAAGTAATGCAAAGATACCGTCAGGAGATGGACATGTTCTACTCAATAATATACGAGATTATAATCACATGTGGCGCGTTCTTGTTCCAAATGAAAATGATGGCCTAAAACAAAATAGGTCCATGGTGGTATCAATGTTTAGATATATAGGTTTTATCTTTATTTGTTGTCTTATTTGTTTTGTATTCTTGGTTTCTAGCTCCCAACTAGTTTCGTATTTTATGTCAGTTTCAATTTTGCAGTTAAAAGTATACTTTCTGTGATTAGAGAAAACAAATCTTTTAATCCATTATTATTATTATTATTATTATTATTATTATTATTATTATTATTGTTATCTAAATACTAATAAAAGACTCCATTAAATGCCACGTGGCATTTTCTCCTTCACCCTCATTATTTACATTTATTTTATTTAAAAATATATTTTGATCCTTATCCTAATTATTATTATTATTTATAATAAAAACTATTAAAAAAAACTTGTCTTGACCCATTTTTGGGTCGGTGGGCTGGACTTCACGTATCAGCAATCAAATGGTTGTTAATTTATTTTTTTTTTCTTTTTAACAATTTATTTCACATACACTATAATTATTTTTTAACAAGTTACAAGTTATAATATCTAACTTTTTTTGAAATATATAAAACCACACTTTTGTTTTAATTTATTTTAATATTATATATATCATTTTTACTTTAAAAACTTATCAAACTTCAAAATACTAGAAAATAAATATCATATAATTTTAGTTTATAATATACTAGCTTCGTACAAATCTTATAAACGAAAAAACAATTGGATTTATCAGACGGAAAATTTAAATAATAATATAATTTATGAAACAATTAATATATCCATACCAATACACATATTCAACCGTGTGATAAAATAATAATATTATTTTACTAATCGTAAATCACATTTTTATAAGATCACAATGTATATTTTCTCAACCCTTGTGATCAAATTCATGAATTATGAATGTATAAAATTATAATATTATGACTTTTTAACCGTTTGATAAAGATTATATAGAAGTTTATGATTTACATTCTTTTCGATATCCAACCTTTATGATACATGGGTTTGTAGCACCTATAAATTAATATAATAGTCAATCTTTTTTTTTTTTGACAGTTGACCTATAAATTAATATAATAAAAGACTTCAAATAAATAACATACTCATTTTGTGAAATTTGATTCGTAAGTATTTTTTTTTGCAGAAGTATTATAACTTATATTCATATTATACCTTCACATTTTGTGAAATTTGATTCGTAAGTATTTTTTATTGATATTTTTTTTCCTGAATCCGTGTAACACACGGGGTGAATAACCTAGTTATTATTATATAACAAAAGAGAGTGTCATAGGAATAATACGTAAGACATACCTCTTTTTTATTATTTTTCTTTATCAATTTTTTTTTTACAAAAATGCTATTAACCCATGATTTTTTTTCATGTATTCAACTTTTCAATTTCTAGCATTGCCAGTTACACCCTCTTAGTTTCTAAGAACTTTGTAAAATGTCATTTATACCCCCCCCCCCCCCCGCACTCGAGTTTACGTGCTTATTTTTATGTACGTTTTTTTGTTGGTCTACGCTTTGTTCAGAAACGAGTCAAGTCAAATATAATACATTTTCACTAGGCTGTACAAATTCGAGTTACTTCACGTTTCAACTCCGTCGCAACATGTGCTATCATTCTTTAACGTAAAAAAACATTATTTTCTTACATGCTTATTTTTAAGTACGTTTTGTAAATCCAAGTTGGTTGACGTTTCGAGGTAAATTCTCTCGGTAGTGAGTCAGCTCAAATTTAATACTTTTCGTACTTATTTTCACGTGCGTTTTAAGTTGGTATATGTTTTGACATTAAATATGTTCGATAACAAGTCGAATCAAATATTCAATGGTATAAATTCACTATTCGGGGAAGTCAAGTCAAGAAGATGGGTTTTTTGTGGTATAAGACTAGGAATAAAAGAATTGATACGTCCTGGGTTGACTGGTGTAAGTTTGTAAATTTGTAAAGTTGTGATGTTGTTTTCGGTTGCCTCGGTTTGAGGCAGCTTGTGTTTTTTAATGAAGTTTACTTAAAAAAAAGGTATAAATTCAAGTTACCTTAAGTTTTGACGCCGAAGCAACGCGTGTCACGTAAAGAAAAACTAGTTTCATATAGCTAGTGGAGTATTTAAATGCACTTTTTTTTAAAGGTGTGAATTATTCGCGAATGTCGGGAGGTCTAGCACACGTTGTCTTAACTGGGTCCGCGCTAGAGAGCCCTCTCGCACAATAGATCCTCAATTTAAACCCCTCAATGAGAAACCTCTATCACCAAGACTCGAACTTGAGACCTTGAGGGAAAAACTCATCCAGACCTACTATAAGTGGAACTTAAATACCCGTGAGCACCAGTAGAGCGCTAGTGATGATGGTTATTTAAATGCACTTTATATATTAAAATCACACGTTAAAGTGAAAGTTAAAGCCGTTTATTTAAGACGATATCCCAATTTTGATTCACCCAACAAGATATATCTAACAAATTTTATTTTATCCAATCCACATTGATTCCCACGCGTTGATTCCTACACCATGCCTACGTGTCCCCAATCTTTTATACCAATTAATATTATCATTATCTTGGTACAAATAATGAGTGAACGGCAACAAAATTCAGAAATTCGTTCCCCTTCAACCAAATTCCAGAAAAATCCTATAAAAATACAATTATTCAACCCACCTACCTCTCTTGATTCTTCCAGAAATTGTTGAAGAAATTAGGGCCTTCTTCTAGATTTATTTGAAAGAAGAAGGCTCTATATTTCTTGAATAATAATAACATTAATCTGGCACTGGAAAATGTTTAGGCTTTCCACAGCAGCCCTTCAATTGATCGAGCTGTTTCTAAGTTCTGCTGTTCATTTGTTATATGGGTTTTACATATTCAGCTCTGCGGTTGCTGGTGATCTTTCCTTAGCCATAAATGCTCTGTTTTTCAAGTCGAATATTGAAGCATCGATTAGGGATGTTGGGTCTGTCAATTCGGATAATGATTTGCCACCCATTGTGTTGGTTCATGGGATCTTCGGATTTGGTAAAGGGGTAAGTGGTTGGTTTTCTTGTCAAATTTGTTGTAAAGTTTGTTGCTTTAAAGAATCTTGGTTTTGTTACAGAGGTTAGGTGGCTTGTCTTATTTTGCTGGGGCTGAGAAGAAAGATGAGAAGGTTCTTGTGCCTGATTTGGGTTCATTAACCAGCATTTATGACAGGTTTCTTGTTAATTTTGTTTTCTTGATCTTGTTATGTTTATATAGGATATTTGGATTCTGATTTTGGGGTTTTTTTTTTTTTTTTTTTTTTTTTTTTTTTTTTTTTTTTTTTTAAGGGCTAGAGAATTGTTCTATTACTTGAAAGGTGGACAGGTGGATTATGGTGAAGAACATAGTAAGGCTTGTGGCCATTCTCAATTTGGAAGGATATATGAAGAAGGTTAGATTAAAAAGTTAAAAGTTGGCCCTGTTTGGTTTGAGTCAATATTCTAGAGGAATATGAAGAAAATTGACAATATTTGGTTTTATATATATATATATATATATATATATATATTAGGGCACTACCCTCAATGGGATGAAGATCATCCTATTCACTTTGTTGGGCATTCGGCCGGAACTCAGGTGATAAGGGTTTTGCAGCAAATGTTGGCTGATAAGGTTTGTTTTTGATTCGGGGTGATGTCGACGTTTTCGTTTTCGTTTTATGGTCTTTTGTTTTGTAGAGAACGCGTGTGGTTGAGGTTCGTTTTGAAATATGAATATGGTTTGTGTGTTTGCAGGCGTTCAAGGGATATGAAAACACGTCCGAAAACTGGGTATTAAGTGTGACATCTTTATCTGGTGCGTTTAACGGGACTACTCGCGCTTACTTGGATGGAATGCAGTAAGTTTGATCTCTCGGTTTCTTTAAATCATTAGTTATTGATTGAACACTGATGCTCATGCTTTGAAATTTATGTTTTTTTTTTCAGGCCAGAAGACGGGAAATCGATGAAACCCATATGCCTACTCCAATTATTGCGTGTTGGAGTTATCGTATATGATTGGATCGACATTCCTATTTTGAAATATTATTACAATTTTGGGTTTGATCATTACAACATGTCATGGAGAAAAGCTGGCATATGGGGACTTGTTGATTGTCTTCTAGGAAATTCAGGCCCGTTCGCTTCTGGAGATTGGATCCTTCCGGATCTAACTATTCAAGGGTCGTTACGTCTCAACAGCCATCTAAACACCTTTCCTAGTACATACTATTTTAGCTATGCAACAAAACGTACCACGAAGTTCTTGGGTTTTACGGTACCTTCAAATATACTAGGAATCCACCCGTTGCTTTTTATCAGAGTCTTGCAGATGTGTCAATGGAGGCACCCGCCTGATGTCCCTCCACCTTTTAAGGGCTATAGGTTCGTTAAACTTCTTTAAAAAGTTACAACATTTTTACAAAATATTGTATTTAACATTTTATATAATTTGGTTCTTAGGGATGAAGAATGGTGGGACAACGATGGTGCGTTAAATACCGTGTCCATGACGCACCCTAGGTTCCCAGTTGAACACCCTAGTCGATTTGTGGTTAAAGATTCCGAATGCCAGCCTTTGCAACCTGGAATTTGGTATGATTTACGTTCAATATGTTCTTCAAGAGGTGTTTGGATGTGCGTTTTGAATATTTATATGGCTTTATGCAGGTACTACAAGATAGTGGAGGGGGATCACATTCTTTTCATAGTAAACCGAGAAAGAGCAGGGGTACAGTTTGATCTGATATACGACAGTATTTTTGAGCGCTGTAGGAAACACGCGTTTAGAAAGATTCCAACAATGCCAGACCATGTTGAATGAGGAGGTTAGCTGCCATACATACATAGACATTTGTAACCGAGCTGTGTATTGATATTCTTCGGATAGAATGATGCGTGTATGCATCACTGTTGTACAGCTATAAATTCATTTCTATGTATTCAGTTTCACCCTCTTCACAAACCATATGCTTCATTTTTGTTGTCCCAGTCACTTGATCATCATCATCATTCTGATGAATCATGAACTTGTTGACAGCGGAATCGTTTGACATGTTTGATCAATAGATGATACGAATGAATGGACAAACAATAACAGAATAAGATTGATTGTCTTGGTACCGTACAATGTTGCCGGTTCCACATTATTTATACATAAGAAAATGGCGGTTAAGTGTGGCGGGAAAAACTGTCATCGAACAGTTTTTCAAATTACTTTGCTTATCACCCGCCACCGCTTATCACCTTGATCCGAGTTCTAAGTTATACGAATACGTATATACACTTACATATCATAAATAATTAAGTTTAATAAGTTTATTCTATCACTTCCCCCTAAACTTAATTATGTTTAGCAGCAAACTTGAGAACACTTTCATTGGCTTCTTCGATGGCTTTCCGAGCTTGATTGAAATTGAACTTCCTTCTCTTCTTTTGCATGTTCCACGCACCTTCCTAATCGTTGCCCGCATAAAGTGCATAATGATCCATTGCAGTCACATCCTTGATTACTTCTGCACTTGCACTTCTTCCATGGCTGCATTCCGGTGCATCTTCCTTTTCTTTCATTCTTTCTAAATCCTCTGCTTTCTCTTGTACATCTTTAAACCTGTAATAGTAAACTAAAACATCCAAGTACATGGCATAAACTAACCTGTAATAGTAAACTAAAACATCCAAGTACATGGCATAAACTACTCGCATGTACTCCCCATCCTTATACTCGTAACCCAAATCTTTGGCAATTATCGGCCAGATGTTGTCTTCGGTCACGCTGCTATATCCACCGTCTCTTTCTACTATCATGTAAAGACTTAACAAGTCTATCCTTCTGTTTTCTGTCATCACCGGTGGTATCGGTCTTGTGGTGATCCCCAAGAAGACTGTGATGAACCATGATACCATTTCTTCAAACTTCTTCTCTAATTCATGTTTGTAGTGAAATACAAACTTCTCATCTTCTAACATTCTTAACAGATTTTTGCAATCATTGAAATCCTTGAAATCCAAGGCCCTTATAATCATCACACTCCAATCCGTTTCACCGGAGGAAACATGTAGATCTTCGAAGTAAGAATTCAGATATCCTTCCTTATATTTTTCATTTACATCGTTCAAACTTATCACCTTTTGCTTTTCTTTCAGACCCAATTCATCTTCCTTGGACAACCCCGTGATTTCATTTACCGTATTAATTATCGGAGAGGAGAACATGGGGAAGATCTTGCAAGTATCTCCGGCCCTTTTGACCGTGAATCCTTGCAAGGTCAATTGATTCATACTAAGAACATTCCTGTCTAGTTCCGGCGTGTAGATAACGCTTTGAATCAACAATCTTTCATTATTTGACTTAACTTCTACAACCCCTATGCCCCGCATAAACAAAAAATCATTTTCCCCTGAATTTGTTTCAACCCCCACTAAATGTTTTATTCGTTTAAAAACATTTATATTACCGGCATAGTGTTGTGAAAAAGAATTACTGACATACCATATGTCTCCTCACATTCCGCCTTCGGTTCCTGTCACTATCAATTCGTTCCGATCTCCTGCAGACATCCTTTGATTTCGAATTCCTGCATTTACTGCTTGACTTATCAGTTGTGTGTTTTCATCGTTTTCTTTCGATTTACATTCGTAAATGTAATGTCCTGGACGACGACAGTAGAAACATAATCTTGTTCTTTGGTTTCTTTTCTGCAACTTGATTTGTTCTTCATGACAGTGTTGGCATGGAAGGGTTGTTGATGTGGCTCTGATACCACATGTTGTCCCAGTCACTTGATCATCATCATCATTCTGATGAATCATGAACTTGTTGACAACGGAATCGTTTGACATGTTTGATCAATAGATGATACGAATGAATGGACAAACAATAATAGAATAAGATTGATTGTCTTGGTACCGAACAATGTTGCCGGTTCCACATTATTTATACATAAGAAAATGGCGGTTAAGTGTGGCGGGAAAAACTGTCATCGAACAGTTTTTCAAATTACTTTGCTTATCACCCGCCACCGCTTATCACCTTGATCCGAGTTCTAAGTTATACGAATACGTATATACACTTACATATCATAAATAATTAAGTTTAATAAGTTTATTCTATCAATTTTAACCTTCTTTTTTGGCTACTGAAACATACTATCATGTCATGGCAACTATAGATAAAACTTAAAACTTAGCCAGCCTGTTTAACATTAACTCATGATTTGCGGGACTACCTGAAAAGCATAGCCGCTAAGGGTGAGTAAAGAATGGTTGAAACCGAGAAAACCAAGTAAATTGAATTGGCACTAGATCATTTAGGTTCTCGGTCCGATACTTTGTTATCTGGCCATATGATGACATGCAACTTTGGTTAGATCACTGTTAAAATTTAAGATTGGTTAATATGCATATTATGAGCACAATGGTGTAAACAGAAAAATTTGGTTTAGATCATGTAGCTTGGGCCTAGATAGCCCAGTCTGTCTAAAAAAGTTTGGATCTTATTCGTCTCAACAGGCCAATGCTCAGGCTTTTTGGGCCCCCTTTTTATTATCCTTTTGTTATGTAAAATTTTAAGCACCAAGGTTAAAATTGGTTTAAAATCAACATAATATAAAGCTGTTTTTAATTTACAACTAAATGTTACAAGTACTATAAATCATTAGCAATAACTCAACAATTTCTAAAAAGCACATCTAATTATACAAAATGGTACTTGTTTGTAGGCGAATCATTAGCAATAACTCAACAATTTCTAAAAAGTACATCAAATAATACAAAAAAAGTTGTCTGTAGGGCTGTAATAAACTCTCAACGATTTCTAAAAAGTACATCAAATAATACAAAAAAGTAGTTGTCTGTAGGGCTGTAATAAACTCGTGGCTCGCTCGCAATCAGCTCGTTTGTAAACAAGCCGAGCTTGAGACAAGGAAAGCTCGCATGTTGGCTCGCTTAAATAAGCGCACATTTATATGTTTATAAGTTGCCACTCAAATAATAGTACAGTCGTAATCTTTCTAGTTCCAAGTTTATATGTTTATAAGCTTGTTGGCTCACTTGTTTGACCTGTATTGAATCAGTTTAAGAATTTGAAATTTATGTAGTAATATATTAATTTATTAAAAATTTGAAAAATAAACTAGGTGGTTTGAGCTCAAATTTCGGCTAGTTAAGACTAAACAAGTCGATCCGAGCTGAGCTGTCTCATTTAGCTTCGAGCCCGAGGTGAAGCTGGCTCGGCTCGCTTGGGCCTAAACACCTGGCTTTTCTTAAAAATGTTTCTGTCCGCTTTCGGGCTTAGCTGGGCTTAGAAATAGGCTCAGACTGGTCACTGGAGTGGCCAGGGAGAAAATAATTAGGACTAGCTGGATGTTTCGGGTTTAACTAAGCCTTTTCAGGCTTTTTTGGGTCTTTTCTTGGACCGGTCTTGATCCCAAGCGTGTCGAATTTACTAACCCGTCAATGGCAAGATTCGGGAGTCAGTTCCTAACGAAATATTGGGAAGCACAAATCATGGCTCATTTCAAATTGCATTGTAATAATGTCATGTATAGTCAGGCATCCATACTATACAAATGATTATGGCTACTAGTGCTACAACTTTATGGCTTGTGCTCAAGTGTTCATTTATCTCATATACATTAGTAATACTGAGCTAATGTCAAGTGCATTAAAAAGGAAAATCAGAATCAGATGAACTTTACTTATTGATATTGCTGTGGTCTACAAGATGTTTACAACAGCAATTCATCTCCAAATTCATTTACGACCTTCTGTACCTTGCTCAGCATATCTGTTAGAAATCAAAACTTTAACTATTCAAACATTCTTATCAAACTAGGTATAAATAAGGTTAGTTTTCATGGTATGGAGGGGAGACTATGATGACCAGCTTAAAGAATGTTAATTCAAATTGTTTAATGAAATACCATTTGCGCGAAAACAAATATACCTTGGAAGGAAGAGTCTTCCAGATATTTCTGTGGAAAAGAATCATATGCATTAGCAGTTACAACATTATAAATACAGGTATATTAACCATGAAAAGATAAGAGTCATAGGAAATACCATGATATCCTTTTTGAGAATAACTTCCTCTGGATCACTTGGTTGCAATGCTGTCACATGTTCATGTAATGAGTATCAGAATCAAATAGAATATTGCAAGTATAGGTGGCAAAACAGGTGGGTTGTGTAACGGGTCAAAAGTCAAAACAATACCTTTTTCATTCCTTTTGCCTGAACTTATAAACAATTAATCGAGTTAAGTGATCGTAAACATTTAAATTTCACTTTCAACCCATTCGACTTTTTTAGATTTTGTATTTTTGTATGTAATACCCGTTTGACACATTTGATATTTACTAAAACACAACTCTAGCTACAGTAGCCAACGGTTTTCTCTTTTAGTGGATTTTCTAATTACACCCCTTGATCTTTACTATATTTACTATACAACCCCTCAACTTTAACTATCGTAATATACGTGTTTAGCCCCCTCTACTTTAATTAAGATTTTTCCTTCGTAGACTAACTTTGCTTATATACATGTTTCGACCCTCTATTTAACTTTGATGATATACATGTTTAGTCCCTCTACTTTTGTTCCTTTTCTTATGTTGCCTTTTAGTGTTTTTTCCTCACTAACGTAACGAACCAAGCTGACTCCAACCGAACAATATCGTTACCGGAATCCATATTGTCAGAACCGGTATTTTTTTTGCTTTTACTGTTTGTCTATTAGTGTTTTTTCTGAATATGTATGTTGACGATTTGATGTTCTTTTTCCCATGGTTTTACGTTATCTCTTTCGGTTGCTACACCTAGTGTCGGTACTGTACTGATAATCAAGCTCCCGTGGCAATGTGCAGGGTAAAATTTCTAGTTTGATATAAATACAACTTAAATGAACCTACTTCAATGTAACAAGATTAAAATTGTTACCTTTTCGACAAAAGAAAGGTACAAATCATTATCAATAAACATTTTCCGGAGGCATTGTCCTCATTTACACAAAATAAAAGAAGGGAAAATAAACGCACCTAATTCAGCAACAGGGTAGCAGTTCATCAGTAATGACGTGAAACTCGGAGGAAAAGCCGAGAGTTTTCCTTGAACATCCTGACTTAAATGGTTCGAGTTTAGGATGCCATCATGGTTCTCAACCGGATAATACGGTTGGATATAAGTGTCAGCAGAAGATGCGTTTGCACTAGAGTCTTGTATTGGTCTGTAAAAACAAGTTAAATTTCAGTTAATCTGTTTACATTTTGGCTCTAGTCTCTCAAGTCTCAACAATCTAGTTTCAGATCCCACCTATACACGGGTTCAGAAAAATTGGTTATCAGATCCCAGTCTTGTGTTGGTCTGCAAAAAGAAATCAGTTATGAACGTAAACTGAAGTATTGAATACATGATTCATTTTTTATATTATCTCCACCAACCTATTTTCAGCTTCAAAAGGGACGATCTCAGATTCACAAGATGTTTTGGATTTAGAGATGCCAGATGTAGACGCGTTAATACTTTCATGACCAAAGGCTTCCTACATAACAGAAGATGAAATTACACTTGTGCCCCTACAACTACGGGAAGGGAGAGAATGGGTTGAACCTTTAAAAAATTTATAAATCTTTCAGTCTCGTCAGTTGTGAGAAATCGCACAGCAAACTTTTGAATCTGCAAACAACAAAATGCCTTAGTTCATGGCTCACTACCCAAGAAAACGAAAATAACATCGGTTTTTGGTTGCAGGACAGAACACACATACATTACAAAAGATACACAGTAGGTAAATATATAAACAGAATGACCAGATTTGAGTGTCTTGCCTGTCCTACTTGATCTTTATAACTCATGAATACAACTTTGCTACCCCTAGGAGAGTATCCAGTCAAACATGAGACCTGAGGCCAGGTGAAATGTAGCTTTGAAATGTAATGCTCTTCCTGGAATGATTCAGTACCCAAAGTTTTGTTAGGTTTATGCTAAGTTATGATAAAGATGCATAGTAAACAGACTATATAGTCATAACTGGCACGATAAGCATAAGAGAAGTAACCAATCAAAATTAATATAGGAAATGTGTAAACCAAACTAATGCCTGTTTGCCTAATTGCATCAAAGAGACACAGATAACATTACAAAAGATGCAAGGTTTTAAGCCTTCCAATGTACAATAGCTAGCTAGCATGCAACTTCTCTATTTTTCTTCGTCTTAAATTGTGTATGAATCAACTATTTTAAGGAATGATCAGAATGTTCCGTGATCATTGGTCAAATTGTACATTGCTACTTATCACTAATCACGAATTTAGAAAAGCAAAATATTCCGATCAGAAGCATCAAGCTATCAGTAAACATTAATCGTAGTTCCGCTATATACATTCATATCTTACACTAAAAGAATAGAGCTATGATGATGAATTATGAGCACTATTCAGTATTCACACTACCTAAAACATTTCAGGAAGCTGAAATGCAATAGGAAGCTTAAAAATATTGTACTGAGTCAACCGAAGATATCCTAAACCAAACAATATTATCAGATACCTAACAACACTCACAGATCATCGTGTAACAGCAAGGTTTAAGTATCAGCTAATTATTCTACAGGATGTGAATGCTACTCTAATAAACCATGAAAATAGGTAACTGGAGATTTAGACCTAATTTGGAACTAAATCACCTAGGCGAACTGTGTAACTGATAACTCAAGACTATTTACACTTTACTACGGACTAGCAAGCTGCGTGCATGAACGAACTGGTTTAATCTACTAGTCAACCTACACAATTGGCCATCTTAAATGATCAAAAACAAATTATGATACGATATAGGTAATTCGTTCACAACTGAGTAAAATCAGTTAACACAAAATAGAGATAGTTACAGGATAAATTCATATCTCAATCGTTTCAATTTGCTATCAAATGCACAGGAATTATAAAATAAACACAGTCAGAGTTTCAATTAACGATAAGCAACACAAACAAGTCAATTAGTGATACTAAATCACATAGGCGAAACGCGTAATTGATGAATTAGACTATTGATACGTCACTATTAACATGCAAACTGCGTGTACTAACGAACTGGTGAAATTTAATGATAAATCTACATAACTGGCCATCTTATATAACTTCTAACAAAATATGTCATGAACTCGTACAGTTAACTGGTTCACAATCGCGTATAATCAATTAACAACAAACAGAGATGGTTACAGGATCAACTAATATCTCAATCGCTTGATAACCGTTTCAATTTGCTATCAAATGCACAGAAATTGCAGAAATAAACACGGTCAGAGTTCAAATCAACAATAAACAACAGAAACAAGTCAAATAGCGATGCTAAATCCGTTGGAGAGCAAAAACCGATAGATCTGTAATAAACAACGATAACTCACGATGACGTGATCGACGAGAGTAACTGTGATGATGACGGAGTGACTGGTGGCGGTGGTGAGCAATCTGAGGCAAGCGAGAGACGTGAATGAAGAGATCCAGGAGCCTTTGGACTTTTTAGAAAACGGAACCAGTGAGGGATGAAGTGCACCGGCGGAAGTGGAGTGAGATGGACAGTTGAAGAAGCGAGCGTACTGAACCTCCCATGGATCTCCGATTGAGACTGTGGTGGTTACGATTGACATTGCTAGTTGTTGCTGCTCTTCCTCTGTTGTGTTTGGTTGATGAGATTTCTCTACAGTTCGTTGCTTTGTGCTCACAAGCTTATCGAACTTTGAATTTGTTAAATAGTTGGTTTGGTACCACGACGGTTACACAAACTGAATTTGATATTTGCTTTTGATTAAATTGTCATTTTATTCCTAACCTTTGAAAAAAATTGCCCCTAGTTTAAATAGTTTTTTACTTACCATTTGTTCAAATAATTTTGTTTTCTATCATTTTAATCCCTGACTTGTTATTTTTTTGCCATTTCATCGACCACCACTCACCCTATCACAACACTCTATCATCGCCACCACCTGCCTGCACCGTCACCACCACCAGCACCACCCACCATTTCCACCACCACCGGCCACTTTTCCGCCAACTACGTCATCAACCAACACCACCACCATCATCGTAAAACCAATAATCACCACCATCATCTTCACTGTAAACCGGCACAACACCATCCCCATACCATCGCACCTGCAAAAAAAAAAAAAGAAAAGAAAGAAAGAAAGAAAAATATGTTTTGACCAAAATTCATCTAAGTTAACTAAATTTTTTTGAATGAAGTTAGTAGGTTGGATGAAAATGACAAAAAATGACAAAAGTCGGTGAAGGGGTATGGTCCCAAAAAGCCGCGCAAACCTCTGCCCAGGTTACGCGCGGGACCATACTCCTTATTGTAACAAACTTGTTACCAAAATCCTCGCGCAGCCTACATCACGTTACGATCTATCTCGTGCGAGGCAAGGCAGATAAGAAGCTCAGATATCAACACTTAGCATAAATAATGGTATAAATGAGCACACTAACCCCGCGCGGGTTAGTTGCTGTCCAACAAGAACCACTCAGTAGGGAAGCACACAGCTACCTACAGTGGTACACAGGGTACAAGTGGCAGTAAAAGGAGCCAATGAGCGTCCAGCAGGCTCTGGTCAATCGTGCGCCACGATCGCCTGAAGAAAAGTACACAAGGACGCCTACATGGCACCAATCAAGCGACGGAGACAACTGTCCCACGATCTCCACTTGTCTGCTGATGACAGAAGGACAACAAGGCCGACAACAATGACACGTGGCTCCAGTCAAGGTGCGCCAGCACCAACGAACGTCTAGAAGCCACTAAGCGGTCGATGCCAGCAAGGCAAAGAGCATATTCGTTATGTTGTCCGTTTATGGCCCAAGGCCCATCAGCCCATAACCTCTTACACCTCTCCGGCTATAAATAGAGACCTCATTCCACAGGTTAAACATTCTATTCCCTCTACTCTCACTCTTTACACTTAATTACTCTCAAAGCAGTCGCTTATTCTCACGCCGGAGCCTGGTTAAGAGGGAAACCCCCACATTCCCCTCTTAACGAGTAATGGTGTTCTGTTTTGCAGGATTGATTACCAAGTCGGAGCTCAAATATCCTTAAGAAGATTAACCATCATGAAAGGAACATAAACCAATCTAATTAACTCCCTAATTAGATCACTGTTTCTTCATTGGCACCCACCGATTTTTTCTATGACCAACCTCATCTTCTTTTATTTGAGCCTTTGACATCTTTTTCTTCCTTCGACTATGACTGGTCAAGGAACCATTCCAGAGTTCGGTTTCGGAACCAACTCTAACATGGCGTTGGGTGAAGGAATCCAAAACTTCCAAGCCCAACAAATCGAAGAAATCGGCGAAGTTGAAATTAACAATACCGGGGGTCTGCGCGGAAGCATTACCCGCATCACCCAAGTGGTCACCCCAGGGAACAACGGTGAAGGACCGTCGAACACAGCGCCACCTCAAAATGTATCTGCATTACTAGGCTTACCAGAAGGTGAAACCCCAGCCTCGTGGTATGCCAAGAACATCGCCACCAATCGCTGATCGCGCAGCAAGCAGTTTTGACGGCAGAACCGTCCTTGGTCACCCCTCAAAGTCAGGGGGTGCGCCAAATGCCCCCGCCAGCCAATCTACAAGGCAGAATCAACAGGCCCCCCTACAAGACGTTTAAGCGTACAAGACACGCGCGATACAAGAGGGGAAACGGATAGTTACTACGACTATCCGTCAAACCTTCAGCGAGGCCCTGTTCACAGCCGGCTCAGCCTGCACCTTGGCCTCAGACAACTCAACCTGAAGGCCGACAAAACAACTTAGGCTGGTTTGTTAACAACATAGCCAGAATAAAGGAAAACAAATAAGACTAACCTCCACCTGTTGCTTGGCAGCCTTCTCTCCCTGCGCCTCCTCTACCTTCGATGTCAAATCAGCAACTTTAGCCTCAAGATCAACAATCTTCTGTCGAGCCGCGTAGGCGCGCTCGTTGTCTTGGGCACAAATACGTTTAAACTCGGCTTTCTCTTTGGCCAGTTGCTCTTCAACATTATGAAGTTTCTTTTGCAGGCCTTCGCGGCCCCATTCTTCGGCCTTCTTATCGGCTTCAAACTTGGCTCTCTCCTCATCAAGAGCAGCCTTGGACTTCTCAAACTCAGCAATGCGTTTTAACGAGCGCTCACGATAACCCTCCCAGTCGGCGCGTTCTCTAACCATTGTTCGCCATTCGCGAACTATCTGGTGGTTGGCAGCACGAGCGTTGGCTTCTCCAAGTATAAAGGTGCGATATAACATTTCATGGGGTTTCGCCCTTTGACGGTTGACCTCTGCAGGGGTAAACGAATTCAAAAACCACTCGCGGCAAGGGGCAAATTCATGAAATGTATCTTTTTGCTTTAAGCTCCAAGGGGCTTGGTGAGGAGCATCGCCGCGTTCTTCTTCATTGTAAGTTTTATAGTAGATATCGCCAACGGTGTCCTTCGCCCCAACCACATTTGGGTTATAACCCCCAGCTCCACCAGAGCTCGCGCCGCTAGAGGAGAAACGTCCTGACCCCTTAGGCCCTTGGACGTGCGCGGGGTGGGTAGATTTTGTGACCTCAGGCCCTTGGACATTAACAGGCTGTTCCATAGCCTTCTTCTTTTCTGACTCCTCCAAGGCCCTCTTCTTCGCCGCTTCGGCCAACCTCTCCTGCTCCGCCTTCTGCTTTCTCTCCTCCTCTTTCTTTTTCTTCTCCTCCTCCTCCTTCCTCTTCCTCTCTTCTTCATCCTTCCTCTTCTTCTCTGCAACTCTCTTCTTCTCTTCCTCTCTCTTCCGACCCTCCTCCACCTTTCGCTGCGCCTCAGCAGCCTTCGCGGCATCCTGAGCAGCAGTGTCAGTGGACTTGATGGTAATCTTGGGCCTCTTCGCCGCAGCCTCACTGAACGTGACACCCTTCTCAGGGGTCTTCTTCTTGATTTCTGAAAAAATAAAGCAAGTGCATTTAAGCAAAGATAAAAGTATTAAGAAGAGAAGCGAAGAACATACCAGGAGAAAATTTGTATAACGAGCGCAGCTTGCTCGTTTTCCCAACCGCGGGAATCACAACAAATGTAGGGGCGGAAGCCACACCAGTCGTGGCTTCGCTCCTACCCCTCTTCCGCCCAATAAGCTGGGCACCAGCATCTTCTTCTTCAGCTTCATCATCTTCAGGAAAAGATGGAGTCGCGCCAGCTTCAGGGTTACGAGAACCCGCGCTCCCAGAGCTTTTCGACCCGCCAGCACCAGTTTTTCCCTTCGCTACACGTGACAAGCCTTCAAATGAGTCACTGATGATCACATAATCATCTAAGTCACGTTGACGAAGGCGAAGAGTACCTTTGACAGCAGCAGTTGTCGCATGACTAGTGCCAGTGCCCTTGCTGGTCACTTCAGGCTCCACCTTCTTCTTCTTCTTTACAGGTTTCTTCTTCTTCTCCTCGGGGTCAATCCCCAGGTCGCGCAACACACCTGCAAAGATTTTAGACCAGGAACTTAGCTCGCCGCTGGAAGAACCTACTGACTCCTCGCTGGAAAGATAGAGAGTCTCTTTCCCAGCGAAGGTCACATAGCGCAAAGGACGGGGTTTAGGGTATTGCGCACCTTCAGTAGTGGTTGGCGGCGAAGCAAAGGCATCAGCAGCTGGGAACATGAAGTTGACTTTAATCTGGTCATACCAGCTTTCCTCATCATCGCGCAACGGGCGAACGCCCATGGAGCCACCAAATGTAGAGAAGGCAGCTTGATAGAGTTGCGCTTCTACACATGGAAGTAAGTAAGTAACAATTAAAGCAAACCTACTTGGAAAAAGAACAAAAAAATAACTAACCTTGATCGCCAAGCTTTAACACCGGAATCTCCCTGCTGCTAGGTGACCACTGGTCACTCATCTTCGCTGCGACCAAAACGTTTTCCCCAAACACCCGATTCGGGGTTGGGGTTAGCTGCTGGTACCACAGGGCGTTTTTGGGAATCGGTAGGTCTTCCTTCGGTATGGCCTCGGTCCAGTCCCTAAAGGGCATAGCAATCGGCAAAACCTCCTCCCGGATAAAGAAGAACTTAGGTTTCCAGTCGTGGAAACTCTTCGGTGGGTTTAACAAGATCTTCTTAGCCGCACCACGGCTCGCAAAGGAGAAGAAGCCCATCGTCCTTTGCAACTGATAAAAGGCCCGGAATTTATCCACCGACGGCTCAATGCCATGAGAATGGCACAAAAACTCGAAGTGTCGTATCCTAACCATTCCCGGTGGGCTCATCTGCGATAGATGGAAGTTGTAGTGATGGAGGATATTGCCCATGAAGTTGGTCGCCGGCAGTCGGAAATTGCCCTGAAGAAAGAGGTCTTCATATAAAGTAATATATCCGGGTGGTGCATCAGCCGTGGTTTGGCCCTGAGCCGGATACCGGGCATCCCACTCCGACGGGAATCGAAAGCTTCGAACAATTTGTTCAAAAAGCCCTAGATCCCATCTGAGGACAGGAACTGGTCCTTCCTCAGTAACAGCAACTTCTTGGTGTTCTTCGCTCATATCTGAAAATTCTGGAAAAAACTTTGAAGATTTGAAGAAATCTCGAAGATATGAAGAGCAACTTTGAAGATTCAAAGAGGTTTGAGAAGAAAGTAGGGAAGAAACGAAGAGAAGTGAGAGTCTCTCACCTTCTCTTCGGATATATATACCCATCGCATTTAATGCGATGGGTAACCGTGCCGCGTTCGCCGCTAGGCTAACCAACGAGAGGTTGCCACGTCAAGCGGAAAACCAGGGGTGACGGTTACCACGCGCGCGTGGGCCTCACTCTCCTGACATGAAGTGCAACCGCCGCAGGTGGCATGATGACATCCGTGCCAGGGGTCAACTCAAACGTCACTCTCAGCGACTTATCTCACCAACCTGTCAGAAGTTCAAATTTCGAAGTTTCCCGCCATAAACATTACAAGTAGCTTCATACAGAAGTTACAAGAGCCGCGCGAGCTAAATCGAGCAAGACTTGAATGGTACTTGCGCAACTGAAAACAACAATTTCCACATGCGCCGCACCAATCAAGATCAAAAGAGCATCTCCCTTCACTCCTATTTCCCTTATTTTTATTAAGTCCAGAGCTCCAACCACTTGCGTTGCGCATGGTGCAGCACTGGACTGGGGGGACTTGAAGGGGTATGGTCCCAAAAAGCCGCGCAAACCTCTGCCCAGGTTACGCGCGGGACCATACTCCTTATTGTAACAAACTTGTTACCAAAATCCTCGCGCAGCCTACATCACGTTACGATCTATCTCGCGCGAGGCAAGGCAGACAAGAAGCTCAGATATCAACACTTAGCATAAATAATGGTATAAATGAGCACACTAACCCCGCGCGGGTTAGTTGCTGTCCAACAAGAACCACTCAGTAGGGAAGCACACAGCTACCTACAGTGGTACACAAGGTACAAGTGGCAGTAAAAGGAGCCAATGAGCGTCCAGCAGGCTCTGGTCAATCGTGCGCCACGATCGCCTGAAGAAAAGTACACAAGGACGCCTACATGGCACCAATCAAGCGACGGAGACAACTGTCCCACGATCTCCACTTGTCTGCTGATGACAGAAGGACAACAAGGCCGACAACAATGACACGTGGCTCCAGTCAAGGTGCGCCAGCACCAACGAACGTCTAGAAGCCACTAAGCGGTCGATGCCAGCAAGGCAAAGAGCATATTCGTTATGTTGTCCGTTTATGGCCCAAGGCCCATCAGCCCATAACCTCTTACACCTCTCCGGCTATAAATAGAGACCTCATTCCACAGGTTAAACATTCTATTCCCTCTACTCTCACTCTTTACACTTAATTACTCTCAAAGCAGTCGCTTATTCTCACGCCGGAGCCTGGTTAAGAGGGAAACCCCCACATTCCCCTCTTAACGAGTAACGGTGTTCTGTTTTGCAGGATTGATTACCAAGTCGGAGCTCAAATATCCTTAAGAAGATTAACCATCATGAAAGGAACATAAACCAATCTAATTAACTCCCTAATTAGATCACTGTTTCTTCAGTCGGGAACTAAAATGACAGAAAACAAAACTATTTGAACTAAAATGGCAACAAAAAAACTATTTGAACTAAAGTAGCAATTGTGGTCAAACCTCAGGGACTAAAATGGCAATTTACTCTTTGCTTTTCGTTTCTGTTTTTTACATTTATTTTGTTTTGTTTTGTTTTGGATATATGACAAAAGATCAAATACAAATAAAATTAATGTACAAAACGTATGAACTGAAGGTTAGGCTGAAAAAACGCGGTGACATTTTCATAATTATTAGTAATTATCAAAATTACTCTACAAATGATCCTATAGAGTAATTTTGATCTTTGTAGAGTAATTTTGTAAAATGTTCCTGTAGAGTAATTTTGATCTTGTAGGGTAATTATCAAAATTACTGTACAAGTGTATCAAAATTACTCTGCATCAAAATTACTCTACAGGTGAATCAAAATTACTCTGCAAGTTTATCAAACAACATACAATTCAAATTTACTCTACAAATGATCATGTAGAGTAATTTTGTAAAATGATCCTGTATAGTAATTTTGAGAGTTAATTACATAGTTAGTTCATGTGGTTTGCACAAAATAACATACTTATGTACTAATAGTTTAAAATCACCTTCTATGGTATTAACTTTTCATTTTGTAACGTTTGGAGATATTAACTTTTAGGGTATTAACATAGTTAGTCCATGTGGTTTGCACAAAATAACATACTTAGGTACTAATAGAATGTGATTTTGAACCTACAAATAACGTTAATACCTTCAAACGTTACAAAATTAAAAGTTAATACCCTATATGTGATTTTAAACTATTAAGTACCTAAGTATGTTACTTTGTGCAAACCAAAGGGACTAACTATGTAATTAATTCTAATTTTGATCTTGTAGAGTAATTTTGTAAAATGTTCTTGTAGAGTAATTTTGATCTTGTAGCGTAATTTTGTAATTTTTTTTAGCATTTAGTTATGGGGTTTAATTTTATGGTTTAGTTTTTAGCATTAAGTTTGTGGGGGAGGGGGGGGGGTTAGTTTTTTTTAGGTTTTCACGGGGGGGGGGGGGGGGGGGGTTATGGGTGTCCTGATCAAGGATCGACATGCCGATTCATAGGATGGGTAGATCAGTCCAATTGCCATTCATGTGTAAACATCATCCCAGGTCTGCTACGAAACAGGAACCTGTTAGAGGAGAAGGTGAAAGAACTTAAATCTGAGACAAAGAAGCTGAAAAAGATTTTGTTTTTAAGTTGGTTGTGCTTCATTGTGTATCTGTCTATGTAATGCAAAGCAGTGTTGATGTAATGCAGTTTAATGCAAGTAGTTTATGTATTAAAATGTGGTGATGTAAGTAGTTTTGATGTAATGCAGGTTTTTGGTATGATGATTACAATGCAATTTTGATGTACTAAAATGTGGTAATATGTGTTCGGCACATTTTCAAAAGACCAATGTAATGCAATTTCGCTTCGGCAAATTTCAAAAGACCAATATAATGAATGTAATGCAGTACCTTTGGCTTCGGCACATTTTCAAAAGACCAATATAATGCAATTTCGCTTCGGCAAATATAGTCTTTCCTGTACATTAACCATGCTAACCTAAACATAACCTGTTGTGACCCATTCAATTGTTGCAAATGGCAAACAACACATAAGCCATAGACATCAAACACAAGGTCAATACAATTTGACCAACATAACCTGTTGTGACCCATTCAATTGCTGCAAATGGCAAACAAACAAGACAAACAAACAAGACAAGACATAGACATCTAGCACAAAAACTGCAGCATTGGCATAGATAAGTAAGTTATAACAGACATGTTTTAAACATGTTCCAAACATCTACAGTTAATACATATCCCATAAAATACTAAGTCAAGACATAACAAACCAAAAGTCAAAAGTTAAACCCCTGCCAACAGATCTAGTCCTTCCTTTTTTCACCTTGCCCCTTGCAAGTCCTTTGATTGTGTCCTGTGTTCCCACATTTTCCACATACACCCTTGGTATTCTTCTTTGATAACCTGCCCTTCTTTTTGCTTGAGCTTTTATCCTCCATCTCCACAGCTGACCTTTTCCTAGCCTTCTTTGGCATACCCACTTGTTTGTGATGTTTAGTAGTGTTATCCTAATAGGAACATCACTCTTCGACCATAGAGCTCTGCCATTTATAGGGTTTATCTTGCAAGCATACACCTCTTTCCACGTGCCCATTGTGTAGACTGGATGAAACCAGCTTTCCAAAGCACAAACTCTTTGACCATTAGTAGCCATGAACCATATTGCAGCCACTCCATGTCTGCAGGGCATGCCTGTCACAATCATGAATAATCTGTTAACATTAGACACTGCACATGATAAAAGGCAGTCACAATCAGATAACAATATACCTGTGATTTCCCAGCCTCTACAAGCACAAGTCTTTTTGGCCTAGTCCACCACCCTTGTGTGTCCAGGTTTACCACTCACCCCATACTAATCCTCTCCATTCCACTACACATGATAAAAGGCTGCATCTTTCTTAATTGTTTGAAGCTGTTCTTGTGCCCAATGTATGAGAAGACCTTCAGTCTTTTCTATAACCTTCAACACTGTCACAATCCTCCTTATTAGGTACTCCCTAATATACTCTAGAGCAGCAATGACAGGCTTGTCCCTTCCTTCCATTATCTTGCCTAAGTAACATGTCCCTTGATGCCCTACCTGTTGATTAGTTTTTACCATTAGTGAAGTGTATACCATAAGTGCATAACTATTAAAATCAAACCACAATGTACATACCAGAGAAATGGGACCTTGTCCAGTGTAGAGGGGGGATTTTAGACAGCCACAAGTGAGTTTTTTTGTTAAAAGCTTTCAATTCCTCCATGGCATTTTGAAACTCAGGGATTGTTGTAGCACTTGCTGTAACAACTCTCACTAAAAATTAAATACTTAGGATGATAATTATTTATTAAGGAAACCCTAATTGAGGAACCCAAGCAATTCTGCATAAACCCTAAAATTTTCATAACAATCAGAATCAGGATCAGGGCCCCTAAAACTCAAGGGGGGTAAACCCTAGCTGATAATTATCTTCTAAATTTGCTGTAGAATTGAAATTTGTTCGTACAAATTACTCACCAAGGCTATCTGAGACACGACACAACCTAGGCTAGAAAGTAGACCCGTCGCGCCACGCGACGGGTACACATGTCTCTTTCGCGTGGCGCGAAGGGGGGCATTTTTCAGATATAAATAGGGGATGTTGGCACTTGAAATTCTATGATAAATCGACGTCCAAATTCTGTTTATACACAGAGATATCACTGAAATACTACAGAAACACACAAATCACGAATCACTGTTGCCGCAATCAGGGTAATAACTCGATCGCTATTACGATTCAACGTCCGATCGATTGTAACTATCCAACGATTGTTTGAGTGCTGCTCAAATTGAGTTTATACTTTGTTATTCATAGTGATTTCGACTTGAATGTTTGAGTGCTGTTCGAACTCGGACTATACTCTGTCATTCGTTGTGAATCCGCTGAATTGTTAAGTATTGCACTCGTAAATCGTTGTGAGGGTTTAATCTCGTGAATTGTCGTCACTGCTGTATTAGTTACTAACCCGTTTGTGTGTGCGTTGTTATTCAAATTAGGTTAATCAAGGCTAATACTCTGCTCGTTAAATCTGCAATGTGAGTCATTCTCTTTTTATCAACTGTTTTACAATACTCCAAATTATTTTCAAATGTTATAATTACAGGGATTAAGTCGTGGATATCTTAATCACTGGCTAGTGGGGTATTGTGCACATTACTAATTTTCTCCCAGTTAGGTTCATTGACCTACTAGGGATAATCATCACTATTTGGGTTCATTGACCTAATAGTGGTATGACCATCGTCACCATTGTGACATGTCACCATTGTGACACAGCGCCAGATAAAAATAAGATATAAACCATTGTAATCGCTCTTATGCTGTAATTTTATAACTAAGTGTCATTTTATAAAACCTGAATGAACTCACTCAGTATTTCCCGCTGACAAAACCTTTTTCAAACATGTTTCAGGTAATCTGTTATGATCCAGGAAAAGTGCCGTGAAGCACTTCAAGCTTAAGAAAGTGGCTCAGTGTAAATAAATAAAAAAACATGTTTTGTAAAATAAAGATTTCCCAGTGAAATCATCTTATTGTAAATTACCGGGGTTTTATCCCTAGATTATATAAACGGGCAGTTTTAAATATTGAAAGATCCTGTTTTAAAAAGACTTCCGCTGTCGCCTAAATTAAAAACCACGGGATTTCTGTCCCGCGGCTCCTGAAACGGGTCAAACCGGGTCGGGGGCCGTGACAGAAAAAGGTGGTATCAGAGCCACTGATTTAAGCTTACTATTGATTTTAGCCTATTAAAGTAATTAAGAAATACTTAGGAATTTCTAATTACTATTATGTGTTTTATTATCTGACTAATTGTATAAAGTATGGGCAGATCTTTATATGCTAGCCAACGTAGCAATTAATGTACCTTTATTATCTACCGTCTAGAAACCTCATTCAGTAAATAAATAAATTTACAAATAAAACCTAGTGTGTTTTAAATTTCAGTTGTTTTGAATATTTAAAAGTTTTTCTATAAAATTTTGTTATGAATTTTAAATTAGAAATTGTGTATATTTTGCTAAACAGCATGAGTGACTTATCTGACGCCCTTTAGAATTTAAATCTCTATCCAGTAAGAATAGAGGTTTCCAGAGATTTCAATAGGTATATACCAGACATAGAAGAACCTATAGAATTCAACCCTTTACCTATCGAGAAACCCAAGCCTAAGAAAATAGGAATTGGAGAAAGTTCTAGGCAAATTGAAAGGTTACCATCTCAGGAAGAGCTAGATTTTATATTGGCAAGCTATAATACTATTAAGCCTGATAATGAAAATGTTTTTATTCACTCTTTTGAAACACAACTACCAATGAAATTAGAACCAGCTATTCTAAACCCTTCAATCCACTCGCAAATAGATGAATGGTTGACTAATGAAATACAGTTACAAAACCATCCTTATAAGCTTTTTCCTCAGTTCAATCCAGAACCTTTACCAAATCCACCAATAAGTAACGAGAATACGGCTAAACTTCACTTTGGTGAAGAACTAATGGATACTGGGAATAGGATCCAAGAGATTAGGGGACAGATCTCCTGGAAATACGATGAGAGGGAATGCCGTTACTAGAATATCATTTGACAAAGGACAGAGGATTTATGAAACTATGGTTGTGTAATAGTAATAGTAAAATCAGTATGTGTAAAATAAATAATAAAACGATTGTATATAGAAGCATGATATAATCAATAAAACAAATGAAATTTTAGAAAATTTACAAATTTTGGTTCGTTTACATGATTATGTGCAATTAAGTGTGACATTGGATTATTTCTTATATACTAATTATTTATCTATAAATTAGTTATCAGATGGAAAACGCTAATAATGAACCAGTTAACGAGGTTAATCAATCTGAGCAACAACCGGGGGATCAATATATGACTAGGCAGGATATAGAAAATATAATTGCTCAAGGGATAGCCAACGCTATTCCAGCAATAGTTGCTCAAGGGATAGCCAACGCTATTCCAGCAATTGTGGCCGCTGTTAAAAATCCAATAGAACCACAACAAATCGTTCCTAGCAAACGTATTTCTGAAGATAACTTCAGTAATAGCGTAAACGGAGGCAATAATCATGTTAATCATGATAATGAACCACGACAAGCTCCGCTCCCTAAGAAAATGAAAGCTGCAACGCCTGGTTGCACTTACAAAGAATTTCTTGCTTGTAAACCATCTGAGTTTGCAGGCAATGAAGGAGCAACTGCGGCACTGCGTTGGTTAGAGAAAACCGAGGCAGTAATTGCCATAAGTAAATGTGCTCAGGATGATCAGGTCATGTATGCGTCAAACCTTTTTAAAGAAGGGGCGCTAGAATGGTGGAATACGGTGTTACAAGTAAAAGGAAGAAGGATGGCATATGCTATGAACTGGGAAGAATTTAAGAGCTTTGTAGAAAGAAAATTCTGTCCCGAATATGAAAAAGAACAAATGACAAATAAGTTTTTAACCCACCGGATGGTAGATGTAGATTGTCGAAAGTATACTTCGACATTCTTCGAGTATGCTCGAGTAGTACCAACCCTGGCTTCGCCAGAGCCGGTACTTATTTCTTGTTATATTTGGGGATTGATTGCTGAAATCCGTAATATCGTCAAGGCTGCGAAACCTCGCACGATTGATGATGCGGTGGATTTAGCCAATACTCTGACCGACGAACTAGTACGGACAAGAGAAGAAAATAGAAGGAAGGAAGTAGCCCGAAAGATTACCCAAGGATTCCGTTCGGGTAACCATAACAATTTCAAGAAAGGAGGGAATGGGCAATCTTCCACTAGCGTATTTTGCAATTCTTGCAAAAGAAAGCATTTTGGAAAATGCAAAGGATATTGCAATTTTTGCAAAATTCCGGGGCATCAAGAAGAAGACTGCAGGAGGAAGAGATTTTCAGTCTGCTACAACTGTGGAGAGGCTGGACATCTTAGGCCAGATTGTCCAAAACTGAACAAACTATCTAACAATAAAGCCAAACCTGCAGAAGAAGCAAAAAGGAATGTAAGAGCCTTCCAACTGACTGCTCAGGAAGCAGAGCTCATTCCAGATGTGATAGCCGGTACGTTCCTGGTTTACAACGTTTACACAAAAGAATTATTTGACTCTGGTGCAAACCAAAGTTTTATAAATATTTTATCCTGCCAAACTCTTAACTTACCTTTAACCAGCATTAGGCAAATTTCTACAGTAGAAACGGCAGATGAGAATTCGGTTAAAATAAATAAGGTTCTGCAAAACGTAGAAATAGAACTTTTAATTCATAAATTTCTGCAACCCCATTATCTATGAACTTAGTTGAATTTGATGATGTGTTAGGAATGAATTAGTTAGTAAAACAACCATGCTTAAATTATCTGTGATAAGAATTCCATAGAAATTTGTACACCCACAGGAGAGGTAATTTTAATTACAGGACATAAACCACGAAAGCCACTGAAATTCATTTCAGTAATGAAGTTGGCTAGTTATTCAAGAAAACAAGAAATGGTGTATGTGATTTAGGTAATCATTAACACTACAAGTAAGGAACTCCAGGACATTCCTATAGTCTCAGAATACCCAGACGTCTTTCCGGAAGAATTACCTGGGTTACCACCTGATAGAGAAGTATAGATTAGGATTCATCTAATTCCAGAAACTATACCGATAGCCAAGGCACCTTATCGATTAGCACCCACCGAAATGCTAGAATTGAAGAAACAGTTAGATGAATTACTAAGCAAAGGATTTATACAACCTAGTTATCCCCGTGGGAGGAGGCACCAGTGTTGTTTATTAAGAAAAAGGATGGTCCGATAAGAATGTGTATTGATTATAGAGAATTAAATAAGGTTACAATTAAGAATCGATACCCATTACCTCGGATTGATGATCTTTTCGATCAAATTCAAGGAGCTAGATATTTTTCTAAAATATACCTACATTTCGGATATCATCGATTGAAAATACAAGAGGAAGACATACCTAAAACTGCTTTCGGAACTAGGTATGGTCATTACAAGTTTACAGTCATGCCCTTCGGATTAACGAATGCACCTGCAGCATTCATGGACATGATGAATAGGATCTGTAAACCATATTTGGATAAATTTGTAATTGTCTTCATCGACGATATACGTATTTATTCCAAAAGTCAGGAAGAACATTGCTAGCACTTACATGCACTCATTAACTTTGTTAAGAAAAGAGAAGCTTTTCGCCAAATTCTCGAAGTGTGAATTTTGGCTGCCAGAAGTACAATTTCTAGGTCATATGGTGAATCATGAAGGTATTCACATAGATCCTGATAGCAGCAATTATCAAATAGAAGATTCCGTAATCCGCAATGGAAATTAGGAGTTTTGTAGGTTTAACCGGATACTATAGACGATTTATTAAGAATTTTTCCAAGATAGCTGTACCCCTAACTAAGCTAACCTGTAAAACAGTTAAGTTTGAATAAGGACCTAAAGAAGCCTTTAGGATCTTAAAGCATAAATTAACAAATGCCCTAATCCCAGCCTTACCAGAAGGAACAGAATATTTTAAAGTATTTGGTGATGCTTTAAAGTTAGGATTTGGATGCGTGTTAAACGCAAAAAGGTAACTGCGTATGCCTCAAGGTAATTGAAAGAAAACTATACCACTCACTACTTAGAATTAGGAACCATAATTTTGCCCTTAAGATATGGAGACATTATCTGTATGAAAGTAAGTTTACTGTCTATACGGGTCATAAGAATTTAAGATATATATTGAAGCAAGAAGAAATAAACATAAGGAAAAGGAGATGGATGAAAATCTTAAGTGACTACAACTGTGATATTCAGTATCACGAAGGAAAGGCTGAAGACGGCTAGAGATCACCAGAAGAGTTATACATATAATAGACAAAAGCCGTTGGAATTTCAAGTTGGAGACAAAATGCTATCTCCTTGGAAAGGAGTTGTTAGATTCAGTAAGAAAGGAAAGCTAAGTCCAAGGTACATAGGACCATTTCCAGTAATACAACAAATAAGACCAATTGCTTATCGTTTACAACTACCAGAAGAGCTAGTTAGAGTACATGATGTATTTCATATATCCAATCTCAAGAAATGTTTATCAGGCGAATCCCTTGTAGTACCTCCTCAAGATATAGAGGTAAATGAAAAATTGAAATTTATAGAGAAACCATTACAAATAGAAGATAGAAAGATCAAGTTTCTCAAACACTAGTATTAGTCAAAGTCAAATGGGATTCAAAGAGAGGACCAGAATACACTTGGGAGCTGGAATCAGAAATGAAGCGGAAATACCCTCATCTATTTCAGTGAATCTCGAGGACGAGATTTTTCTTAAGGTGGGGAGGATGTAACAACTCTCACTAAAAATTAAATACTTAGGATGATAATTATTTATTAAGGAAACCCTAATTGAGGAACCCAAGCAATTCTGCATAAACCCTAAAATTTTCATAACAATCAGAATCAGGATCAGGATCAGGGCCCCTAAAACTCAAGGGGGGTAAACCCTAGCTGATAATTATCTTCTAAATTTGCTGTAGAATTGAAATTTGTTCGTACAAATTACTCACCAAGGCTATCTGAGACACGACACAACCTAGGCTAGAAAGTAGACCCGTCGCGCCACGCGACGGGTACACATGTCTCTTTCGCGTGGCGCGAAGGGGGGCATTTTTCAGATATAAATAGGGGATGTTGGCACTTGAAATTCTGTGATAAATCGACGTCCAAATTCCGTTTATACACAGAGATATCACTGAAATACTACAGAAACACATAAATCACGAATCACTGTTGCCGCAATCAGGGTAATAACTCGATCGCTATTACGATTCAACGTCCGATCGATTGTAACTATCCAACGATTGTTTGAGTGCTGCTCAAATTGAGTTTATACTTTGTTATTCATAGTGATTTCGACTTGAATGTTTGAGTGCTGTTCGAACTCGGACTATACTCTGTCATTCGTTGTGAATCCGCTGAATTGTTAAGTATTGCACTCGTAAATCGTTGTGAGGGTTTAATCTCGTGAATTGTCGTAACTGCTGTATTAGTTACTAACCCGTTTGTGTGTGCGTTGTTATTCAAATTAGGTTAATCAAGGCTAATACTCTGCTCGTTAAATCTGCAATGTGAGTCATTCTCTTTTTATCAACTGTTTTACAATACTCCAAATTATTTTCAAATGTTATAATTACAGGGATTAAGTCGTGGATATCTTAATCACTGGCTAGTGGGGTATTGTGCACATTACTAATTTTCTCCCAGTTAGGTTCATTGACCTACTAGGGATAATCATCACTATTTGGGTTCATTGACCTAATAGTGGTATGACCATCGTCACCATTGTGACATGTCACCATTGTGACACAGCGCCAGATAAAAATAAGATATAAACCATTGTAATTGCTCTTATGATGTAATTTTATAACTAAGTGTCATTTTATAAAACCTGAATGAACTCACTCAGTATTTCCCGCTGACAAAACATTTTTCAAACATGTTTCAGGTAATCTGTTATGATCCAGGAAAAGTGCCGTGAAGCACTTCAAGCTTAAGAAAGTGGCTCAATGTAAATAAATAAAGAAACATGTTTTGTAAAATAAAGATTTCCCAGTGAAATCATCTTATTGTAAATTACCGGGGTTTTATCCCTAGATTATTGATGCGTGTTAGTGTATATATG
The DNA here is from genome assembly GCF_002127325.2 of Helianthus annuus. NCBI lineage: Eukaryota > Viridiplantae > Streptophyta > Magnoliopsida > Asterales > Asteraceae > Helianthus > Helianthus annuus. The sequence continues at coordinate 15,829,565 of NC_035449.2, forward strand.
TTTTTAGATATATATTTAAGCCCTTTTTACACTTTTAGCCAAGTTTTAAATTTATAAAACACGATATTTACTAACACTAAACACACATATGGGCAAGTGCACCCATCGTGGACGTAGTATAGTGTTGGTAAGATACCGAGGTCGTCCAAGGACACAAGAGCTTTTAATACCGGTTTATCCTCAACGTCTAATCAAATCAAAAAGTTAGAAAAATGTTTTAAACTAAGAAAAATAAAAACTAACTAAATGCTGAAAAAGAAAATAAAATAAAAACAGATAGACAAGATGAATCACTTGGATCCGACACGTGTATTAGTATAACCTTTGATTATTTTCGCACTTTTGCACTTGTTTAAGAGATTATCTTAGTTATTGTAGTAGGCCCCTCTTTTGAAGGCGACGTTACCCTCAACCCAGTAGTTTGAGTCAGCAAGGATACAATCCTAAAGGGTCGGATTATTGAAAGATAATGAATTAAGTTATTAATGCAAATTATGGTAGGCCCCGCTTTTGGCGGTGACGTTACCCTCGGCTAAGTAGTCTGAGTCAGCAGGGATACAGTCCTAAATAGCCGGGTTATAGTATTAATAGTAGTTAGCTTATGAGGGGGTCAAAGAGTTTGGATCCCCGCCATCCAATACCTATGGGCATTGAAGGAGATCCTACTAAATTTGACCCAGGTCCCAAGCAGGACCTCTAAACGCTGAACAAGGGCAAGACCTTTACCAAACCGTTCCCTTAACCCCCGACCAGGTAGCCAACATACCTCCATATAGACCGTGGAGATATGAATGGTGAAAATCTTTTATTTTATATAGACAGTAAAATAACGCCAAGACACCACGGACAAACGATAAGGAAAGATCACCTTCAACATAAGTAACTAGTTATTAAAGTCATTAATACAAAACCAAATAAAAAGTGCAAAAGATTAAAAATAAAAAGTATTATACTAAACACTTGTCTTCACCAAGTGATGTAAGAGACTTAGGCAAACATGGCCTTGATTGTCAAGAACTCTTACGATCAATCTTGGATCCCGAGACGACTCACACACTCTATGATGGACAATGGATGATGGTGGTGGATGATGGTGTTATGGTGGTGGTGGGTGGTGGATGAAGTGTGAGAGAGGTGGTGTGCCAAGGGATGAGAGAGAATGAAGCCAAGCTCCTCTATTTATAGGCTGAACAGAACGCTGGACACGGCCCCGTGTCCGCTGGACACGGCCCCGTGCCCGTCTGACATTCTCTCTCTTCATTAATTGTAATTGCGAATTACAATTAATGCGCCTGCTGTACTTTCAACACGCCCCCGTGTCCGCTGGGCACGGCCCCGTGGTGAGCAATGGAAGCTTCTACTGGTTTGTCTTTTCTGCTGCTTCCTGGGCACGCCCCCGTGTTCACTGAACACGGGGCGTGTTCAGACTCTGTTCTTTTCTCTTTGTCTTGGGAGGTGCCGTTGAGGGTCCGGGCAGTTTACTTTTGTTCCTTTTCTTGTATTTATGGTAGAATTAGTGGTCTTTTTGCTTCTTTTGTGATTTTGAGCTCATTTCATCCTGAAAATACAAAAGGAAGACAAAAACACTCTTTTTCCAACATTAGTACTTAAAAAGGGTTAGTTTTATGCCTTAATTGATGTGTTTTATATGTTGCATTTTACACACATCAAATACCCCCACACTTGAACTTTTGCTTGTCCTCAAGCAAAACTCTTTTAATGTGGCTTACACTCCCAAATGGAATAGGTAGAAGAGAAGTTTTTTTTTAACTTGTCCTAGAGTGTCGGGAATCCAAGGTTTGTATAGGTTCTATTTTTACCTTATTTACAATCTTATTCGTCATGGTTTATTTTGAACTTTTCATAAGATAAACTACTTATTTGGGCATAGCATGCCTTATTAAAATTCCATTTATATACAAGTTCACATACCTCACGGGAGATCACTCAATCACTCGGCCGAAGGTGTATATTTAAGTGAATCGCTCGAGAGCGGCACGGATTTACATTTTCCATATGCTTGCCAAGCGATCAATCCTCCTCCTTTTTAACTTTTTACCTTTGTAAATATCAAGAGGTCTTTTGGGGTGAAGGCTTGGGTTTAAAGGTGGGTGGTTGGTTAGTGGTTAGTAAGAAGGGCGAAAATCGTAACAAGTGTCGGTTTTCGTGAAATACCTTATTTTTGGTGACATTTATTTTTGAAGTATTTCTCCAAACAAGCTTTTTGTAGCTTATGTTTGTTTTTGACTTCATTTTTTTTTTTTTTTTTTTCACGTAAAGGTATGTTTATGAAAAACCGAGTTTGTCACTAAAATAAAGGTGAAAAAATGAAAAAGGTTTTTGGTGGGTAAAAAAAAAATTGTTTTGGGGGTAATGAAATGAAAGGTTTAGGCTCAAAGGGGTTTTCTAGGGGGATTTTGGGTAGGTAAAAAAAATGAAAAATAATGGTTTTGAAAGAAAAATAGTTAGTCCTAATGCCTCCATCATTTACTTACTTGGGTTTAAGTTGGTAAGGACCGGGAATGTATCGTCGTGGCAAGTTCTAGATTTGTAAAGACCGAGCGGCTATTCACACAAGAAACGAAAAATGAGCATTTAATCTAAATATGTGTATTTTTATGCTCAATAAAGGCTCAAAACTCACTTTTTGTGGGAATGGGTTTTTAATGTGACCAAGCATATATAATCGAATTTTAGCTAGACTTGTTATACCGTTTCATAATTTTCTTATGTTAGTTCTTTTTATCACGACGCTATCGGTTGTAAGTTTGTAAAAATATAACCCTTTTATAACTTGTTATTCCCAACTTAAACTAAGACAAGTAAATAAAATAAAAAAAAATTGAAAAAGTTTTTGAAAAAATTTGGGGTGTTTAGCGGTTCCAATAGAGTTTTGTGTAAGGCTTGTTTTAGGATTTTGCAAAATTCCAAGGTTTTAGCATCCCCCCCACACTTAAATTACACATTGTCCTCAATGTGTCCAAAAATAAAGTTTTTGGTTGATTAGAATATGTAAAAGTGTGTTTAAAAACAAAGATTTGTGTTACTGGCACTCTGGACACGGCCCCGTGTCCATTGGACACGGCCCCGTGGCGAACTGCCAGTAACGAAAAACTTACAGAGGGTGAACACGGGGGCGTGTTGGGTGAACACGGCCACGTGTTCGACAAAGATCTGCAGGTCAGTAGCCAAACAGCAGAACTGGGAGATGGACACGGGGGCGTGTCGGCTGGACACGTCCCCGTGTGGACAGTCTGTTAGCCAGAAAAAATAGGGTTTTCTCCCGGTTTCTTCCTCCTAGGGCTGCGAGTGCTAATGTTTAGCATTCTAACCCTTGCATTGCACCTGTTCAAGTATTCAATACCATCCAACCAAGCACAAACCATCCTAATCTTACCATAGTCAAATATTATCCAAACATAAAGTAAAAACAAAATAAAGATAAAAAGTAGTTAAGGAAAGTAAATTGTCTTGACAAATGGCACGCAGGCCATGAATTGTTCGATGGAAAAGAAGGGTAATCAAACCTGTGGGCTCATCACCAGCTAGCCCTTTGCTCCTCCCAGCCTCTTACTCCATATCTTCATCACTGTCTTCACCTCCGCCTCCCTGCCTCGCCATGTACTCCCGGATGCTACCGATATCATCTTGTATATCGTTGACGCTGCGTTCGATAGCTCCTACCCGGAGGTGTGTGTTGTTGGCGAGGTTGTAGGTGTTCCGGGTGCACATGAGGTTTTCCTGCAAAAGATCATGCAAACTTTGGAAATTAGGAAAAACGCCTCCTTGAGAGGAGGATTGACCCTGTTCGCCTTGGGGAGGGTATTGGTACTGTGGAGGTGGTGCATGAAGAACTAGAGCCTCTTGCGGGTTCCATGCGTAGCCTTGCGTCCTCTGAAAGCTCACCGTCCCGTCCTCCGCTTCATAGAGCAAGTTCATGGCCCGGCAGATATGGTAATCAACCCGTCCCGACCATGGACTCCTTTCGAAGGACTTCGGGATGTTCGCGAAGTGCTTGAAAAGACGGTACACCCATCCCCCGAAGAAGATTGGTGTAGGAGCAGAGGCAAGGCGGTTCAAGTGCATGTTCCGCAGTAGGAGGTAAGGAACATCGAGAGGCTTCCGGTTGTGGATGCAGTGAAGGACAACCAAATCTCTAACCCCAACAACGCCACTACTGTCGTGACGTTGGTTCAGCGAGTATGTGAGGAGCCTGTGGATGTAGCGATATAACGGGTCTCTCAGTTTGGTACTCTTTGTGCTGCTGGAGTTGTAGATCCCCTCACCGATTTGAGCCCATGCGGCTTGGCGTTCAGTTTGCGTCCAAATCTCGCAATCCCCCGGTATTCTCTTCATTCCCCGCTTCTTCGTCTTTGTACAACCCAATGATTGATCCGAACTGTGCCATGGAGGTTCTATAGGTTGTACCCCCACATCGAAACTCGACCGCCTCGTGATCAAACGGGTCGCGTCTCGAGTTGAAGATGAACGTACTATAGAACTCCAATGTGCATTGATGGACCGACCGAAGTCGGGTAGTCAATGCGACGTGCAGTGGACCCGTCACTATATTGTTGAAGCGGTCCAGTTGGTTTACCATTGTCAGAAGATCGGTACATGCCCGCCTTGGATACTCTTCGGGCCTTGTTTGTAGGACCTCGTAGCGAGCCCTGGCGTCAAGTTCGCTGGCATTGAACCGTGTGAATTTGGACATCTGAAAAGAATACAGCAAAAATTAGTGCGAAACATGGAAATTCAGGTTGAAAACTGCAAACAGTGGGCTGGACACGGCCCCGTGTTCAGCGAACACGGCCCCGTGTTCAGGCGTCTGTAACACCTAATTTTCATTTTTTCGTCCCGGTTTCGAAAACCTGAAAATTTTTAGCCTAATAGCAGCGGTTTCCCCCGAAAATGAAACCCTAAGTGTCATTTTTCCAAAATCAAACCATTTACCCTTTCAATTTTGTGTTTTTCGGTTCAAGAACAAGGGTTTGTGTTTTTAGTTGGAAATCGGACAAATCCATCAACAATACATGTCTATTTACTCCCTACTACTCTACTCTAAACTACCACTAACAATTTTCATCAAAAATTTTGAGTTCGATCCGGATGAACATGAAGAACCCTAGATTTTCCCCCAATTTTTTGATGTTTTAACTACATGCAAGTAACTAATCTAACTACTAAGAAGGATAGAATCATACCTTGATGTTGTTAGGCTTGGTGGTAACGTTCGAAATCTGCAGAAAATCGCTCTTAACCAGAGAGTTTTCGGCGAAACGGGGCGTGTGGAATGGTGTAACTAATAGAAAAAGAGGGTTTTATCCCGACAGTCGCCTCGACACGGCCCCGTGTTCAGCGAACACGGCCCCGTGCCGGGTGAAATTTTTGAAACTTTTTTTTTTTTTTTTTTTTTTTTTTTACGTGTTCGTGTGCATGCCCCTTATCTCCGAATAGTGGTTAGACGATTTTACCGGTTTCGAATGTATACTTACCTGTAACATGTCGGGTATGAGTTTATTCGTTGACCGTTTGAAGTGCGATTTCCTCTTCCTCATCCTCAATGGATCCTCTGTAGAGTTTCAGCCGTTGGCCATTGACTTTGAATGGTGTCCCATTTCGAGTTTTAATTTCTACTGCACCGTGTGGAAAAACATGGGTGACTGAAAAAGGTCCCGACCACCTAGATTTTAACTTACCAGGAAACAATCGAAGTCGCGAATTGAACAGTAGAACTTGGTCTCCAATCCGAAATTCATTAGATTTAATATATTTATCATGCAAATTTTTCATTCTTTCTTTATAAATTTCGGAGTTAGAATATGCATAATTCCTAAGTTCTTCTAATTCGTTTATTTGACAAAATCGATTCTTACCGGCAACTTCTAAGTCTAAGTTTACGTTTTTTATTGCCCAGTAGGCTTTGTGAGCGATTTCTACTGGCAAGTGACAACTTTTTCCATAGACTAGTTTATATGGGGTTGTGCCTATAGTGGTTTTATAAGCAGTTCGAAAAGCCCATAAAGCGTCGTCTAGTTTGTCGGCCCATTCTTTTTTATTTATCCCTACGGTTTTCTCAAGTATTCGTTTTAAACCTCGATTAGTCACTTCGGCTTGCCCATTTGTTTGAGGATGATATGCTGTTGAGACCCGGTGATAGACCCCATACCTTGTTAAGATTTTTTCGAGTTGATGATTACAAAAATGGGTACCTCTATCACTTATTAATGCTTTTGGTGTCCCGAAACAAGAGAACAATTTTTTTAGGAATTTTACCACTACTCTTCCATCATTTGTTGGAAGAGCTTCGGCCTCTGCCCATTTAGACAGGTAATCGACTGCCACAAGTATATATTTGTTTCCTTTTGAAGGTGGGAAAGGTCCCATGAAATCGAGTCCCCACACATCAAAGATTTCACAAACGAGAATGCCATTTTGAGGCATTTCGTTTTTGGAAGAAATATTACCTGATCTTTGGCAGGCATCACATGTCTTTACAAGGTTTTGTGCATCCTTGTAAATGGTTGGCCAGTAGAATCCCGAATCAAATACCTTTCTTGCGGTACTTGCGGCACCATGATGTCCTCCGTATGGACTTTCATGACAATGACGGAGTATTCTTCGTGCTTCATTACCATGGACACACCTTCGGATGAGTTGATCGGCACACATTTTGAAAAGATAGGGGTCTTCCCAAAAGTAATGCTTTACATCAGCAAAGAATTTTTTTCTTTGATGATGTGGCCATCCTTTGGTGACTATACCGCTGGCTAAGAAATTAGCGTAGTCGGCATACCATGGTTCTTGTCTGCTTTCCATCATTTCCAGGGACTCTGTGGGAAATTTTTCGTTGATTTGCTCGTCCCTGGTTGTCTCCAAAGCTGGGTCTTCTAAGCGTGAGAGGTGATCTGCAGCAGTGTTTTCTGCTCCTCTCTTGTCCTTGATTTCAATGTCGAATTCTTGGAGGAGTAAAATCCACCTTATCAAACGGGGTTTTGCGTCTTGCTTCTTGAAGAGGTACCTGATGGCTGCATGGTCTGTATAAACTATTGTTTTAGAAAGAACAAGATAAGGACGAAATTTATCAAAAGCAAACACCACCGCTAGTAACTCTTTTTCTGTAGTTGTATAATTTTCTTGTGCATCATTTAGAGTTTTACTAGCATAATAAATTGGGTGGAAATGTTTTTCTTTTCTTTGTCCCAATACTGCTCCAACAGCAAAGTCGCTTGCATCGCACATGATTTCGAAAGGAAATTTCCAATCTGGTGCTATCATGATAGGTGCATTGACTAGCATTTCCTTGAGGGTTAGAAATGCTTGATTGCATTCCTTGTCAAAGATGAAGGGTGCATCTTTTTCAAGCAATTTTGTTAGAGGTCTTGAAATTTTCGAAAAGTCTTTGATAAACCTTCTATAGAATCCGGCATGCCCTAGGAAACTTCTGATTGCTCGCACGGAGGATGGAGGAGGTAATCGAGATATAGTCTCAATTTTTGCTCGATCAACTTCCATTCCTTCGCTTGAGATTTTATGTCCGAGTACTATTCCCTTTGTTACCATGAAATGGCATTTTTCCCAGTTAAGGGCGAGGTTAGTTTCCTCACATCGGGATAGCATTCGTTCAAGATTATCGAGGCATTGATCATATGAGTCTCCAAAGATGGCAAAGTCATCCATGAAGACTTCCATTGTTTTTTCAATCATATCATGGAAAATGGCGACCATACAACGTTGGAATGTTGCAGGCGCATTACATAGACCGAATGGCATGCGTCGATATGCAAAAGTTCCGTAGGGGCATGTGAAAGTTGTTTTCTCTTGGTCTTCTGGTGCTATCGGTATTTGGAAGTAACCTTGTTGCTTCATTTAATCTCCTATAGTCTATACAGACTCTCCATCCTGTGACGGTTCTTGTGGGTATTAATTCATTTTTCTCGTTAGTTATTACCGTCATACCTCCTTTCTTTGGGACTACTTGGACGGGACTTACCCACGGGCTATCGGAGATAGGGTAGATTAGTCCGGCGTCGAGTAGTTTGATGACTTCATTTTTAACCACTTCTTGAACATTGGGGTTCACTCTTCGTTGTGGTTGAATCACTGTTTTGTAGTCATCATTCATTAAAATTTTGTGCGTGCACATGGAAGGACTTATTCCCTTAATATCTACAAGCTTCCAAGCGATCGCATTTTTGTGTTTTTTAAGTAGGTTAACTAATTTTTCTTTTTCTATGCTAGTTAATTTAGACGAAATAATTACAGGTAGACTACCATCTTTGCCTAGAAAAGCATATTCCAAACCCTTAGGGAGTTCTTTGAGCTCGATGGGTGGGTCTTTAGGAGACACCTTATTTTGTGGCTCATCTAGATCAAGAACTTTAAAAGTTTGTTCTATGGCTACCTCTTCGTCGACAAAGTGGTCTTCCTCGTGGTTTGTATCAGGTGGTTCAGCTTCATCTTCAATTAGGGGGTCATTGTTGCCAAAAGGATATTTCATTGAGCGCTCAAGATCTATGCTCCTTTTGAATGCCCCTAATTGAAGAGTTAGAGTGTTGAATTTCCGGTTTTTCAAAGCTTTGTGAGTTTGTACAAAAGGTTTTCCCAAGACTAGGGGGGCATCATCTAAGATGACGAAGTTGGTTGGGATTACCATTTGCTTTGTTTGAACCAAAATATCTTCGACTACACCGATTGATTTCATTACTTTTCGGTCGGATAGAAAAATGGGTATTTGAAGTGGAGTAAAATCACTAATACTTAACTTTTCAAAAATGTAGTTGGGCATTATGTTAACACAAAGATCTTTATCAATAGTGATATTACTAATAAACGAATTTTGAAAGAAACATGGAACCGGTGTGATGTTAATTTCAAAAGGATCTTCTTTTATTAGCGAGGTTTGATCATTAGTTAACTTAACACTTACCATTTCTTTGATTTTAGCACTAGTGTTTAACTCTTTTAAAAACTTGGCATGAGGGGTTATTAAACAATGGTTTTCGAAAGTAGGTGACAAGAGAATAATTTCATCTAAATTAGACTCTTCTTGAATTTCAACATTATCGGACTCACCATTTTCGTTGTTTAACTCATGTGTCTGTTTTTCACTTTCTTGTTCTTCCATTTTTACATTTTCAACTATCTCTACGTTATTATTAAAATTTAATTCTTCTCTTGCGCGGGACTCCTCTTCCCTTGCGCGAGATTCTTTTATGCAACGTTCGATAGTTTTAATGTGTTCCATTATCCGATTAGTTACTTCGGTGAGATTGAAAGAATTCGGATCATCAAAGTTCGAATCCGGTTGTTCGATCCTTGGTTCCTCATAGTACCCAAATGAAGTAGATGGTTCACACCATTGTTCTTCATTGTAAGTGTATGATGGATAAGGGTCGAAACTTTGTTCTTCATAGTACTCATATGAGGTGGGTTGTTCACGCCATGGTTCCTCATAATAAGTGTATGAAGGTGGTGGCTCATATGTTGAATCTTCAAAGTATGAGTATGAAGGCTCATACCTTGGTTCATCAAAATATGAGTATGAGGAAGGAGGTGCATACCTTTGGTCTTCATAGGATGTGTATGAAGTTGATGGCTCGTACCTGGGCTCCTCATAATGGTTGTATGAATTGGATGGTTGATATGAGTTATTATATTGAACCGAGCGTGCATTATGACAATTAGTGCAATAATTACCTCTATAATCATCCTCATCATAGGTGTAGTTGTAACCTCTTGAGTATTGATCCATAGGAATCACTCAACAGACTACAACTGAGCCTCGGGACCAGAAAACAAAAATAAGACGGAAACAGAAGCTGGACACGGCCCCGTGTTGGGTGAACACGGCCCCGTGTTCAGGGACTGTATCTGGGCGTTTTAATTAAATTAACTGGTCACGTTGAGCACGGGGGCGTGTTGAGTGAACACGGCCCCGTGGTCAGACTCTGTATCTGGGTATCTACTCTAAAAATATGCAGCACGGGGGCGTGTTCAGCGAGCACGGCCCCGTGTTCAAGCTACTGTAAATGCAAAACTAAACTAAAATGCAGAAAAAAATGCGCGCGTTTTGAAAAGGTTTTGAAAAACTGATTAGGCCGTCGATTTTAAGCTTTCTTAAAATCCTTGTGTCCCCGGCAACGGCGCCAAAAACTTGATGCGTGTTAGTGTATATATGTTTTTAGATATATATTTAAGCCCTTTTTACACTTTTAGCCAAGTTTTAAATTTATAAAACACGATATTTACTAACACTAAACACACATATGGGCAAGTGCACCCATCGTGGACGTAGTATAGTGTTGGTAAGATACCGAGGTCGTCCAAGGACACAAGAGCTTTTAATACCGGTTTATCCTCAACGTCTAATCAAATCAAAAAGTTAGAAAAATGTTTTAAACTAAGAAAAATAAAAACTAACTAAATGCTGAAAAAGAAAATAAAATAAAAACAGATAGACAAGATGAATCACTTGGATCCGACACGTGTATTAGTATAACCTTTGATTATTTTCGCACTTTTGCACTTGTTTAAGAGATTATCTTAGTTATTGTAGTAGGCCCCTCTTTTGAAGGCGACGTTACCCTCAACCCAGTAGTTTGAGTCAGCAAGGATACAATCCTAAAGGGTCGGATTATTGAAAGATAATGAATTAAGTTATTAATGCAAATTATGGTAGGCCCCGCTTTTGGCGGTGACGTTACCCTCGGCTAAGTAGTCTGAGTCAGCAGGGATACAGTCCTAAATAGCCGGGTTATAGTATTAATAGTAGTTAGCTTATGAGGGGGTCAAAGAGTTTGGATCCCCGCCATCCAATACCTATGGGCATTGAAGGAGATCCTACTAAATTTGACCCAGGTCCCAAGCAGGACCTCTAAACGCTGAACAAGGGCAAGACCTTTACCAAACCGTTCCCTTAACCCCCGACCAGGTAGCCAACATACCTCCATATAGACCGTGGAGATATGAATGGTGAAAATCTTTTATTTTATATAGACAGTAAAATAACGCCAAGACACCACGGACAAACGATAAGGAAAGATCACCTTCAACATAAGTAACTAGTTATTAAAGTCATTAATACAAAACCAAATAAAAAGTGCAAAAGATTAAAAATAAAAAGTATTATACTAAACACTTGTCTTCACCAAGTGATGTAAGAGACTTAGGCAAACATGGCCTTGATTGTCAAGAACTCTTACGATCAATCTTGGATCCCGAGACGACTCACACACTCTATGATGGACAATGGATGATGGTGGTGGATGATGGTGTTATGGTGGTGGTGGGTGGTGGATGAAGTGTGAGAGAGGTGGTGTGCCAAGGGATGAGAGAGAATGAAGCCAAGCTCCTCTATTTATAGGCTGAACAGAACGCTGGACACGGCCCCGTGTCCGCTGGACACGGCCCCGTGCCCGTCTGACATTCTCTCTCTTCATTAATTGTAATTGCGAATTACAATTAATGCGCCTGCTGTACTTTCAACACGCCCCCGTGTCCGCTGGGCACGGCCCCGTGGTGAGCAATGGAAGCTTCTACTGGTTTGTCTTTTCTGCTGCTTCCTGGGCACGCCCCCGTGTTCACTGAACACGGGGCGTGTTCAGACTCTGTTCTTTTCTCTTTGTCTTGGGAGGTGCCGTTGAGGGTCCGGGCAGTTTACTTTTGTTCCTTTTCTTGTATTTATGGTAGAATTAGTGGTCTTTTTGCTTCTTTTGTGATTTTGAGCTCATTTCATCCTGAAAATACAAAAGGAAGACAAAAACACTCTTTTTCCAACATTAGTACTTAAAAAGGGTTAGTTTTATGCCTTAATTGATGTGTTTTATATGTTGCATTTTACACACATCAATTATATAAACGGGCAGTTTTAAATACTGAAAGATCCTGTTTTAAAAAGACTTCCGCTGTCGCCTAAATTAAAAACCACGGGATTTCTGTCCCGCGGCTCCTGAAACGGGTCAAACCGGGTCGGGGGCCATGACACTTGCACACTTCCACAATGCATCCTTGTATTGTTTACCTTTAAAGGTTCCTTTCATATTCTCATGAATATGTTTGAGACAATATCTGTGCTCAGCTAATGGAAACAATTTGGAAACTGCAGGTAACAGACCCTGTGGAAAACAGATTGTAAGTAAACCAATTTCAAATCTCATATCCATGTTAAAAACAGAATGCAAGTAATACTAACCTTTTTCCTATCACTAATGAAAGTAAAGGGTGAGTTTCTTGGTATCTCAAGGTCATCAGCTAACAGATCTAGGAACCATGTCCAAGCATTGTTTTAGCCTCAACAATTGCATAACACACTGGATAGATTCCATTATTAGGGTCAACACCCACTACACTTAAGATTTGTCCAGGATAGGGCCCTTTCATGAATGCACCATCCAAACCAAGCAAATCTCTAAATCCCTACCTAATGCTTTAAACCCCTGCTTTAAAGCCCCTAAACAAACATATATCCTTCTAAACTGTCTAGTCAGATCCCTTGGATGACCTGGTTCCAGATCTATCTTAACAGTGGTACCTGGATTTTTACTTTGCAACTCAAGGACATAGTCCCTCAACAGACCATACTGTGATGTGTAATCACCTTCCACCATCTTCTTTGCTTTTGTTTTAGCCCTGTAAGCCTTCATCCTGGATACACCAAGAGCATACTTTCTTTGAAACTGTTCTTAAACAGCCTTGACATGAATATCTGGGTTTTCTTCAATTTGATCAAGCATCTGTTGAGAGAGATAGGTTGAAGTACATGCATGTATTTTTCTGGTACAATTGCAAAAGGGCCAGGCACATCAACTTCTTCAACATCTGGATTCAACCTTCTTGTTACAGTAAGTCAAGGCACTATTGCAAAAGGGCCAAGCTCATCAATTTCTTCAATTAGAAAGCCCTTTTGTGGCTTCATAGGTGACTGAATGAACTCTTTAATAATGTCTAATCCATGTAGTGTAAACACATTGATAACCTTATGAAATTCTACATGCCTAGACAAGTTCAAAATATCTTGGTCACTAGTTAAGTCTTCAATACCATTATCTAAATCCTTTTCAAGATTTTGGAAATAATAATATATATGATCATTAACAGAATAACCTAGCTCATCCATCATCTCTGAAATGTCGTGAACTAAAAACATATCAATGTAGATCATGTCTACAAAATTAACCTTACCACCTTCGTATACACGACCAGGACTCTTGGTTAACCTACCACCATGTTGTAACCTTATACTGAATAGATGAGGCATACCAATTGCAAATTTCAAATTTTTACTAGTTAGAAATATGCACATTACAGTAGGTGTCTTGAATCATTATAAAGATCAGAATTTAGAGTAAAGCTAAACTTACCATACATCTGAAGAACTTCATCTTCACTAACTGTCTCTTGTATAAACCACATTGGTGGTACTAGTTCTGGCTCAGATTGCATGACCGTACAAGCAAGAATTCTTGTTGAAGAAGATGATCGAGCAGAGTAGATGAGGGATTTGGGGAGGATATGCAATTTCGTTAACCTAGGGGTGAAGATCAGGTGCGATTTGATAAATGAGGGATTTGGGGAGAAATGGGGGTTTTTAAATGATGGGTAGTTGGGTGGTTGAATGGACATAAATGCCCTCACGTGCTCTGCACGTGATCAAACTTAACTTAATTTTCTAACTAGGGTTGGGGTTAAAGACGAAAGATGTAACAGGTTTTCAAAATAAAGGATTGTGTCTGTAATTATTAAAGTTAAAAGTCATCCATTGCAACTAGCTACAAACATAAATGGCGAAAAGTGTAATTTACCCATATATTTTTGAAATCAATTATAACTTCTTCCGGAAATAAATAATTAACTGTCGGTAGCCAGGAACCAAAGAGCCGGACCCTATAAGACCCCCGGTAGTGGGGCGCCATGTATGGCATTTTTGCAAGGATCGCGCCCCATAGCGCCCCGCACACCACGACCGGCGGCGCTATGGGGTCAAAATGGGTTGTGGCGCCATGCTCTTCGCGGCGTGATGTTCTCCAACACAAATCCCCCACTCACACACATATATACATACATATGTATGTATAATTGAAGGGCTTTATAGAACCCCCTTACCACTACACCCTATTTTGATATAACGCCCCATAAAGCCCATCTCTTATGCATTTCGCCACGTGTCGCATAACGCCCTTAAAGGGACTTTATGACTACGGATGGCCTAACAAGTGGTATAAAATGTATACGATCATTGAACTCTGATCATATATATAGTTGTATAAGTTACAAGGCTAAAAAGTAGAGTTGTTATATAGATTAATGTGATGGTCCATTAAACAACAAAAGTTGTATAGATTGTGGATACTAAGCGTATTGTTATTTGCAATCATCATCATCATCCCACTAAACGTTATTTGTAAACGTTTATTAATTCATTTATTATGATTCTGAAATGATAAGTTGCAAATAAGTATAAAGTATGTCATCGTGTCCGAATGATATAGACACTTAAATTAAAGCAGAAACAAATTTGTGTATTTCATAAATCTACCTATTCGGCTATTTTTCTTGTCGATTTTAACAAACACCAATTTGGCATCATGTGAATCGTGTAAATAACTTAACTTAACTAGTCAAACCAAGTCAAATATAACTTAGGAGTTAAATGTCTGGTTGGTCCATGTGGTTTGCAAATATTGCAGACTTGGTCCCAAGGCTTCAAATAATTACAGAATTGGTCTTAGTAGTTGTAATTTTTACATTTGTGTGTTCCTTATCACTAACCTAAGTTAAATATTTCAGTTAAGTAAGTGTGAAATGTCTATATTACCCCTAAGGTTAAAAAAATATCCCACTCTAGTACAAGTTCAATCAAATAAGCCCTCAAGACATGTTGAATTGGTCTATGTCTATGTACTATGTAAACTTCAAAAACAATTACCATGTACTAGAATAAAATGTTTATACAAGTGACAGTCATACCATTGTTACTAAAATTGGAAGTAATACTTTAGTTGTTTGAAAATCGTATAAAGTTTAGGAGCCTCCTTGTACTTTATAATTTCTAACTTTGCTCGCCTTTGGTGGTGGTGGACGTGAAACTGTTCTTAGCTCTCTTCGACCCTCGAAAACAACGAGCTTGTGTTGCCATGCTTGAAACAACTCTCTTGATCTTGGACTATATCCGCAACCATTATCTAGTTAAACACACACCAATAGTTAGTAATCTATTTTCCCAACTTTAGTTATCACAATTAATTCAAAGTTTTACCTAGTAGTGTAGAGTAATTAAAGGTAGTGTACCTGAAATGGGAGAAGTGGTATGAAAGAATGATAGACAAACAATCACCAGAACTGAGGAAACTTAGCCATCTTGTGTTTCCTAAACATTTGTGTGTTTGTTCTAGTTTTTTGTCTTCAAATAGATGGATAAGTTGACTTTTAAAAAAGTCAACTGAATGATGATTCGTTCTCAAGCTAGATTCTCGTTAGGAAGGGTTGTCTTCTTTTAAAAAAACCTGCCAAATGGGCTTCTCCTACATAATATATAAATAAGTAGTCTCTTTTTTATTATTATTTTTATTTTTTAATTCTTTTTAACAACAATTAGCTATTCAACACGACAACATATTATATAACATGACACACACAAGAATGAATATATTATTTTATGTGTTACAAGCATATTATATTATAAGATAGTAACATGACACGAGAATGTGTGTATTATTTATGTGTTACAAGCAATATTATAAGAACTTGTATCGGTCTCAATGCTCATTCAGTCATTAAAGAGGCTAAACCAATCTAAAGATGTTATTTCAACACAATTCACCAGAATTTGATGTTAGAACCCCAAAAGATGTTACAAAATGACAACTACACATCTCACACACACAACTTTGTTTTTTAATTTAGATACTAAATATGTTAATTATGATAAACTATGTGTGTATTTAGTTAAGTCAAAAGTAAGATAAAAACAAAAACAATGAAGAGAATAGTAATGGAAAGAACTAAAATGAGTTTTGTATTTGATTTAACTAACTATAAAAACATTAATAACATTTTCTTAAATTATTTAACCAAAAGGTTTTTGGCCTAGCTGTACCAATGCATTGAATAAGTTCTTACCTTTCTAAGTGGCGAGGGTTTAATCCCTCTAGTTGACAAAAAAAATAAATGTAGTTTAGTAGTAGAATTAAAGAGTATGTAAGTTACCGTGATAAAAAAATGTTTGGTACTCTTCAGTTTTTATTTAAAACTAACCCTTAATTATGATTTTTAAAGAAAATATTAGAACAATAACAAATTCAACTTTTTTAAGAGAACTAGGGAGGGTATATGTATCAAAAACAGAGTAATGTTATGTTGTCTTTGGGTATGTATTTAATCACATGCATCCAAACCCTTCTCCCTAGCTCTTTCCTCTCCTATACCATAATCAAGAGGTTTTTAAATTAAGCATAAACAGTAAGAAAAATTGCTCATATATAATACATCATCCCTTGGTTTGCAAAGATCTATGGGAAACCGCTAAAAAAGATTGAACATGTGGGAGGATCCGAACGAATACTGAGTTCCTTACGTCACGGTCTGAAGAAGGTGAAGAAGGTAGGCTGCACACGGCTAGGAAGGCTACGTCCCATGCGTCAGTTTGTGGATCGCGGTCTCACACACTAATCAAACTTTTATTTAAAACACAACTAAAATCAATCCATTCATAACTCTTTTTTTTTTTTTTTTTTTTTTTTTGGTTTTTTTTTTTAGAATTAATTAATATTTTTTGAATAAGAGACATAAATTTTCTTCCTAACCAGAAAACTTGTTAAGTTACATCAAAACAGAAGGTAGACGGGCAACAAGCTGCGCCGCCAACCCTTTCATAACTTAATTGTTAAAAGTAAGAACTTATCATTGGAATATGGTACCCATTTGATCACCTCTTCCTACATAAGTAAAAATTACCCATATTTTGCTTCACATGAGATCTAAAAAAAGGAAAAAAATAGCTTCCCCAATATTTACATTGTTAGTCTAAGTGTATATACTATATACCAATCTAATAACCTGACAATTTGAGATGATGAACCGCCTGTGCAACCAAATCTCTCAATTCAGAACACTTATGAGCAACAGTTTTACCTGCACCTCTTAAAGCAGTTAAAATCCTTGCTTGTTGAAGTTGCTCATTATTTCCAGCATGCATTGCAAGATAACATAAAAGAACCAAAGCATGATACCTAGTCCTCTCATCATTCCCCCTCAACATGTTCAACAACCGTTGAACTCCTTCAAATTCAACTATGCTCTTTGCGTGCTCTGCGCGTAAATAATTCTCCGGACAAGTAAACTTCCCAAGAGCGATAACCGATTCAGTGGCCACATCTGGATCCATGTCACAAAGTTGTTTGACCAAAGGACTAATGACCCTAGTCTGTCTGGCAGGGAATGTTCGAGCCAGATGACCGATCGCCCTGATGGCTACAATCTTGATTACAGGGTTATCTGATTCATCAATCAGTCTAAGAAGCTGAACAGTTATAGCTTTTGCAGCTGGTGAATTATTCTTGAATGCTGATTTTCTAATGTCAGGATTGTTTTCAGCTGCAGATGTGATTTCCATAACCGTCATCAAACAATTAATCCGCAATTCCCCCTTTTCGTTTTCGATAAGCTTCGCCAAACAAAGTAACCCTTTCGTCGTCTCCGTTATCTTCCTACAATTAGCAACATTGTCTCTAGCAAGCATCCATAGTGCTCTACAACAATTAGTATTAAACTCGACTATCAACCGCGATACCTCTAGTAGTTTGCCCTCTTTCTTGTGTCTCGGCCAGATAGAGGACGATAAAGCTATCTTGTTAACCGAATTTGACCTCAAGAACTTGTTGATCTTACCTTCGGTCGACAACAATCTAACAAGTGTTTCAATCACATTCTTTCTTGCAAAAGCCTCTTGACAAACACCATCATGTTCTGCCATTCTTGCTATCAATTTTGCGACCTCGATTTGAACCAATATATACGAATTTCGTAAAGCCTGTGCTAAAACTGGGACACCATGCTCGTTAAAAATCGATCTAACCCTGTTTCGATCATTGGCTAAGTTAAAAAGCGCCATGGCACCCGCGATTTGGGTTTCGGGTGACAATTCATATTTTAAAAGCTTTAACAATGGAGCAACCCCACCTTCTATTACTATCATATCCTTGTTTCGGTCACTATCGCACGCTAATGTAGATAATTCTAGTGCGGCTTCTATTTTCAGATTTAATGAATGTGTGTGAAGGGAAGCTATGCATGACCAAACCAAAGCTAAACTGGTATCGTTACTCGCTATTGGTGGTAAAGTGAGAATAATACCTTCGTTCGCGGAGTCATATACGCTGAGCAACCACTTCATGTTATCCATCGACACGTCGAGGAGGTTAAATACTTTCCGAAAATCCAAAACACCAGCAATGCTAATGAGACGAAGAATGATACCGCGGTGTCTACATTTGTGGACTAAAGTTAGTGCATGGTTTAGGTTGATCCCAACGTTTGTAAAGATACCTATCGTAAACAAGATTACTTTGATCGGTGGTTGTTGCTGTTGGTGGTGATTGGATTGCAAGATGATCAGTTGATCCATTGAGGAGGTTTCAAACAAGGAATGAAATCGCATTGTGCCGTGTGAGATCTTTGTGGTGTTGTGCGCATAATAAGGTAACTTAAGGACGCGTTCAACTGAATTTCTTGGTCAGTTCGTTTCGCTTCCCCTTTAAGTTATTCGCAACTTTTATGGGTAAAGTGATAAAGATTTAACTTATTATGGCAATTTTTTTTATAGTTTGTAAAAGTGTAAATGCTAAGGTTTTAGACGAAAAAACAAACGTTTGGTATGTTTTTTTAAAATTTAATTATTTTCATCTTGTAAGAAAAAAGGTATGATAATTATATTGTTCTTCAACGAAACACAAAAGCAATTGGTGTGATATGGATATATAAAAAAATGTTATAATATAGCTAGTCAAAGACATACATAAGTCAAAGTCTCTTATCTGACATTTAATATTTTTCACCATAACTTTGAGACTATATGACGGGTTTCCATGTCGTTAAACTTTGTTTACGAAAATATTATGCAAAGATAAGTTCTATTTTTGGTAGATGTGATGATGAAATCGGGATTTCATAAAGCTAAATCTGGATTCGATCTTATTTTATCCATATTACTTATTTTACTTTATTATTATTATTATTATTATTATTATTATTATTATTATTATTATTATTATTATTATTATTTAACAACTTCTTAACTAGATAAATTTTTATTTTTATAATTTCACATTTTAAATAACAAAGTTTTATTGGGGATATTTGACACATTCCATGCTTATCAAATCAAATCAAACTATTAAAAAAGAACCTTGATAAACAGTGAATGTTGCAAGTAAATACTTATTTTCACTCACCGATATTAATCTTGGTAGTGCCTTCAAGGCCACCCAAGTTATTTTTTAATTTCTCAAATGCATTCACGTCTGTATTTAATTATTTGTTTATAATACTATTAGTGCTAATACTCGTGAATTTCGCGGTGTTGAAAAATGATATGTTTCTTAGTTTTAGAAAAGAAATTACGTTAGTGATCATAAAGAAACTATATACGTGAACTTATTATGGAAATCTGAGCTTGAATATTAAAATAAAACGAAGCATCGAACTATATATGTAACAAAACCGAAAAGATAAATAAATGAAAGAAATACGTTTTTCTGGTTTGACATATAAATTGAAAGCCTATTACTCTAATACTTCTACTTGCTGGAGTTTCGTAACCAATAACCTCGAATTTGTTTTAGACCAATTGAAAAAACAATCATCCCCTAATGAAATATGTTCGACTTCAATTATATCATGTCGTCCAACAACACAGTACCTATCGTAAACAAAATATATGAACAAAAAATTTATTAGTAACATACATAAAAATACATTGAAAACAAAAGTATTCAATAACATCAAAAATGGATTCACAAACCTTGTTTGACCATTAATATTATGTGTACGAAGATTCTTAACCAATACAGACGTACTTTTACGTATCTGCGACATTTTGTAGAATGCATAGTATATCTTCTTGTGAAATAATTTATCACATAACGAAAGTATGAAGAGATGTTAAGTAAAACACTTTAGCTTTGTTTATTCGACAGTTGTTATTAGTTCACCAACTAATAAACAACAAAATGGTATTATCGTTAAAAAAACGCTAAAAATGACAACATTTAAAAGTAAGACATATAAATAACAAATATAGTAAACACGCGTTTCATAGTAACTAATATACAGAAAATATATCTAGATTTAAGAACACGTACCTTATAAGATCTGAAAGCAGTGTGTAATATTAAACTTTATGACACTCAATGAGACCTTTTATAACTTGATAATGAGATTCAGGGAGTATGACACTTCAGTGGTCATATTTAAGCATATATATGTCCTTATATAACTTGACAATGAGACACATCGCTCAAAATGTGACATTTTAGCAAGAATTAAAGAGGCTGTAACAAATCAGATTCAAGTTTCTTGGTAGAAATCCACAAAAATATGTAGAAGCTAGCGACGGCTAGATGAACGGCTGCAAGATACAAAAAATAAACGATTACCGATAAAGCTTAACAAAATAAAGAAAAAATGGATTAATAGACAAATTCATACCTTGGAGACGAAGATGATAATCAGATTCAAAGAAGATGGCCATTGATTATTTTTAGTTTTGGGCCCGAAGAAAATAAGAAATCAATTATGGACAGTGATATTAGTAAGCCGAATTGTAATGTTAGTTATACAACTTTTGCCATCCCAGTTCGTGGTCAGAAATTCCTATAAAATAACATTTTCATGAGTTAGGCATCAGAAAACAAAGAAACACAACCCAGTTTTTAACTATTTTTTATGAGATTACCCGTTCCCATTAGTGAGAAATATAAAACTCAAATTAACCACCAGGGTCAAGACTTCCACCTCTATGCATTTATAGTGGGCTAATGATATTCGACTTGAAGACTTGAAAATAAAGTGGTTCTGCTTATCAAATAAAAAAAAGAAAGAGGTTATCTTCAATTCAACTTTAAACAAAGAACCATTAACTTAGATTGGAACAATGATGTAAAAACATTAAAATAATATATATCACAAAATCAGAGAGAGGGGGGAGGGAGGCTGCACCTAAAACAACTCGGGATACATGACTTGAAGTGATTCACCCTGATACAAAAGATGAAATCCCAAATTTTCACATTAATAGGCTTTAATTCTTGAATCTAATGAAACAGACAATATGTAACGTGAACTCACATGGATAGACTAAGAGACTTAGATACACCCGGGATGTTGCTTTTCCTTCTACAAACAAAAAAGAATTTTGATGCACCGACAAATTCTATGATAACAAAATCCATGGTAATATTTGCTCTAAGCAAGCAAAAGTGCTTGTGATGATGTATACGTGCAATAAAAATTTTGTAGTGCTAACCTTTAAAAATAATACACCCATGTCATCGTATATGGCTTAAATATTATCAACAACATGTTGATGTTGTATCTCCTACATTGACTCTGCCTTGTCCACATCTTTCTCAAAACGAACCCTAAGTATAATGAGGTTGAAACATCTTAAACCATACACAGATACCTAGATAATAAGGTTGAATTTCAAATCGAGAGAAGATACGAAACACAAAAGAATTATAAATTACCTTTTTTGAAAGTATAATGAGGTTGCTAATCATTCCTTGCTAATTAATCATTGCATTATTTCTAATCACTAATTATATATTAGGTAAGTTGAGTTGAAGCTCACCTGTGATATGCACTGCTCCACATCATTGCCTTTCTTCGTTACACTTTGCCACTATAAAGCATTTTACAATAAACAAACCAAATTAATTTCAAACAAACCAAATAAAAAAAGTACATATTTGTAGCTGGAGATAATTCTACATTTTTATACATAGAAAGTATCCAAACTCGGAATCAAGTTCTTCTTTCATTTTTACAAAAGTTACTACTTTCATGGACTGTTCAAGTAGTAAATATTTAGAAAAGAGTGAAAATACTTAGAGTTTTCATCCCCATCCCTTATCCATCTATCCCGCGAACGTTGCTTCATATCCTTTGTTTTATTATCTTCATATTCCCTAATGATTTTCTTGGTTTCTGACATGGCCTAATCCTCTTCCTCATCCAACTCCCTCTCCTCCATAATAAGCTCAAGTTCTTCTAATTCAGATCTCGTCAAGGAGACCTCGCCCTCCTCTTTCTCCTTCATTTTGTCTCTCCACAGCTTGATAAGGTTCCTGATAAACCGGAGTTTATTACAAAACAAAACATCCGGGGGCCCATTCCCACAAAAAGCTGATGCCGCGTCAGAGACCACCTCCTCAAAACCATCCCGTCCAAGCCACGAGTTAAAAACTCGAAAGGGTTTCGGCCCAAAATTTGAATTCTTTGTAGATAACAATAAAGGACAATGGTCCGAATAGGGATTAGGCAATGCACGAAGACACGCGGTAGGCCATTTACTGAAAAAAATCCGCGCTCACCAAATATCAATCTATTTTACTCATTTTCTTCCCACAATCCACCCATCTCGTAAACTGCTTATCAAACATCTTGTACTCCAAGAGGCCAGTATTAAAAATAAATGAATTGAAATTACTAGCACACCGAGGCTTGAACATGGAATTTTTACGTTCCTCTGGGAACCTCACGCATTGAAATCTCTGACTAAAACACAAAGACCCGAAAGATCCGCGACAACCCCCTTCAGAAGATCCCAAAGGACTTTTTAGCAGAAATACCTTGCGGAGCATAGACGTTAATGATGCTGAAACGAGACCCCAACCTTTTAGGAACCCCTTAATCAGCAAGAAGTTTATTTTTGACAAAACCATCAGCCGAAAAGATAGTCGGATCCTATAAGCAGACTAAACCCCGCGACTGGCCCGAAGAAGCCACATATTCTGAATGAAAACCCCTATCCCCCCAAATTCTTGATAACACAAGATCATCCGCCACCGCTAATTTGGATTCTTGAATGGCGATAAAATTAACGTTGAATTTGGACCGTAAAATTCTCAACCAACTGACTTTATTACCCCCCCCCCCATGCCTCTTATATTCAAAGAAATAAAATTCATGGAATAAATTCATTAATACCTTCTCCTTCAATCGAATCCTCCACCAGTTTCTTATTGATATGAAGATCCACTCCAAGTTGTGCCCCCATGTTAATAGTAGCAGCCACCTCTTCCACCAAGTTGAAACCTGTAACCGCCACATCGTTCCTAACCACAGCACCTGGAGCCAACTCCGCCCCTGAGCACGACTGACCCGTAGACAGTGAAGCCCTACGATTCAGGTCCAAAGAGGTATCTATCTCTCTAGTGGCCGAAACCCCATCAGTGCCCTCTCTCGGCTCGGTCAAGTTCTGAAAAGGGTATGGACCCTTAATAATTAATTCATCCGGTCCAAATAAATCCTCCTTCTCCAAGTGGGCTCTATTTCTCTTCCTGGGCCTGACATCTTTCCGGGGAGCCTATCGCAGATGGAGCAGATTTCCCCTTCCTTATTTTAATAACTTTGGCCCCTCTCAAATTATTAACCTTGTTCTCACTTTTAAACCCTGCCCCACCGCCAAAATTAAATGCATGAGAGCATGCAGCCTCCTCCATGCTTGGACCCTCTTTAGCATTAAAATTAGACTCCTCTTCCCCACAAAAGACTTTTTAGTATTAACCCTATCTTCCTCGAACAACGAATCGACGCCATCATCCCCATTCATCGAATCATCTCCCCTCCCAGAACTACCCTTCTCCGACTCCTCTCTCTCTGACTCCGGCGATCCGTTTCCGGTGAACCCAGACAGTCCGGGACCCACTCGTTCTCTTCCTCCGACACCCATAATCTAAACCACCTATCTCTCCACTTAAGCTTCACGGACTCCTAAATCCTAAGGTCATGACCTGCCAACACCCCCACACATTTGACACTGAGGTTCTTATCTTCCCCGACATCATTGGGGACGTACAAAATTTTACCGAAGAGATTGCCAACCATCCGAAGGATCTCTAAGTCGAAAAGATGCAACGGGAGCCCCTAAATTCTAAGCCATGCAATTCTTTCCACCGCTAAAACCTGGCCTTCCCACAAATATAACTTAGAGAACCATGCCCCCCATAACTCTTTGTTCTTCAGAAAGGATTCCGCCTCATCTATGCTTCCAAAAGAAACTAGGATCGACAAACCACCCAAATATTGAATCTTAGTAAACTTAACCTTGCCAATTTTGTGGAGACGATCAAAGTATATAAGAGTGTCCAAATCCGCAGTTCTCCTGACTACGGCCTTCCAATGTAAATCCTCAAAAGCTTTAACATCATACTTAACCTTCACCACCTTCTCCGGCTTGCCACTTCCGGCCGAGTTCTCCGACCCCAACAGTCCCGAACCGGCCACCATGGGGGTGACCACATCCCTGTAAGATCTGAAATCCCTGTGGGCGGGAAGCTTCATACTTTCTTGTGGTTTAGAACCGCCACCCTGTCCCTCTGGATGTCTTTTTCTCTCCTGCTCGCGATCAATAACGTTATCCTCAATTGCAAACCGAGCAACGTCAACCTTCAACTTATTCCCTCCCATGTTAGTCCCATTAATCCTCTTCTCCAAATCCTTCCAATCCCTAACAACCTTAAAAGAAATAAAATCGAACCGCTTACCGAATTTGTCTCTCTTCTTAGCCACATAACTCTTAGTAACCTCCCCATACTGTTGAATGAAACTCGATAACTCCCAGGGTGAACACCCCTCCGGTAAATACGAGACGAAGAACTTTGTCACCGAATCCGCCGAACCCTCCATATCAACAACCAGCGGCGAATGGATTAAGGAAAAACAGATTAGGGAGGGAAGTTAAATAAAGAGCCGCTGCCAACAAACAGGGTCGACCAAACTTCGCACGCTAACCTGAGTTTTCCGTCGTCGTCGAGCCACCAGAAGTTATAGGGAGAAGAAAATCGCCGGACAAACAAAGGAAAACTCAAGACACACAACCGAGGAATCCTCGCACACTATTCCGAGATGCCTCCCTCGTCGAGCACTTCCGGCGATCGATGGATACCTAGAGAGAGAAACCAGGAGATGTCCGAAAGGTTGAACTGCTATTACCAGTTAACCGTGCTCTCTCTCATGCATGATTTGTTCTATAACATGCGTGATTAATGGTTTTAATATGCGTGATTATTGTGTTTCACATGCGTGATTTTGGATTTTTGAGTTATAACGTGCGTGATTTTCAAATGAACGTGCGTAATTATCTGTCGTACATGATGTACGTTAAGCCGTAAGGTACGTTAACCTTCATATATATATGTATATATAGAAAGTATAATGTACAAAATGGCTTAACCTACATTAACATACGCGACAGAATTTATAACGTGCGTAATTATTTTTTTCACCATTATAACGTGCGTGATTATCACCTCCATGCGTGATTATCACCCAAAAACTGCTCCCATGCGTTATTAGGGCTCCCATGCGTGATTATTGCCCAGATCTGATGGTTGAGCGCGTCGCGTACGTGAAGTAGGATAAGGACTTTTGTATGTTAACCTTTCCCTATATATATATATATATATATGTATATATATATATATAGGATAAAGATCCGTTAGGAACCACCCTTTATTGCGAGAACCGCGAGAACCAATGTGAACACATGGCAAATTTGTAATTAAGTGAAATCTAATAAAAAACACGCACTCCTCTTATTTCATCCCCTGTTCACTATCGTCATTTACATTCTAGGGTTTCGCTGGAGATTTTTCATAATCAGCGACGGAGATCTTCGGCGGTGACTAATCTCTCTAGATTCACGGCGGCGATAGGCGGCGATATACACATCTTACAGGGGATTCAATTGGGATACTGATTTCGGCGTTTGTATACTGATTTCGGCTACACATGGCTTTGTCTGACTCATCTCGTGTTGGATTTGAACCTACGGCATCTGATGATCATCATACAACATTGTCTGCATACAATCCACATCCCGATTCTGGTTTTTTTGGCCCATCTGATGTCAATTTCAATCCTATTTCTGCCGTGGGTCCATCTGATGTTGATGTCAATACCTTACCTGCAGTTAATCCAAATGAAAGTTGCAATCCTGTGTTTACAACAGTTGCAAATCGACACACCTTTCATGGGTTTGAAATACAGACGTTTGATTCCATGTTTACACCAGGCAACGTAGGCTCTGAGACTGCTAATTTACCTGATCAATCATTATCAGTTGACACTGCATCTACTGGTAACACCACATCTACTGGTTGCAATTCATTCAATTTGTGACTAAATGTATTATGTTGACTGATGTATATACTTTGTAAATGATATTGTATTAACTGTTATGCACATGTGCATTATACTTACTGTAATGATGTTGTATTAAATTATATGCACATGTGCATTATGTTGATTGTAAATGATATGGTATTAAATCATATGCACATGTGCATTATGTTGCAAATTAGATTAAAAGTCTACTTTCTGTTAAATTTTAATAAGTGTAAGCCTCTAATCATGCAAAAGAATGTTTCAGTACTAATCTGCGAAAACTCAGATAGTTTTATCCTTCTATCAGGTATTAAACTTTTGATTGATTGATTGATTGCTTACAGTTCTGTTTTTTTTTTTTCAGTTTCTCGAGGATTTTATCAATGGGACGGAAGTTTCATCTCTTTTGGACTGCATTCGTCTGACAGCAGGACCTTTGCATGCTCTTGATGCTGCAACACGTCCTGCATGGGCTGCTCCGGTTTCTGCAGTTTCTGGTGCGGCTTCATCTATCCCGACACTATCAAGAGCAAATGTTAATGGGCAAATGCCAAATGGTACAAACCCAAATGTTGGTCATGTCTATGGTCCCGGTACGGGTCCTGGTGGAAACCCTGGTGCATCTGCCATGTTAACTGCTTCTACTGTGGCTAGCGGAGGTGGCATGGGAATCGTTCCTAGTACTCTGTTACCGATTGATGTGTCGTTTGTTCTTCGTGGCCCGTATTGGATTCGGATAATATACCGGAAATATTTTGCGGTTAACATGAGGTGCTTTGCGGGTGATCAAGTTTGGTTGCAACCTGCAACGCCACCGAAAGGAGGTCCTACAGTTGGAGGTTCTTTACCCTGTCCACAGTTTCGGCCCTTCATCATGGAACATGTTGCTCAGGAGTTGAACGGTTTAGACCCGAATTTCGATGGTGGTCAACCATCAGCCGGACCAACTAATTCCAACAATTCGGCTGCGTCTCCTGGTCCGCAACTCTCAGCCCCAAATGTCACCCGAGCAGGCCCTACGGTAATGTCTCTCCCAGGAAACCAACCCGTGGGATTTAACCGTTCTACAAATGCCATGTCAGCATCACCAAATTCACTCTTAGTGCGCAGAGCTACTGTGACAGTTCCTGCTCATGTTAGAGGAGAGCTGAATACCGCCATTATCGGGCTTGGGGACAATGGTGGTTACGGTGGTGGTTGGTCCATCTGCTGATAATACACTTGACAGTCACAATACACCTACAAATACAGAACATCAAGAGTTGCAATTCATTCGATTTGTGACTAAAGGTATTATGTTGATAACACCCATACTCGTCACTGATCATGCACATGTGCATTATGTTGATAACACCCATACTCGTCATCCGTAAACTGTTAACCATCATTATCATGAACATGAACATGTGCCAACAATCCATAATCATCACATATAAACTGTTAACCATCAGTACATAATTATGCACATGTGCATCACATTACCAACACCCCATACTCATCACCAAAAAAAATGTTAAACATTTATACATCGTGCGTATACACACCATCTACCATATACCATATTAATCATAATCTTATATGCTTTTCTCTTTTTTTCTTTATACAGGAACAATTACGACTTCTACACCTAATAGCACACCATATTGGATACCCGATGTTGATGCTGCATACATCCCTATTATAAACAGTACGTTTAACAGTTGGGAGTACGTTGAATCCAATGATACTGATGAAGATGTTGATGATGATGCTAAAGACCCTGCATATATATATGAACCTGAGTAACCTCGTAGACATTCATCCAGGCGTCATAAAACATTCAACGATTCTTGATTATCCTATATATAATGACAAATAGTTTCTAATCATTATTCTTTTTGTTTACAAACATTTTGCACTGTCTGTATACGTATTCATATGTTATGATTGTGATCATGATACTTTGATATCAATTAAATTACTTATTATACATAAGCGTATGTAATTTCATTATTGACCACCTAACAAATATTACCAACATGGTTACTGTTTTGAAAATGCACATGTGCATACATATTTACTGTTTCTCCTCACATGGTAATTGTTTCAAACAATAAACATGTGCATACATGTTTAATGTTTCACTACATATTGTTATTGTTCGACCAATGCACATGTGCATACATGAATATATTAACTACATGTAATTCGTTTTCCTTTACATATACATAATCATATGCAATGTGGTACCCCATACGTAATAGGGTACCACATCCGTAATATGATATGCTATATCAAACTTTGCACATGTACAATACCAACATTTTCTATACCAAACAACATAATACATCGAATATTAACAAACATACCAATATACCTGAACAATCAAATAAAGTTTTAACCCATCAACCACCATATAAGACATCGTATACGTCAAACTTCTTATATCAACCATTATTGTAAAAAACTACCCACATATTACAATCAAAAGACATCAAGAAAACAAAAAAAAAATGTCTTTATAAATTGCATATCCACAAACTACCTACATAACATTCGCATTAGTTCACAACCTCACACCTTCTGATCTTCTTTCCATTTCATAACTATCTTCCAACACTCCTCCTGTTTCAGCGCCTCTTCGTCCATCATTTTCCCTGGTATTTTTCATCCGTTAACCTATTAATCAAATACGCATTTGTTGTCAATCCATGAGCAGTTTCGAATAATTTTTTCCTGCATACATTACATATTTTACATTAATTATTTCATGTATGCACATGTGAAATAAACATATTACATACAATATGTACAATGTTTATGTTTTAAGGTAATAATGCACGTGTGCATATGCTTTAATACATTCATATTAACTTAATCTGACAAAATATGCATATGTGCATAACTATGCACATGTGCATTAACATGACTGACCTTATCAACAGGTTTATTTCAATAACAAAACTTAACCCTTACCAATCAAATTTCGTAATACCACCAATCATATTTAACATTAACTAGCAACAAAACCATTATGACAAACTATGCACATGTGCATAAGTTTTTTTTTAAATGTAAATGTTATTCACAGAAGCCAACATCCAAAACAGAGGCGGTCGAACAAACCACTACATCAAAACGTAAAACAACTCAACACAAGAACCTAAAGACCGGAGACTAGCAGCTACCTTATATCGAAACTACACCACTTTTCCAACTTACGGACCTATTTTTTGGACCGATTCTTATACCATAAAAACCGATGGGCTTAATATTACGGATAATCTCTCCGGGTTTAACTTGAGTTTCCAAGAACCTTTTATTGTTCCTGGCTAACCATATACACCATCTTGTCACGAACATAATGCCATGTAAAGCAACTTTCACTTCTCTATCCAGATTGCAAAACTCAGAGTCAATTATGATATCTTTAACCAAAAACAGGATAAAAGGACTCACCTTGCACCACTGACTGATGTGATACCAGACCCTGCACGAACAAAGAAGGTGTTCAGCTGTTTCATCGCCATCTTCACACCGACAACATTTCACGTATCCGCCCCAACAGTTTCGATCCTTGAATCACCCACATCTAACATCCATAACATCATATTGCCTGTTCCTTTTCCAGTTGTTGAGCACACCCCAGCATTCCTATTGCTTCAACGCCTCTTCGTCTAACATATGCTTAACTCTATCATCTGTTAATCCGTGTATTTTTTTGCCATAGATGATCTACAATGAGCATGTGTATCAACATTAATTTATGATCAACATATAAGATATGCACACGTGCATCATTATATACATGTGCATAAACATTAAATACCTTAAGAACCTATGTTGATAAATTATGCACATGTGCATATTAACATATTCTGACAATCTATGCACATGTGCATAACTATATATCACACAATTATACCTTATTAACATATTCCAAGATGAAATACATGTTAGCATAACTGTGCATAACCATATAGATCAAAGTCATATGCATCAACATTATCTACCTTGTTAGACTATTATTGCAAACTATGCACAGGTGCATATTAACCTATTATAACAATTTATGCACATGTGCGTAACTATATAGATCACAAATTTAGTTTATCATCCTGTTATGTGTAATCATATTCTGTCAAGATATGCACATGTGCATAACTATATATCACACAATTATACCTAATCGACATGTTCTGTGTAAGCCTGTTCGGTTAGAAAATATGCACATGTGCATAAAAAAAAAATATCTATATAGATCACAACATTACCTAATTATCTTGTTCTGTTTCTGTTAGAAAATATGCACATGTGCATATCTATATAGATCACAACATTACCTTATTATCCTGTTCCGTGTAAGCATATCTTGTCAAAATATGCACATGTGCATAACTATAGCTATGCACATGTGCATCGACATGACATAACTTATCAACAGTTATAGTTCAGTAAAAAAAAACCCTAACGCTTACCAAATCAAGTTGTGTGTTGCCCATCATATCTAGCATTATTCACGTAACATTATTCATCAAGAAAAACTACATGAACAAACACATAACTACCCCAATACATATAGTTCTATCACAACATTCGCCCCTGTTCACTCAAAAAATCATATATATAACACAATTTTCAATATTGCCGATATGAAACAGGTATGAAACGACTGTTTAAGTGTCATAATCACATAATAACATATCTGAATCGATGATTAAGAGTTGTATTGTCACATACGACTACAAAACAAAGTGTATGAACTTACAAATTCACAGAACTGTGCAACAACGAATCGTGATTCCGTTAGACGTGATTCCGTTAGACGCGATTCCATTAAACGACATATGTTCTTCAAATTATCCCTATCTGTACAACAAATCTTGATGATTATGGTCGTTTTGCCCTAATTTCGAATCGAAGAGGAATGTGAAATCGATGATTATGTTCTTTTTGCACTAATATCGAACATACGATGAAGTTTGATGATGAACTACTGATATTGTGGAGCGTCGAACTTGATTTTTTGTAAATCGCTGTGATGAATCGCAGATTGATGATGCTTGTGGGATTGTCGGACGTGATTTCTTGATAGATTATGATTTAGTTTTTGTTTGAAGTCCAGTAGTACAGATGCAGGGAGAGGAGGAGCGACTAATTTACAAGTTTTATGTATTTACAAAATTGCCCCCTGTTCACATTGGTTCTCGCGGTTCTCGCAATAAGGGTGGTTCTCGCATGAACCTTACCCTATATATATATATATATATATATATATATATATATATATATATATATATATATATATATATATATATATATATATATATATTGAAAGCAATTGTAA
Organism: Helianthus annuus; assembly: GCF_002127325.2. Taxonomy (NCBI): domain Eukaryota; kingdom Viridiplantae; phylum Streptophyta; class Magnoliopsida; order Asterales; family Asteraceae; genus Helianthus; species Helianthus annuus. The sequence continues at coordinate 15,861,276 of NC_035449.2, forward strand.
GTTCTTCCGGTTATTCATCCTCAATTTTTGCATACATTAATTAACTGTCGGTAGCCAGGAACCAAAGAGCCGGACCCTATAACAAGTGGTATAAGTTTGTTGACGTGTTCCTCAATTTTTACATTCGCGTGTTCCTTATCATTAACCTAAGTTAAATATATGAGTTAAGTAAGTGTAAAATGTCTATATTACCCCTAAGTTTAAAAAAATATCCCACTCTAGTACAAGTTCAATCAAATAAGCCCTCAAGACATGTTGAATTGGTCTATGCCTATATACTATGTAAACTTCAAAAACAATTACCATGTACTAGAATAAAATGTTTATACAAGTGACAGTCATACCATTGTTACTAAAATTGAAAGTAATGCTTTAGTTGTTTGAAAATCGTATAAAGTTTAGGAGCCTCCTTGTACTTTATAATTTCTAACTTTGCTCGCCTTTGGTGGTGGTGGACGTGAAACTGTTCTTAGCTCTCTTCGACCCTCGAAAACAACGAGCTTGTGTTGCCATGCTTGAAACAACTCTCTTGATCTTGGACTATATCCGCAACCATTATCTAGTTAAACACACACTAATAGTTAGTAATCTATTTTCCCAACTTTAGTTATCACAAATAATTGCAAAGTTTTACCTAGTAGTGTAGAGCAATTAAAGGTAGTGTACCTGAAATGGCAGAAGTGGTATGAAAGAATGATAGACAAACAATCACCAAAACTAACAATGAAGGAGGAAACTTAGCCATCTTGTGTTTCCTAAACTTTTGTGTGTTTGTTCTAGTTTTTTGTCTTCAAATAGATGGATAAGTTGACTTTTAAAAAGTCAACTGAATGATGATTCGTTCTCAAGCTAGCTTCTCGTTAGGAAGGGTTGTCTTCTTTTAAAAAAACCTGCCAAATGGGCTTCTCCTACATAATATATAAATAAGTAGTCTCTTTTTTATTATTATTTTTAATTTTTAATTCTTTTTAACAACAATTAGCTATTCAACACGACAACATATTATATAACATGACACACACAAGAATGAATATATTATTTTATGTGTTACAAGCATATTATATTATAAGATAGTAACATGACACGAGAATGTGTGTATTATTTTATGTGTTACAAGCAATGTTATAAGAACTTGAATCGGTCGCAATGCTCATTCAGTCATCAAACAGGCTAAACCAATCTAAAGATGTTATTTCAACACAATTCACCAGAATTTGATATTAGAACCCCAAAAGATGTTACAAAATGACAACTACACATCTCACACACACAACTTTTTTTTTTTTTAATTTAGATACTAAATATGTTAATTATGATAAACTATGTGTGTATTTAGTTAAGTCAAAAGTAAGATAAAAACAAAAATAATGAAGAGAATAGTAATGGAAAGAACTAAAATGAGTTTTGTATTTGATTTAACTAACTATAAAAACATTAATAACATTTTCTTAAATTATTTAACCAAAAGGTTTTTGGCCTAGCTGTACCAATGTATTGAATAAGTTCTTACCTTTCTAAGTGGCGAGGGTTTAATCCCTCTAGTTGACAAAAAAAAAAAAAATATAGTTTAGTAGTAGAATTAAAGAGTATGTAAGTTACCGTGATAAAAAAATGTTTGGTACTCTTCAGTTTTTATTTAAAACTAACCCTTAATTATGATTTTTAAGGAAAATATTAGAACAATAACAAATTCAACTTTCTTAAGAGAACTAGGGAGGGTATATGTATCAAAAAAGAGTAATGTTATGTTGTCTTTGGGTCTGTATTTAATCACATGCATCCAAACCCTTCTCCCTAGCTCTTTCCTCTCCTATACCATAATCAAGAGGTTTTTAAATTAAGCATAAACAGTAAGAAAAATTGCTCATATAATACATCATCTCTTTGTCATTTTAACTTGTTTTACTTTTAGCTAATGAGAAAGATCTCTGGGAAACCGCTAAAAAAGATTGAACATGTGGGAGGATCCGAACAAATACTGAGTTCCTTACGTTACGGTCTGAAGAAGGTGAAGAAGGTAGGCTGCACACGGCTAGGAAGGCTACGTCCCATGCGTCAGTTTGTGGATCGCGGTCTCACACACTAATCTCACTATGTGGAAGAGTGGGGACTAAGATCAATTCATAATTTAGTTTGTGGATCGCTATCTCACACACTAATCGCACTTTTTATTTAAAACACAACTAAAATCAATCCATTCATAACTTAATTGTTAAAAGTAAGAACTTATCAATGGAATATGGTACCCATTTGATCACCGCTTCCTAAATAAGTAGAAAATACCCATATTTTGCTTCACATGAGATCTAAAAAAAGGAAAAAAATAACTTCCCCATTATTTACATTGTTAGTCTAAGTGTATATACTATATACCAATCTAATAACCTGACAATTTGAGATGATGAACCGCCTGTGCAACCAAATCTCTCAATTCAGAACACTTATGAGCAATAGTTTTACCTGCACCTCTTAAAGCAGTTAAAATTCTTGCTTGTTGAAGTTGCTCATTATTTACAGCATGCATTGCAAGATAACATAAAAGAACCAAAGCATGATACTGAGTCTTCTCATCATTCCCCCTCCTCAACATGTTCAACGCCCGTTGAACTCCTTCAAATTCAACTATACTCTTTGCGTGCTCTGCGCGTAAATAATTCTCCGGACAAGTAAACTTCCCAAGAGCGATAACCGATTCAGTGGCCACATCTGGATCCATGTCACAAAGTTGTTTGGCCAAAGGACTAATGACCCTAGTCTGTCTGGCAGGGAATGTTCGAGCCAGATGACCGATCGCCCTGATGGCTACAATCTTGATTACAGCGTTATCTGATTCATCAATCAGTCTAAGAAGCTGATCAGTTATAGCTTTTGCAGCTGGTGAATTATTCTTGAATGCTGATTTTCTAATGTCAGGATTGTTTTCAGCTGCAGATGTGATTTCCATAACCGTCATCAAACAATTAATCCGCAATTCCCCCTTTTCGTTTTCGATAAGCTTCGCAAAACAAAGTAACCCTTTCGTCGTCTCCGTTATCTTCCTACAATTAGCAACATTGTCTCTAGCAAGCATCCATAGTGCTCTACAACAATTAGTATTAAACTCGACTATCAACCGCGATACCTCTAGTAGTTTGCCCTCTTTCTTGTGTCTCGGCCAGATAGAGGACGATAAAGCTATCTTGTTAGCCGAATTTGACCTCAAGAGCTTGTTGATCTTACCTTCGGTCGACAACAATCTAACAAGTGTTTCAATCACATTCTTTCTTGCAAAAGCCTCTTGACAAACACCATTATGTTCTGCCATTCTTGCTATCAATTTTGCGACCTCGATTTGAACCAATATATACGAATTTCGTAAAGCCTGTGCTAAAACTGGGACACCATGCTCGTTAAAAATCGATCTAACCCTGTTTCGATCATTGGCTAAGTTAAAAAGCGCCATGGCACCCGCGATTTGGGTTTCGGGTGACAATTCATGTTTTAAAAGCTTTAACAATGGAGCAACCCCACCTTCTATTACTATCATATCCTTGTTTCGGTCACTATCGCGCGCTAATGTAGATAATTCTAGTGCGGCTTCTATTTTCAAATTTAATGAATGTGTGTGAAGCGAAGCTATGCATGACCAAACCAAAGCTAAACTCGTGTCGTTACTCGCTATTGGTGGTAAAGTGAGAATAATACCTTGGTTCGCGGAGGCATATACGCTGAGCAACCACTTCATGTTATCCATTGATACGTCGAGGAGGTTAAATACTTTCCGAAAATCCAAAACACCAGCAATGCTAATGAGACGAAGAATGATACCGCGGTGTCTACATTTGTGGACTAAAGTTAGTGCATGGTTTAGGTTGATCCCAACGTTTGTGAAGATACCGCGTACTGGACGTTCGTATAAAGAAGTTGAATCGACAAAATGGCTGAAAAAGCGCAACATTCGAGTTAAACGATGAACTTGTTTACCCACATAGGCGCACTCGAGTTTGTAGAACTTTGACTCGTCGACAGCAGTGTGACAGATTCGGTCTGTTAGAAGGAGCAGATTCGACAAGATTACTTTGATCGGTGGTTGTTGCTGTTGGTGGTGATTGGATTGCAAGATGATCAGTTGATCCATTGAGGAGGTTTCAAACAAGGAATGAAATCGCATTGTGCCGTGTGAGATCTTTGTGGTGTTGTGCGCATAATAAGGTAACTTAAGGACGCGTTCAACTGAATTTCTTGGTCAGTTCGTTTCGCTTCCCCTTTAAGTTATTCGCAACTTTTATGGGTAAAGTGATAAAGATTTAACTTATTATGGCAATTTTTTTTATAGTTTGTAAAAGTGTAAATGCTAAGGTTTTAGACGAAAAAACAAACGTTTGGTATGTTTTTTTAAAATTTAATTATTTTCATCTTGTAAGAAAAAAGGTATGATAATTATATTGTTCTTCAACGAAACACAAAAGCAATTGGTGTGATATGGATATATAAAAAAATGTTATAATATAGCTAGTCAAAGACATACATAAGTCAAAGTCTCTTATCTGACATTTAATATTTTTCACCATAACTTTGAGACTATATGACGGGTTTCCATGTCGTTAAACTTTGTTTACGAAAATATTATGCAAAGATAAGTTCTATTTTTGGTAGATGTGATGATGAAATCGGGATTTCATAAAGCTAAATCTGGATTCGATCTTATTTTATCCATATTACTTATTTTACTTTATTATTATTATTATTATTATTATTATTATTATTATTATTATTATTATTATTATTATTATTATTATTATTATTATTATTATTATTATTATTATTATTTAACAACTTCTTAACTAGATAAATTTTTATTTTTATAATTTCACATTTTAAATAACAAAGTTTTATTGGGGATATTTGACACATTCCATGCTTATCAAATCAAATCAAACTATTAAAAAAGAACTTTGATAAACAGTGAATGTTGCAAGTAAATACTTATTTTCACTCACCGATATTAATCTTGGTAGTGCCTTCAAGGCCACCCAAGTTATTTTTTAATTTCTCAAATGCATTCACGTCTGTATTTAATTATTTGTTTATAATACTATTAGTGCTAATACTCGTGAATTTCACGGTGTTGAAAAATGATATGTTTCTTAGTTTTAGAAAAGAAATTACGTTAGTGATCATAAAGAAACTATATACGTGAACTTATTATGGAAATCTGAGCTTGAATATTAAAATAAAACGAAGCATCGAACTATATATGTAACAAAACCGAAAAGATAAATAAATGAAAGAAATACGTTTTTCTGGTTTGACATATAAATTGAAAGTCTATTACTCTAATACTTCTACTTGCTGGAGTTTCGTAACCAATAACCTCGAATTTGTTTTAGACCAATTGAAAAAACAATCATCCCCTAATGAAATATGTTCGACTTCAATTATATCATGTCGTCCAACAACACCGTACCTATCGTAAACAAAATATATGAACAAAAAATTTATTAGTAACATACATAAAAATACATTGAAAACAAAAGTATTCAATAACATCAAAAATGGATTCACAAACCTTGTTTGACCATTAATATTATGTGTACGAAGATTCTTAACCAATACAGACGTACTTTTACGTATCTGCGACATTTTGTAGAATGCATAGTATATCTTCTTGTGAAATAATTTATCACATAACGAAAGTATGAAGAGATGTTAAGTAAAACACTTTAGCTTTGTTTATTCGACAGTCGTTATTAGTTCACCAACTAATAAACAACAAAATGGTATTATCGTTAAAAAAACGCTAAAAATGACAACATTTAAAAGTAAGACATATAAATAACAAATATAGTAAACACGCGTTTCATAGTAACTAATATACAGAAAATATATCTAGATTTAAGAACACGTACCTTATAAGATCTGAAAGCAATGTGTAATATTAAACTTTATGACACTCAATGAGACCTTTTATAACTTGATAATGAGTAGGGCTGTTCATGAGCCGAGCCGAGCCGAGTCAGGCCAAGCTCGGGCTCGGCTCGATTATAAACCGAGCTGGCTCGGCTCGGCTCGTTTATGAAACCGAGCTGAAAATCTAAGCTCGGGCTCGGCTTGGTTTTAAACCGAGCTGGCTCGGCTCGGCTTGGTTTTGGCTCGATTTTATAAAGAAATATTAATATAAACATCTTAAAATTCAGTAGCCTTAAATATTATTCAGTACTTTAAAATAATATATTCAAAATAAGTTCAACCAAATACATTAGAAACCAAAATCAAGTCCAACAACGCAAAATAAGTTTTAATTTCAATGAAATACAATATTAGTTAATTAGTATGGTAATCAACCTTCAAATATGTCATAGATATCAAATTACAAACCTATATACATGTAAATAGTAATCAGTTTTTTTGTAATATATTATAATGTATATAAAATTAAAATTTATTATAAGTAAAATAATCCGAGCTAAACCGAGCCGAGCTACAAAGCGAGCCAAACCGAGCCAACTCGGCTCGTTACGAGCCGAGCCGAGCTAGGCTCACTTTCTAACCGAGCCGAGCCGGCTCGGCTCACTTTTAAACCGAGCCATATCGAGCGAGCTTTTTCCGAGCTAAATCCGAGCGAGCTTCGAGCGAGCTCCGAACCGCGAGCTTTTTGAACAGCCCTAATAATGAGATTCAGGGAGTATGACACTTCAGTGGTCATATTTAAGCATATATATGTCCTTATATAACTTGACAATGAGACACATCGCTCAAAATGTGACATTTTAGCAAGAATTAAAGAGGCTGTAACAAATCAGATTCAAGTTTCTTGGTAGAAATCCACAAAAATATGTAGAAGCTAGCGACGGCTAGATGAACGGCTGCAAGATACAAAAAATAAACGATTACCGATAAAGCTTAACAAAATAAAGAAAAAATGGATTAATAGACAAATTCATACCTTGGAGACGAAGATGATAATCAGATTCAAAGAAGATGGCCATTGATTATTTTTAGTTTTGGGCCCGAAGAAAATAAGAAATCTATTATGGACAGTGATATTAGTAAGCCGAATTGTAATGTTAGTTATACAACTTTTGCCATCCCAGTTCGTGGTCAGAAATTCCTATAAAATAACATCTTCATGAGTTAGGCATCAGAAAACAAAGAAACACAACCCAGTTTTTAACTATTTTTTATGAGATTACCCGTTCCCATTAGTGAGAAATAGAAAACTCAAATTAACCACCAGGGTCAAGACTTCCACCTCTATGCATTTATAGTGGGCTAATGATATTCGACTTGAAGACTTGAAAATAAAGTGGTTCTGCTTATCAAATGAAAAAAAGAAAGAGGTTATCTTCAATTCAACTTTAAACAAAGAACCATTAACTTAGATTGGAACAATGATGTAAAAACATTAAAATAATATATATCACAAAATCAGAGAGAGGGGGGACGGAGGCTGCACCTAAAACAACTCGGGATACATGACTTGAAGTGATTCACCCTGATACAAAAGATGAAATCCCAAATTTTCACATTAATAGGCTTTAATTCTTGAATCTAATGAAACAGACAATATGTAACGTGAACTCACATGGATAGACTAAGAGACTTAGATACACCCGGGATGTTGCTTTTCCTTCTACAAACAAAAAAGAATTTTGATGCACCGACAAATTCTATGATAACAAAATCCATGGTAATATTTGCTCTAAGCAAGCAAAAGTGCTTGTGATGATGTATACGTGCGATAAAAATTTTGTAGTGCTAACCTTTAAAAATAATACACCCATGTCATCGTATATGGCTTAAATATTATCAACAGCATGTTGATGTTGTATCTCCTACATTGACTCTACCTTGTCCACATCTTTCTCAAAACGAACCCTAAGTATAATGAGGTTGAAACATCTTAAACCACACACAGATACCTAGATAATAAGGTTGAATTTCAAATCGAGAGAAGATACGAAACACAAAAGAATTATAAATTACTTTTTTTGAAAGTATAATGAGGTTGCTAATCATTCCTTGCTAATTAATCATTGCATTATTTCTAATCACTAATTATATATTAGGTAAGTTGAGTTGAAGCTCACCTGTGACATGCACTGCTCCACATCATTGCCTTTCTTCGTTACACTTTGCCACTATAAAGCATTTTACAATAAACAAACCAAATTAATTTCAAACAAACCAAATAAAAAAAGTACATATTTGTAGCTGGAGATAATTCTACATTTTTATACATAGAAAGTATCCAAACTCGGAATCAAGTTCTTCTTTCATTTTTACAAAAGTTACTACTTTCATGGACTGTTCAAGTAGTAAATATTTAGAAAAGAGTGAAAATACTTAGAGTTTTCATCCCCATCCCTTATCCATCTATCCTGCGAACGTTGCTTCATATCCTTTGTTTTATTATCTTCATATTCCCTAATGATTTTCTTGGTTTCCGACATGGCCTAATCCTCTTCCTCATCCAACTCCCTCTCCTCCATAATAAGCTCAAGTTCTTCTAATTCAGATCTCGTCAAGGAGACCTCGCCCTCCTCTTTCTCCTTCATTTTGTCTCTCCACAGCTTGATACGGTTCCTGATAAACCGGAGTTTATTACAAAACAAAACATCCGGGGGCCCATTCCCACAAAAAGCTGATGCCGCGTCAGAGACCACCTCCTCAAAACCATCCCGTCCAAGCCACGAGTTAAAAACTCGAAAGGGTTTCGGCCCAAAATTTGAATTCTTTGTAGATAACAATAAAGGACAATGGTCCGAATAGGGATTAGGCAATGCACGAAGACACGCGGTAGGCCATTTACTGAAAAAAATCCGCGCTCACCAAATATCAATCTATTTTACTCATTTTCTTCCCACAATCCACCCATCTCGTAAACTGCTTATCAAACATCTTGTACTCCAAGAGGCCAGTATTAAAAATAAATGAATTGAAATTACTAGCACACCGAGGCTTGAACATGGAATTTTTACGTTCCTCTGGGAACCTCACGCATTGATATCTTCGACTAAAACACAAAGACCCGAAAGATCCGCGACAACCCCCTTCAGAAGATCCCAAAGGACTTTTTAGCAGAAATACCTTGCGGAGCATAGACGTTAATGATGCTGAAACGAGACCCCAACCTTTTAGGAACCCCTTAATTAGCAAGAAGTTTATTTTTGACAAAACCATCAGCCGAAAAGATAGTCGGATCCTATAAGCAGACTAAACCCCGCGACTGGCCCGAAGAAGCCACATATTCTGAATGAAAACCCCTATCCCCCAAATTCTTGATAACACAAGATCATCCACCACCGCTAATTTGGATTCTTGAATGGCGATAAAATTAACGTTGAATTTGGACCGTAAAATTCTCAACCAACTGACTTTATTACCCCCCCCCCCCATGCCTCTTATATTCAAAGAAATAAAATTCATGGAATAAATTCATTAATACCTTCTCCTTCAATCGAATCCTCCACCAGTTTCTTATTGATATGAAGATCCACTCCAAGTTGTGCCCCCATGTTAATAGTAGCAGCCACCTCTTCCACCAAGTTGAAACCTGTAACCGCCACATCGTTCCTAACCACAGCACCTGGAGCCAACTCCGCCCCTGAGCACGACTGACCCGTAGACAGTGAAGCCCTACGATTCAGGTCCAAAGAGGTATCTATCTCTCTAGTGGCCGAAACCCCATCAGTGCCCTCTCTCGGCTCCGTCAAGTTCTGAAAAGGGTATGGACCCTTAATAATTAATTCATCCGGTCCAAATAAATCCTCCTTCTCCAAGTGGGCTCTATTTCTCTTCCTGGGCCTGACATCTTTCCGGGGAACCTATCGCAAATGGAGCAGATTTCCCCTTCCTTATTTTAATAACTTTGGCCCCTCTCAAATTATTAACCTTGTTCTCACTTTTAAACCCTGCCCCACCGCCAAAATTAAATGCATGAGAGCATGCAGCCTCCTCCATGCTTGGACCCTCTTTAGCATTAAAATTAGACTCCTCTTCCCCACAAAAGACTTTTTAGTATTAACCCTATCTTCCTCGAACAACGAATCGACGCCATCATCCCCATTCATCGAATCATCTCCCCTCCCAGAACTACCCTTCTCCGACTCCTCCCTCTCTGACTCCGGCGATCCGTTTCCTCCGACACCCATAATCTAAACCACCTATCTCTCCACTTAAGCTTCACGGACTCCTAAATCCTAAGGTCATGACCTGCCAACACCCCCACACATTTGACACTGAGGTTCTTATCTTCCCCGACATCATTGGGGACGTACAAAATTTTACCGAAGAGATTGCCAACCATCCGAAGGATCTCCAAGTCGAAAAGATGCAACGGGAGCCCCTGAATTCTGAGCCATGCAATTCTTTCCACCGCTAAAACCTGGCCTTCCCACAAATATAACTTAGAGAACCATGCCCCCCATAACTCTTTGTTCTTCAGAAAGGATTCCGCCTCATCTATGCTTCCAAAAGAAACTAGGATCGACAAACCACCCAAATATTGAATCTTAGTAAACTTAACCTTGCCAATTTTGTGGAGACGATCAAAGTATATAAGAGTGTCCAAATCCGCAGTTCTCCTGACTACGGCCTTCCAATGTAAATCCTCAAAAGCTTTAACATCATACTTAACCTTCACCACCTTCTCCGACTTGCCACTTCCGGCCGAGTTCTCCGACCCCAACAGTCCCGAACCGGCTACCATGGGGGTGACCACATCCCTGTAAGATCTGAAATCCCTGTGGGCGGGAAGCTTCATACTTACTTGTGGTTTAGAACCGCCACCCTGTCCCTCTGGATGTCTTTTTCTTTCCTGCTCGCGATCAATACCGTTATCCTCAATCGCAAACCGAGCAACGTCAACCTTCAACTTATTCCCTCCCATGTTAGTCCCATTAATCCTCTTCTCCAAATCCTTCCAATCCCTAACAACCTTAAAAGAAATAAAATCGAACCGCTTACCGAATTTGTCTCTCTTCTTAGCCACATAACTCTTAGTAACCTCCCCATACTGTTGCATGAAACTCGATAACTCCCAGGGTGAACACCCCTCCGGTAAATACGAGACGAAGAACTTTGTCACCGAATCCGCCGAACCCTCCATATCAACAACCAGCGGCGAATGGATTAAGGAAAAACAGATTAGGGAGGGAAGTTAAATAAAGAGCCGCTGCCAACAAACAGGGTCGACCAAACTTCGCACGCTAACCTGAGTTTTCCGTCGTCGTCGAGCCACCAGAAGTTATAGGGAGGAGAAAATCGCCGGACAAACAAAGGAAAACTCAAGACACACAACCGAGGAATCCTCGCACACTATTCCGAGATGCCTCCCTCGTCGAGCACTTCCGGCGACCGATGGATACCTAGAGAGAGAAACCAGGAGATGTCCGAAAGGTTGAACTGCTATTACCAGTTAACCGTGCTCTCTCTCATGCATGATTTGTTCTATAACATGCGTGATTAATGGTTTTAATATGCGTGATTATTGTGTTTCACATGCGTGATTTTGGATTTTTGAGTTATAACGTGCGTGATTTTCAAATGAACGTGCGTAATTATCTGTCGTACATGATGTACGTTAAGCCGTAAGGTACGTTAACCTTCATATATATGTATATATAGAAAGTATAATGTACAAAATGGCTTAACCTACATTAACATACGCGACAGAATTTATAACGTGCGTAATTATTTTTTTCACCATTATAACGTGCGTGATTATCACCTCCATGCGTGATTATCACCCAAAAACTGCTCCCATGCGTTATTAGGGCCCCCATGCGTGATTATTGCCCAGATCTGATGGTTGAGCGCGTCGCGTACGTGAAGTAGGATAAGGACTTTTGTATGTTAACCTTTCCCTATATATATATATATTGAAAGCAATTGTAAGTTCTTCCGGTTATTCATCCTCAATTTTTGCATACATTAATTAACTGTCGGTAGCCAGGAACCAAAGAGCCGGACCCTATAACAAGTGGTATAAGTTTGTTGACGTGTTCCTCAACTTTTACATTCGCGTGTTCCTTATCATTAACCTAAGTTAAATATATGAGTTAAGTAAGTGTAAAATGTCTATATTACCCCTAAGTTTAAAAAAATATCCCACTCTAGTACAAGTTCAATCAAATAAGCCCTCAAGACATGTTGAATTGGTCTATGCCTATGTACTATGTAAACTTCAAAAACAATTACCATGTACTAGAATAAAATGTTTATACAAGTGACAGTCATACCATTGTTACTAAAATTGAAAGTAATGCTTTAGTTGTTTGAAAATCGTATAAAGTTTAGGAGCCTCCTTGTACTTTATAATTTCTAACTTTGCTCGCCTTTGGTGGTGGTGGACGTGAAACTGTTCTTAGCTCTCTTCGACCCTCGAAAACAACGAGCTTGTGTTGCCATGCTTGAAACAACTCTCTTGATCTTGGACTATATCCGCAACCATTATCTAGTTAAACACACACTAATAGTTAGTAATCTATTTTCCCAACTTTAATTATCACAAATAATTGCAAAGTTTTACCTTAGTAGTGTAGAGCAATTAAAGGTAGTGTACCTGAAATGGCAGAAGTGGTATGAAAGAATGATAGACAAACAATCACCAGAACTAACAATGAAGGAGGAAACTTAGCCATCTTGTGTTTCCTAAACTTTTGTGTGTTTGTTCTAGTTTTTTGTCTTCAAATAGATGGATAAGTTGACTTTTAAAAAGTCAACTGAATGATGATTCGTTCTCAAGCTAGCTTCTCGTTAGGAAGGGTTGTCTTCTTTTAAAAAAACCTGTCAAATGGGCTTCTCCTACACAATATATAAATAAGTAGTCTCTTTTTTATTATTATTTTTAATTTTTAATTCTTTTTAACAACAATTAGCTATTCAACACGACAACATATTATATAACATGACACACACAAGAATGAATATATTATTTTATGTGTTACAAGCATATTATATTATAAGATAGTAACATGACACGAGAATGTGTGTATTATTTTATGTGTTACAAGCAATGTTATAAGAACTTGTATCGGTCGCAATGCTCATTCAGTCATCAAACAGGCTAAACCAATCTAAAGATGTTATTTCAACACAATTCATCAGAATTTGATATTAGAACCCCAAAAGATGTTACAAAATGACAACTACACATCTCACACACACAACTTTTTTTTTAATTTAGATACTAAATATGTTAATTATGATAAACTATGTGTGTATTTAGTTAAGTCAAAAGTAAGATAAAAACAAAAATAATGAAGAGAATAGTAATGGAAAGAACTAAAATGAGTTTTGTATTTGATTTAACTAACTAAAAAAACATTAATAACATTTTCTTAAATTATTTAACCAAAAGGTTTTTGGCCTAGCTGTACCAATGTATTGAATAAGTTCTTACCTTTCTAAGTGGCGAGGGTTTAATCCCTCTAGTTGACAAAAAAAAAATATAGTTTAGTAGTAGAATTAAAGAGTATGTAAATTACCGTGATAAAAAAATGTTTGGTACTCTTCAGTTTTTATTTAAAACTAACCCTTAATTATGATTTTTAAGGAAAATATTAGAACAATAACAAATTCAACTTTTTTAAGAGAACTAGGGAGGGTATATGTATCAAAAACAGAGTAATGTTATGTTGTCTTTGGGTCTGTATTTAATCACATGCATCCAAACCCTTTTCCCTAGCTCTTTCCTCTCCTATACCATAATCAAGAGGTTTTTAAATTAAGCATAAACAGTAAGAAAAATTGCTCATATATAATACATCATCCCTTGGTTTGCAAAGATCTCTGGGAAACCACTAAAAAGATTGAACATGTGGGAGGATCCGAACGAATACTGAGTTCCTTACGTCACGGTCTGAAGAAGGTGAAGAAGGTAGGCTGCACACGGCTAGGAAGGCTACGTCCCATGCGTCAGTTTGTGGATCGCGGTCTCACACACTAATCAAACTTTTATTTAAAACACAACTAAAATCAATCCATTCATAACTTAATTGTTAAAAGTAAGAACTTATCATTGGAATATGGTACCCATTTGATCACCTCTTCCTAGATAAGTAAAAAATACCCATATTTAGCTTCACATGAGATCTAAAAAAAGGAAAAAAATAACTTCCCCAGTATTTACAGTGTTAGTCTAAGTGTATATACTATTACTATATACCAATCTAATAACCTGACAATTTGAGATGATAAACCGCCCGTGCAACCAAATCTCTCAATTCAGAATACTTATGAGCAACAGTTTTACCTGCACCTCCAAAAGCAGTTAAAATCCTTGCTTGGTGAAGTTGCTCATTACTTCCAGCATGCATTGCAAGATAACATAAAAGAATCAAAGCATGATACTGAGTCTTCTCATCATTCCTCCTCAACATGTTCAACGCCGGTTGAACTCCTTCAAATTCAACTATACTCTTTGCGTGCTCTGCGCGTAAATAATTCTCCGGACAAGTAAACTTCCCAAGAGCGATAACCGATTCAGTGGCCACATCTGGATCCATGTCACAAAGTTGTTTGACCAAAGGACTAATGACCCTAGTCTGTCTGGCAGGGAATGTTCGAGCCAGATGACCGATCGCCCTGATGGCTACAATCTTGATTACAGCGTTATCTGATTCATCAATCAGTCTAAGAAGCTGATCAGTTATAGCTTTTGCAGCTGGTGAATTATTCTTGAATGCTGATTTTCTAATGTCAAGATTGTTTTCAGCTGCAGATGTGATTTCCATAACCGTCATCAAACAATTAATCCGCAATTCCCCCTTTTCGTTTTCGATAAGCTTCGCCAAACAAAGTAACCCTTTCGTCGTCTCCGTTATCTTCCTACAATTAGCAACATTCTCTCTAGCAAGCATCCATAGTGCTCTACAACAATTAGTATTAAACTCGACTATCAACCGCGATACCTCTAGTAGTTTGCCCTCTTTCTTGTGTCTCGGCCAGATAGAGGACGATAAAGCTATCTTGTTAACCGAATTTGACCTCAAGAACTTGTTGATCTTACCTTCGGTCGACAACAATCTAACAAGTGTTTCAATCACATTCTTTCTTGCAAAAGCCTCTTGACAAACACCATCATGTTCTGCCATTCTTGCTATCAATTTTGCCACCTCGATTTGAACCAATATATACGAATTTCGTAAAGCCTGTGCTAAAACTGGGACACCATGCTCGTTAAAAATCGATGTAACCCTGTTTCGATCATTGGCTAAGTTAAAAAGCGCCATGGCACCCGCGATTTGGGTTTCGGGTTGCAATTCATGTTTTAAAAGCTTTAACAATGGAGCAACCCCACCTTCTATTACTATCATATCCTTGTTTCGGTCACTATCGCGCGCTAATGTAGATAATTCTAGTGCGGCTTCTATTTTCAGATTTAATGAATGTGTGTGAAGGGAAGCTATGCATGACCAAACCAAAGCTAAACTCGTGTCGTTACTCGCTATTGGTGGTAAAGTGAGAATAATACCTTGGTTCGCGGAGGCATATACGCTGAGCAACCACTTCATGTTATCCATTGATACGTCGAGGAGGTTAAATACTTTCCGAAAATCCAAAACACCAGCAATGCTAATGAGACGAAGAATGATACCGCGGTGTCTACATTTGTGGACTAAAGTTAGTGCATGGTTTAGGTTGATCCCAACGTTTGTGAAGATACCGCGTACTGGACGTTCGTATAAAGAAGTTGAATCGACAAAATGGCTGAAAAAGCGCAACATTCGAGTTAAACGATGAACTTGTTTACCCACATAGGCGCACTCGAGTTTGTAGAACTTTGACTCGTCGACAGCAGTGTGACAGATTCGGTCTGTTAGAAGGAGCAGATTCGACAAGATTACTTTGATCGGTGGTTGTTGCTGTTGGTGGTGATTGGATTGCAAGATGATCAGTTGATCCATTGAGGAGGTTTCAAACAAGGAATGAAATCGCATTGTGCCGTGTGAGATCTTTGTGGTGTTGTGCGCATAATAAGGTAACTTAAGGACGCGTTCAACTGAATTTCTTGGTCAGTTCGTTTCGCTTCCCCTTTAAGTTATTCGCAACTTTTATGGGTAAAGTGATAAAGATTTAACTTATTATGGCAATTTTTTTATAGTTTGTAAAAGTGTAAATGCTAAGGTTTTAGACGAAAAAACAAACGTTTGGTATGTTTTTTTAAAATTTAATTATTTTCATCTTGTAAGAAAAAAGGTATGATAATTATATTGTTCTTCAACGAAACACAAAAGCAATTGGTGTGATATGGATATATAAAAAAATGTTATAATATAGCTAGTCAAAGACATACATAAGTCAAAGTCTCTTATCTGACATTTAATATTTTTCACCATAACTTTGAGACTATATGACGGGTTTCCATGTCGTTAAACTTTGTTTACGAAAATATTATGCAAAGATAAGTTCTATTTTTGGTAGATGTGATGATGAAATCGGGATTTCATAAAGCTAAATCTGGATTCGATCTTATTTTATCCATATTACTTATTTTACTTTATTATTATTATTATTATTATTATTATTATTATTATTATTATTATTATTATTATTATTTAACAACTTCTTAACTAGATAAATTTTTATTTTTATAATTTCACATTTTAAATAACAAAGTTTTATTGGGGATATTTGACACATTCCATGCTTATCAAATCAAATCAAACTATTAAAAAAGAACTTTGATAAACAGTGAATGTTGCAAGTAAATACTTATTTTCACTCACCGATATTAATCTTGGTAGTGCCTTCAAGGCCACCCAAGTTATTTTTTAATTTCTCAAATGCATTCACGTCTGTATTTAATTATTTGTTTATAATACTATTAGTGCTAATACTCGTGAATTTCACGGTGTTGAAAAATGATATGTTTCTTAGTTTTAGAAAGAGTAAACTACTAAAATCATTTCTGAGGTTTGACTCAAATTGCTAGATCAGTCCAAAATCAACTTTTTTTTGCTAAAACAGTCCCTGAGCCTAGTTTCTGTTGCTATTTCAGTCCAATAAATTAACACCGTTAGAACCTCCGTTAATGAATTGGTAAAACTGCTAAATTCGTCCCTGGGGTTTGATTCAAGTTGCTAGATCAGTCCAAAATCAAGTTTTTTGAATTTGTTAATTATAAACTTATTTAGGTATATAATTTTTCTAGACTTGCATTAATTTTTTGAATTTGTTAATCATAAACTTATGTAGATTATAAACTTATTTAGGTATATAATTTTTCTAGACTTGCATTAATTTTTTGAATTTGTTAATTATAAACTTATGTAGATTATAAACTTATTTAGGTATATAAATCATTAATATCACAAGATTATAAACTTATTTAAGGCGGGTCCAGTTATATTTATGTTCGTTGAATAAATCATTAATATCACAAGAGAAAAAAAATGGTAAATGACAGGTTCTTAATGCATCAATACTTGTACCAAATGCATTATATATTTTCTTAAATGTCTTAAAACTTAAGATAAATTACAAGTCTACCCTAAATATATAATTTAAATTTGTGTTTAGCTATAAAAATATAAACAGAATGTAGCTCTTTTGGAGAGCGCAATTTTATTTACCCTGTCTTAAACACTGGTTTGACCCGAACCCGTTTTGACTCAAACCAAAATAATCCTTTTTATGAGACTTGTTCTGGCACGACATGTTGTCCGACCTCACCTGAATGATAAGTATTATTAAATAAGAAACCACTTAATTAAGTAGAAAAAATGAATAAAAGAACTTTATAATACAAATATTAAATTAAAATAATTGATAAATATTAAACATTAAATATTACGATTTATATAAAAACAAATAAAAATTATGTTAATTTCTTAATATTTAAATTTACATATAATGTTTGTATTTTTCATAACTAAATATCGTTTAAATTAACTGTTGTCTTATTTAAATTCTTAAATAAATACTAAATATTTACGTGGCAACAACAACAACAACAACAACAACAACAACATCAAAATAAAATCAGTATTTAAGGCTGGGCCGGTTAAATTACGCTCTTCAAAAAAGCTACATTTATATTTTTAAAACTAATTTTATTTAAATTAAGTATTATCTTATTTAAATACTTAAGTATATAATTAGTAAACATTTAATGATAATAATAATAATAATAATCAAAATAACTAACAAATAATTTTTCAAAATAACTAACAAAAGGATTTTTTTCTCTTGTGATATTAATGATTTATATACCTAAATAAGTTTATAATCTAAATAAGTTTATAATTAACAAATTCAAAAAATTAATGTAAGTCTAGAAAAATTATATACCTAAATAAGTTTATAATCTAAATAAGTTTATAATTAATGACGAGGTATGGTACTGGACCCGACTCGAGCGGTCGGACTTTCTTGCTATTTATCACTTTTATAGTAATTATATATTATTATTGTGTACTAACCCGCGAAGCCCAGCGCGTTGTAGTTTATGCTACACTAGGCTGTGGGCTCGTAGAGACAACCCCTAACTGGGCTTGGCCCATTGAGGTTAAGGTTTCTTTGTAAAACCCTTGAGGATCACAATGATATCAATCTAACTTTGTGAGAGTGCGGAAACCAAACACAAAGGTGATTCAAGAAACAATATATATAGATCGAATAAAACACAATGAATAACAAAACAAACCAAACTTGCATTCAACTTGAAGATGACTGATACAAGATCGGTAGGAACTCGGTTCCTTGCTATGTGTCGCCCCCTGCTTCTATTCGGTATCAACAACCCTTAATCTATTGATTAAGGGTGTTTAAATACACTACATAAGGGCCGAAACTACTCAAGCCCATGCGACACACTTACAAGCCCAACCCACATAAGATTAACCCAAAACATAATTAAACTAATTACAAGATCAATCCCTATATATTGTTAACTTGCATGAATAAACCTTTAGGTTCCAACAATCTCCCCCTAGGTTTATGCATACAAGTTCTTCTTGCTTCAGCTTCCTTGATGACCACCACTCATGTTATCCTTGTATCCACCAAATCCCTTCCTGTGAATATGCATCACAGAGGCTACAGCAGACGTCCACCCTTTAGCAATTTCTTCATATTTTTCGGTGGCTCGGATTTGGTTGCTTGCCAGTACTGCAAGATCTTCAGGTGCAAGATTCAATAAATCAATCTGATCCACCAGACAGTAACTTTCATCTCCATCACAAACGATCACAGCTTGACCAAGTCTTTCATTATATGCCCAGAAGTGCATCGTCTTCAACGCCCCTTTCGGAATCTTCCTTACCAACGGAATAGTCTTTTCTTTATCAGTAGCGGGCCAGTGTACTATCTTCATCCGCTTGTTGGTGTATGGATCTCTGATCCCTTTTGCTGGTTTAACTGTGGTATCTGCTGTACGCATCGAAGGAAAGCCTTTTGCCACTTCCCTTTTCAATCTCTCGAAGAACATATAACCAGGACCATTAGGCTTATCATCCACATAAGGTTTATTTACCAGATCTGTCAAATCAACCTTAGTGAATGACTGAAATTGCCCTGATCGCTTGTACCATTCGACTGGTCCAACCTTCCTCTTAATCCACCATCGTTTACGGTCGTGATCATACCCCCAGCTAACTACACCAGATCTATTCCCTTTCTTGTCATAGAGAGTTTCACCCACATCCATCAAATGATGTGTAGCATGCGCATCTTCATCGTCAGGATTAGCATTCTTGTTTTTCAGAATCACAAACTCTCTCTTCTTCTTCAACCTTTCAGCTTTCGCTTTTTCTGCTTCTGGATCAGTAACCCTTTCAAAGTACTTTTCCATAGCAGCAGCCTTTTCAGCATTATCCTTCTCGAAAGCTTTCTTTCTGTTCTCTACATCGGTGGGATCAGAAAACTCTTGACCAAACTTCTTCTCAAGTTTGCCTCGCATATCATAAACAATATTGAATAACAGGCCAACATCTCCCTGTAGTTGTTCAATTTGTTGATCCTTCTTCACAATAATGTCTTCAAGCTGTATGATCTTAGCATCTTTATGTATGGAATCTTGTTCGAGCACAACCAAACGCTTCTTCATTTCCCTCATACTTATGAACTCATCATCATCGCTTGAATCACTGTCAAAAGGCATTCTGAGTGGTTCAACAGGTCGTTTACCACTAGAGCTGCCCGGTTCTTCATGAATGGTACCGGAAGATCCAGCACCAACAGCTTCAGAGGGCCCAGCTTCAGTACGAGTCTCAACACTAGATACAGCTTCAGTTTGAACTTCAATATTAGGCACTGCTTCATTTTGAGCTTCAGCATTTGCCATAACTGTATCATCACCTTGAGTACCAGCATCAAACTCAAAGATGTTGTCTGTAGTGGTCGTGGTAGTGGTGTCATCAACATTCCTTTCGAAATCAAAGTTGTATAAACCTTCAGCATCATCAGCAACAGTAACAGATTGATCTTTCCTTTGTTCAATAAACATTCCAGGTCTCGGATCCCGTCTTTTCCTTTTTAGTGGAATATCATCAGAATCCCTTGGGCTTTCTTCAGGCTCTTCAGTAGACACTGACAGATTAGTAGGAGGATTACCCATCGTGTCAGTCACTTTCTTTAACAACAGAGCCAAGTTCTCAGCAGAAATCACTGGAGTAACAGTAGAAACGGTTTCAGCATTAGCTTCAGGAGGAAGCTCTATGTTATCATCATCAGAATCACACGTAATCTCAACACCTTCATCGTCAGAGTTGATGGTGATACGCTCTGGCTCAGGCTCATTTTCATCTCTTTGCTGGATGTCATGTTCTTCAGCTACTATGGCACGTGCTGGTACGGCTAGTGCCCTGACTGGATTCACAGCAACTTCTTCGGTCTCAGCAAACTGACCGAACTTCTCCAAAGCAATCAAACCTTCAAACTTCTTTTCTGTTCCTTTCTTTGTTGTAAGTGCTCCAAAACAAGAAGGACCCATGGGCTTTAATTCCAGTGTGTTGCCCGATCTCTTCAATTCTGGATATCGAGCATTCAGAATCATTTGTACAAACCTAGGATACATCAGAAACTTATCCTTTCTTAGCCCGATAGCATTCCTCTTCATTGCTTCTAAGACATATCGCGAATAATTGAACGGCTCATTTGTAATTACGCAGATCAATGCAGCCGTTTGTGTTGTGTTTAGTTGATCAGTTCCTCCTCGGTTCTCAGTCATGCACAATAGGAACGTGTGCAATAATAAGCGCCAATATGGATGAACAAACTTCTTGACCAGGGGCGGAAATCTCCCTTCATAGCTTAGACGTGGCAAGATAGCTTCAATTACCCCAGCAGCAAGCTCGATTGGATCCGCTTCTTGATCATTAAACTGCAACACCTCCCTGATAACCTGCTCTGTCACAATAATCGTTGTTCCGTCAATTTCAGCAGCTATCGCTCCTTTGCCTTCAACTATTTCCACCTTCGCAGTCTTCCAGAAGTCTCGGATAAGACTTTCATACACTACCGGATTGTCTCGAAGAGCATGAACAATGCGGCATGTATTCAAGTCTTTAATCAAAGACGTGTACAACTCCTTGTGCTTTACCGGTGGGGGTGCCAAATACGCAACTTGATTGTGAGAAGCAATAAACTTGAGGTCCATTTTTCTGCAAATACACAAACAACACATGAGTTCCCAAATTTAACAGTGATAAAAATAAGAATTAAAAATAAACACTGTTACTGTTCACTCGTAACCATGAGTCGCAACCCAAGGTTTCGAGTCGAAACCGTGAGTCGCAACCAGGATTACTGAGTCGCAACCATGAGATTGCGAGTCGCAACCGAACAAGATGAGTCGCAACCATGAGATTGCGAGTCGCAACCGAACAAGATGAGTCGCAACCATGAGTCGCAATCTCGAGGTTGCGAGTCGTAATCGTTGGTCTCGAGTCCAGTTGTTCTTGATTTCGACTGGAATCTTCAAGAATTCGCCGGAAAACTCATCGGAATCTTCAAGAACTCGTCGGAAAACCCATCGGAAACTTCAAGAACTCGTCGGAAACCTGCAAAACTTGAACAATGACGTCATAATTTCTGTTGATGATCTACCTTAATTGCGAGTCGCAACCGGAATTCGAGTCGGAATCTTGATTTCGGCCGGAATTGTTGAGAGAAAATTAGAGAAGATTTCGAGTGAATTATGGTGATAATGACTCGTGATCAGCATTTATATGGCCAATGTTCTCATGGGCCCAAATCTGTTGGGCCTAGGCCTCATGAACTTGGGCTTAATATCTTTTAGCATTTTGGGCTAAATAAAATGATTTTCAAAGATAATTTTAACCAACCCAACCAAAAAATCTGATTTTCAAATAACCCATCAAACCCATTGAGCATTATTTTGCAAAACAAAACCTAAAACAAAAATAAATAATAAAATATTATTTACAAAAATAAATCAGGAAATTTGCATAGATGCTCAGGGATCAAATCACAGGGTCTCGGGCATGACTTCACTTATCAACACTGATCTACTTTAGAATAACCTAGACGATTGCCAGTATTTTTGTCCTCTTAAACTCATCTCCCTAGACCTTTTCCATATAACTGCCTGTATTTTAATTTTATCATGTTTTGATATTTTAATAATGAGCACCCAAACAAATACTAATCAAATCCCGGAATTATGCACAGCTCACTCTATCATGCAAGCAGTTTCCCTACCACATATTTCACAAGCCCAATCCAAATTTCTGAAATCTTAACTGGGAATAGGTTGAGAAAAGAACAGAATAGATCTTAGAATGAGATGATATAATATACAAATCAAATGAGTTTTCTCAATTTGATATAGGTTTCTTGGGTTTCTTTTGGGCACTAGAGGGCCTCTTTCGGGTGTTAATTGATCTACAGATCGACAACGTACAGCTAGGTCAGCATGTATCTGGATGCAGCAGAAGCTGACGTTGCCTAGCACCTCCAGGTCAGCATGTATCTGGATGCAGCAGAGGAGGTACACGACTTTTTCAGATAAGATTTCAGAATCAGACCAAAATTGTGTGTATCGGGAAAGCATACAAACATTCAAATAGACTTGAGCTAATTCCAAGTGATTTTCTTTTCTGAGGTCATGTACTGGTTTAGTTCTGAACAGAAATAGCTATTGTTTCCAATCTTAAGGATAGAGCCTACCAACACATCATACTAGAGTCAAACAATTTCGATACTGGTCTTACATGAGTCAGCCCTTGACCATAAAGTGAAAATTCATTTCATTTCCCAGTCCAGCCATACTTCCTTTTGAAACTCTTTTTGTATTTTTCGATTTTTTTTAATGTTTTTGTATTTTCGATTTTTCAATTTTTTTTTTTGTATTTTTCGATTTTTCTCCCCCTAAATTTGTGCATAAATAAAAAACTACCTAAGAATAGAAAGCTTTATGAACAAATTTACCTACGAAAAACAAAACAAAAAAAAGATATGCTCAATCAGTAAAACGGATCATTTTTAGAAAATCCACAAGCACTCTGAATTTCGAGCTGCTGACAGGTTTAGTGAACAAATCGGCAGCATTTGCATCTGTGTCGATCTGTTCAAGCGTAATCAGACCTCTGTCAAAGCAGTCTCGAATGAAATGAACTTTAATATCAATGTGCTTGGTTTTGGAGTGAAAAACAGGATTTCTAACAATTTGTATTGCAGCATCATTATCGCAGTAAATAGTAGTGTTAAGATATGTCAAACCATAATCCTGCAATTGATGTTGCATCCACACCACTTGAGAGCAAGAAGCAGAAGCAGCAACATACTCAGCTTCAGCTGTGGATATCGCCACCGTTTGTTGTTTCTTGCACTGCCAAGAAATGAGCCGATCACCCAAAAATTGACATCCCGCAGAAGTGGATTTTCTGTCACTGTCAGTACCTCCAAAATTGCTGTCAGAGAAAGCAAACAAGTCAAAATTGGAATCTTTCGGATACCACAGACCAAACCGAGGTCGGCCTTTAAGATACCGAAAGATCCGTTTAACAGCAATAAGATGAGAAGTTTTAGGATTAGCCTGATAGCGTGCACAGTTGCAAACAGCAAACATGATGTCCGGACGGCTAGCTGTGAGATACATTAATGACCTGATCATAGACCGATATTGACGTTGATTGACAGACTCTCCTTCTTCATCTTCAGTCAACAATGGTCTCTCAGCCATAGGTGTCTCAGCAGACTTTGCAT
The DNA here is from genome assembly GCF_002127325.2 of Helianthus annuus. Classification (NCBI taxonomy): domain Eukaryota; kingdom Viridiplantae; phylum Streptophyta; class Magnoliopsida; order Asterales; family Asteraceae; genus Helianthus; species Helianthus annuus. Next base: position 15,885,429 of record NC_035449.2, read on the forward strand.
CCGAGAACTTGAACTTTGCCAGCACATCATCCACATACTTCCCTTGATGAATCAGAATTCCTTGCGAACTCTGCTTGACTTGAAGGCCCAAAAACAGAGTCATCTCCCCCAGAGCACTCATTTCAAACTTTTTCTTCATAACTTTCTCGAATTCCTTGCATAGATCCTCGCTTGTTGATCCGAAAATAATATCATCAACGTAGATTTGAACCAAGATTTGATCACTGCCTATCCTCTTGATGAACAAAGTCTGGTCAATAGTGCCTCGTGTATATCCATGAGCCAACAGATGTTCTGTTAGGGTGGCATACCAAGCTCGAGGAGCCTGGTGTAACCCATACAGTGCCTTGTCTAACTTGTAGGCATACTCAGGATGATCTGGATGCACAAATCCTGGCGGTTGCTCAACAAAAATTTCCTCCTTCACATCTCCATAGAGAAACGCGGTCTTGACATCCATCTGATAGACAGTGAATCCCATGTATGACGCGTACGCCAAAAAGATCCGGATAGCTTCAAGTCGTGCAACCGGAGCATAAACTTCATCATAATCCAGTCCTTCGATTTGCCTAAATCCCTGAACCACCAGTCTTGCTTTGTTTCGAACAATGACACCTGCAGAATCCTGCTTGTTTCGAAAAACCCATCTAGTTCCAAGCTTACGCTTTCCTGCTGGCAACTTGACAAGCTTCCATACTCCAAGTTTTTCAAACTGGTTCAGCTCTTCGTGCATAGCATCTACCCAGCCAGGTTCCTGCAAAGCTATATCAATGGTTTTAGGTTCGATTTGAGAAAGATAACTAGAATATAAGCAAGTGTTAATGGTCCCTGATTGACTCCTGGTCAAAACTCCTGCATTTACAGGACCAATCACATTTTCGATTGGATGATTGCGTTGAACGCTCGTCGGTATGGCCAAATCTGGTACCGTCTCCTCTTCAGTGGTGGTGTTGCTACACTCCCCCTCATCAGGTGCACTTGTAGTGTGAATTACAGGAGAAGTGACTGTACAATCCTCAGGGATTGGATCAGGAAACATTGCAGAGTCACTGGTTGATGCACCTTCAGGGGATTGATTGACCACCGGTGTCGGTGTAGGATGTTGCGTGAACACCATTCCCGGCGGATCAACAGTATGATGCTTCACAATTTCATCTATCTGTACTTCGTCCTCTGTATCTTCAAACGACAATGGTTGTTTTGGAACTGATTCACCTGCAACTGAGACATCACTTGACAAAATGTTAAATGATTTAAACAGAGCAGAATAATCATATAACCAATCTGGACCGACTCTAGCGTCCGTAGCATTCTCTTCAAGCCATTCGATGTTGCACGACTCAACGACTTTCCTAGTTACTTTGTTGTATACCCTATAAGCAGAGCCTTTAGCATATCCAACAAAGTAACATTCGTCACCTTTGACTTCAAACTTTCCATTTGAGTCCATTAGTAATAACACACATGGACAACCAAAAATACGAAAGTGTGAAACCGAAGGTTTATGTCCTTCCAGAATCTCGTAAGGGGTTTTCATGTGACGTTTATTAACTAAAGCATGATTCTGGATATAACAAGCCGTGCTAACAGCTTCGGCCCAAAAGAAGCTAGGAAGCTTTGAATCAGCCAGCATGGTACGAGCTGCCTCAATTAGAGTACGATTTCTTCTTTCAGCCACTCCATTCTGTTGTGGAGTTCGAGGCGCACTGAACTGTCGATCAATTCCCTTTTCACTGCAGAACGTATCCAAAGTAACATTCTTGAATTCTGTTCCATTGTCTGATCGAATAACCTTCACCTTAGTACTCGCTTGATTTTCAGCCAATGTAATAAACTGTTTCACCAGTGCAGCAGTTTCGTTTTTGTGACTGAGAAAATACACCCATGTGTAGCGAGAGTAATCATCGACGATTACTAGACAGTAGGCTTTCTTCCCGATACTCAGCACATTCACTGGACCAAAAAGATCCATGTGAAGTAGTTCGAGTACAGCCTTTGTCGAGGGTACTGGTTTAGACTTGTGAGGTTTTCGATGAGCCTTCCCTTTCGCACAAGCAACACACTTCTCTACCAACATGAAATCCTTGATCGGAAGATCTCGTACCAAATGACCTTTAGCTAGACGATTCAGATTTTTCATATTCACGTGCCCTAGTCGACGGTGCCACAATAAACCATCATGCTCTGAAATCTTCGAGAATAAGCAGGTGATCTCTTCACATGGCTTCTTGTTCATATCAATGACGTAAGCGTTTCCTTTTCTTTCAGCTGTCATCAAGAACCAGTCTTCTGGAATAACAATCCCAGGCTTGAGAACATGACAACCTTTCTTCGTAAAGTGAACTGAATTTCCTCTATCACAAATTTGCGAAATGCTCAACAAATTGTGCTTCAGTTCTGGAACGTAGTTAACATTTTCAAAGCTGAGAACTCCGTTTTGAACAGTTCCTTTCAACGTGATTCTGCCAGATTCACCTCCCGCAAACGAGACATATCCACCATTAAATTCTTTGACATTCACAAGTTGGGATAAGTCTCCTGTCATGTGCCTGGAACAGCCACTATCCATGTACCAGAGGCGCACGGTAGTCCTCCACAGCTGTTCCTGCACGAATAGCGGGATTAGTTAGATTTAGGAACCCAGCCCATAGTGGATCTGGGTTTTCCTTGAGCATCGAAATACGTTACCCTCTGCCAAATTAAATTGTCTTTGTTTAAGAAATTTGATAAATTTGCATTGACAGAATTTTTCTGAAGTGTATGAGGCAGATTGGAATGCTTGGCCTTGGGTTTAGGTTTCCAATATTGTTTAGACCAGTTGTTAGCATAATTACCAAACGCTTGAAATCTGTTTTCAGAAAAATGATTTTGCTGATTTTTATGTCTACGTTTGGCTGCATTCCAATCTTGATCAGAAGGCTTGACCTTACGATGGTCGTTCTTCATTGTCTTAGACTGATGAGTCGTCATTGACTTAGAAGGACCAGATCGATTTGGTTTGACTTTCTGATGCTGTGCATGTTTAGTTTTAGACTGCACAGAGGAAGATGGAGAAACACAGTTTCTGGCAATGTGCCCAGCTATCCCACAGTTGAAACAAATTTGCCGTTTCACTGCGGAAGATTTTTGACGATTCACAGAGGCTGCGGGTCTTTTGGGTCTTGTAGATGGAGCTTGCTTGTTCTGTTTTGATTTACTTGCTTGTGCCTTCCCTGAGCTTGTAGATACCTGAGGATCAGAATCAGAACTAGCACTGGCACAAGCATGAGAATCCGAAAAATTTGATTTTTCATTTTTAACTGCTTCATGAAAATCATTTTGATTAGAGTTTTCAGGTGTTGACCTATGATTTTCTTCACAATCTTTTTCTTTTAAATTTTCATTTAAGAAAACTTCTTTCTCTTTTTGCAAATCATTTTGAGTTTCAGTCTCGATCGAAGCTGAGACGTCATCAACAAATTTCGATTCCTTTCGATCATTGTCATCCAATGATGTTCCCTCAGATTCATCAGTAGAAATATTTACTGAATTTGATTCACACGAAAAATCAGTATGTGATTGATTTTCTTGTGAAGCATCATCAGTGGTTTCACTGGATGTGTTCTGAGGAACATCGTTGGTCACACTATTTTCTCCTAGAGAATCAGAAATATCAGAATCACAACTTTCAGCAATTTCAAAACAATCATCATCACACGCAGTTTTAAAAGGTTCATCACAAGCATTCACTGTTTTGCCCAAAACATCAGGCCCAAAAGAAGACGAAACATAACTATGAAAAGAGTTCAAAAACGCTTGTCCAAACACACAACCAGAATTAGTATCATCAAAAGAAGTTTTAGAAGAATCAGATTCTAAAACTTGTTCACTTCCAAACACATCTCCCCATATCACTTCAGGTACTTTATCTGCACATGACGAAGAACTGTTAGGATCAAAAGTACCCTTTGACACAAAACATGTCTCTGATTTTACCTGCTCTTCAGTAAATTTGCCATTGATTGATGACTTACTGTTTTTGGAACTTTCAACATTTACCGAGGGCTTATTATTTTTGGGTCCGTATGTCATTTTACTTTCATTCAGCATCTCCTCCTCGGTCATAGGCAAGTAGGTATAATTGTTATTGTACGGAGGAGGAGCCTGATTATAACCCAAACCCGACCCTTTCTTTTTAGAATAAGCCAATTGTTGATCACAGAGATTCTTGACTAATTTACTGGAGGAATCAAATTTTTTAATATTTAACTCATTAATTTGATATTTATCCTGAACATCCTCCAGTTCCTTAGTTACCTCACACAATTTTTCTTTAACCATGATGAGTTGTGCCGTGGCTACACTAACATCGTCTTTGAGTTGGACGATATCCTTACGCTGAGCTTCGATTTTCTCTTTGAAAAGTTTTTCATTTTTCGTTAGAGTGAAATTTTTGCGTTTAATTTCATTATAATCTTCAATTAGCTCAGCGTTATGGATTCTATAGGCCTCAACTCGTTCCCTACATTCAGAAGTGCAAAAAACAGAAAGTACCTCTTCTTTGGTGAGACCCTTGACCGGAGCTGACAGAATTTGAGTCATGAAGGCGAAATTTTCAGCTGACGACTCCTCCTCCTGTGCAGCCTTCACATCGTCACTCACAGAAGCATTGCTGGCCATGAAAGCGATATTGCTTGGGGTGGCTTGATTCTCAGGAGCTGAAATGTTTAATCTTTCGATCTCTGAACTCCAGTCAAAAGGCGAATCAGGCTGAACCACCAAAGCTTGGGCCAATCCCACTTGTGGGCTTCCACTGTTGACACTATCAGCAGGCACACCAGTTGTAGTCACAAGGGCTCTTTCTCGATTTGGTGTAACAGGAGCAGCAGGCTGAGCTGGAGTTTGCTCATCATTCACCTTGGGTTTCGTACAGTTTCTAGCCAAATGACCCTGTTCATGACAATTATAACAACGATATTCAAACGGCATCTTTACGGGTCCTGTGAACTTAAGATTTTGCCATTTGTTTTTCCCTGTCTTCCTCACAAAGTTTTTAGCTCTAAAAGCCGCCATAGCCATCTGCCACGTGATATCCATTTCTTCCACATCCTCTGGATGAATTTGATCCAAATCATCCATGGAAAACTTAGGAGGGTCAAGATTTCCCGAAGCAAAGGCGTTCATGCAATTTATGACAGATGCTGCAATTTCAAGATTTTCCTTTGACTGCCTAGAGAAGAAGGCAACCATTTCATTGCTAGCAACAGAAACAGAAGGTGCAGCAGAAGTCTTTCCAGCACTTGCAGGGGAAGCTTGAGTGGAAGACCCTGAGTTGTAGACATTTGCTGAAGTGGGAGCTGGTTTAGTATTGCGAAACATTTGGAATCCTCCTTGAGACAGAAGAGCTGTATTGCTGTCACTGGATGCAGTGGGGGCTATAGAAAAACCGGCAGCCAGCATGCTGTTCTTGTAGTTAGTCTCTCTCTGCTTGTCATCCAATTCACAAGCTTTAATATGCGAGATCATCTCAGACAGGGTGCATCTTGCAAGATCTTTTGTTTTCTTTATCATAGCAACATGATGATCCCAGCTCTTGGGTAATGCATTGAGAAGTTGCCTATTTGTCGAAGCATTTGTGGTGTGAATTTCTTCCATTTGCATTTGAGTCACCAGCTTGACAAACCTTTGGATCTGATTATCCACTGTTTCACCATAAATATGGTTGAAGTTGTTGAAATTCTGTTGCAGCAAGTTCCTTCTGCTTTCTTTCATGTCCTCATTACCTTCATACACTTCCACCAGAGAGTCCCAAAGTTCCTTGGCAGATTTACAAGTGCGAAATCCCATAGCAATGTTTGGACCCAAACCCATGGTCAGATAAGAAAGAGCTCTATCATCTTCTTCAACAATAAGCACATCTTCTTCCGTGTATTGATCACGAGGCTTCTTTACTTTGACTTCAGGTTCAGTAGGGCTTTCCATCATGATCTCTCTTGGTCCTCTCAATATGCTGCGCCATAGCTTGTAGTCTTTAACTTTCAGATGCTGTTCAAAGCGCCATTTCCACTCGGGAAAGTCATTAGCATCAGTTAAACGTGGAATACGCGTTGTGGTTCCTAGCTTTGAATCCAATTCTTGTTGCTGAGTTAAAGCAGACAATTCACTGTTGGTGGTTGACATTTTTAATAAATCAGTTAATTAATGGATTGATTTAATTAAGTCCAAGTCAACAGTCCAAAAGTCCGTTTCAATTTGTCGTTGCGAGTCGTAACTGGGTTGCGAGTGGAATGTGCGAGTCGTAATGAGGTGATTTCGAGTCGTAATGAGGTGTTTGCGAGTCGTAATCGTAGACGGTTGCGAGTCAGGTCAAACTTGAATGCGAGTCGTAACCAATATGGTTGCGAGTCGTAACTGGACAGGATGAGCCGAAACCGTGGTTGCGAGTGATGATCAAAAAGCTGGTTGCGAGTCGTAACTGGGCGAGATGAACCGAAACCAAGGCTGATTGCGAGTCGCAACTAAACCGTGATGAGCCGTAACTGGGAGATTGCGAGTCGGAACCTGCAAAACAGAAAGTGATAAGGACTGTTTACTCGCAATCCCGATTTTTCAGCAGTTTCCAAAATTCAAAGATTTGGTAATCTTTGAATCTGTTGAACCAATATCCCGAGATTTCAGCAAACACCGAGACTGAAATCAAACAGAACCAAAATCAGTAATTTTTCAAGGAATTTTCAGGAACAGTCGATGAACAGATCTGCATACACACTTCAACAAATCGAATCAGTAAAATATGAGATTCTTGAATCTGATTGATATCAAACCGAGCCTTTGAATGGCTTCAATGGCTCTGATACCAATTGTAAAACCCTTGAGGATCACAATGATATCAATCTAACTTTGTGAGAGTGCGGAAACCAAACACAAAGGTGATTCAAGAAACAATATATATAGATCGAATAAAACACAATGAATAACAAAACAAACCAAACTTGCATTCAACTTGAAGATGACTGATACAAGATCGGTAGGAACTCGGTTCCTTGCTATGTGTCGCCCCCTGCTTCTATTCGGTATCAACAACCCTTAATCTATTGATTAAGGGTGTTTAAATACACTACATAAGGGCCGAAACTACTCAACCCCATGCGACACACTTACAAGCCCAACCCACATAAGATTAACCCAAAACATAATTAAACTAATTACAAGATCAATCCCTATATATTGTTAACTTGCATGAATAAACCTTTAGGTTCCAACATTCTTATTTAATTAATGAGATTTGGCACCATCCATGGGACCTGGCGACAAACGCATCTCGTTTTTCTCCAATTCCCAGATCTGTGTTCTGTATGTTTTTAGGGACCCACAACTTCAAATATGGGTTTGTTTTGGGTTCTGCACATGATGCCACATATGCCCCTGCATAATCTTTTATTATTACATCCAAATCTCACACACCTTTTGATATAGTCAACACTTTTTGTTTTGAAAGATAACAAAACTATGCCTTAAAAACACTTCACAAAGGCAACAGATGGGTAAACCATCCATAAACGTCATATTGGCATGCTGTATCGGCTGAAAGAGATGTGCATCCTTATCGAACAAGGTACGAAACATACATGCATAGGTTACCTTTTATTATAAAATTCGTCTCTACTTCTTGCAGATATAAAAGAAAGTGGAAAGACACGAGCTTTCATACGGGGTGCTATCCAAATTTAAAGGTATGGTTTCTTCCGTTTGCGCTGGGTGATGTCATCGCTTATTGATATTGTGGCATCGCCATAGCATGTTGTGACCCGCTCAACCTTTATGACGCCATCACCACAACCCGTCTACGGCACGCCACGCCACCCGGTGAACACTTTTATTCACCCCGACATAACAGGCGAAAGTTCTTATACACCCCTACACCTCCGGCTGACGATGTTCTTCAACCCGCCAAATCGCGGGAAAAGCTTTTTGCCCACCCCGCCGCTCGGAGGGCGTTTTGTCCACTCATGCCATCTCTGGCAGACCCGTCCTTGCTGACGCCACCAACCGGCGGGCATGGTCCTAAGTCACGCCATATCCGGCAGAACGGTTTAGATACCCAATCACACTGAATGTCTTCAGGTGGACGATTTTGGGGTACGCTACCACCGTTGTGCCACCCTCATCTCGCGACACTTGAGTGTTGTTGGCTAAGCCGCTTATTGTCCATATCGGACACTCACTCTACAAAAATTATAAATGGGCTTTGCATCTTCAGCGTACTAGAAAGGACTTTGATCGTTTAATTCCAAGTCGAATCAGATAAGTTTTTTCACTTCTATAACATATATAATTTAATCGCCAAGGAATCTATCATGCTTTGCTTAAACTTTGTGTGTATCATTACGTTGATAATTATTACACCTCCATTAAGTAAATATATAAACCAGGGAAGGGTAGGCCCTCATAATTTATTATGTTACCCTTCTAAGTACAATCAACAACGCATTGTACAACAGCGTATTATCGTACTGGTTGATCGGTCACGAATGTAATTCACAAAGTTAAAGGAGGTAACCTTCATATTCACACATGTTGAAAGAGGAAAACAACTCCTGATAACATCCATATAAAATAATGTAAATATGTGGAATTAGAATTCAAATGAGTGGTATAAACGTATATTTAGATACAACCGCAATGCCACGTTCTTATACTTTCTACTTAATATGTACAAAAAATATCATCTCATATTTGTTTATAACATACGGTTCCGGTGGGTATGCGTCTTTGTTCACCCCATGACCTTGGTAAGCGGTTTTCTTTGCCACTTTAACTTAATACGACGCTCTGCCTCCGCTATGTTGTCTCAGATCTACGCGGGAGAAATAAAAATAGTAAAAATAATAAAATTATAAATTGGTTATGCAACATTACAAGCTAAACCTATCAAGATCCATATGTTTAAACACTGTTACTAATATATTCCCATGTAGTTGATTCATGGATAAATAGCATCTGATCTCTTTTTGGAAGGCCAAGTTACTTGAACCCCTTGTTTAAATTGGCTATACTAATATCATCTGCTTCAGATAGCATTTATATAAATGTTTGATCGAATTGTGTTATTTGTGGAATATTTCTAACATATTTAGCAGCCTTGAACCTGGGAACGCGCAGGATACAATATATATTGGCGTTATCGGACATCAAAGAAACGGCAATATGCTTTGAACATCCTGACTAACACACCAAATTGTTCTCGTTTACGAATGCGGCTTGGTACAATACATATATGTTCCGTCCAAAGGCTTTCTTGTTGTTGAACAACTTTGAACTGTGAGCACTTACACAACTTCAAAGCCAATAATCGTGTCACCGGGATCCACGTGTCAGGGCTCCCCGACCAACATGGCGGACGTTCCTTATTCAGTGATATATATTATGGTACTTTATGTCTACAAGTACTTGAAATTGAAGGTAAACATTCGGACCTTCACGCCACCCGGTTCGTGCTGCACGCCTTCGCGCCGCCAGCATAGATTCTTAAAAATGAAAAGCAAAAAGTGATGCGCCATCCCATTGTTCCACATGTTTATCATGCATTCCCGCCTCGACCATGTATTAGTTTGGAGAAAGCGGGTAAAGGTGTATATACGGTTTGCGAAAAGGCCACATATCCCCCGCATCCCTGCCAGAGAGTAGGGACTATCCGGTAAAACCCGCGCCATTTCCAGGCGAAAAAGCTTTAACCCGCGCACGGCGGATAAGCTTTGTTCTTTGGTGGCAGCGTGTTTCAACATGCCTTTTCGCAAGGTGCACTGGTACCGACAAACTACAATCTCTATTCACTATCTCCGGTGTACAGCTATCATGCTCCGCTCAGCAGACAACTACCACGTTCTGCCCACTTCTGGCGGACCGACATCTCACTCCGCCACCTACGGTGGACAGGTATCACGCTCCTCCCACTTCTGGCGGACTAACTTCTCATTCCGCCATCTAAGGCGGACTATCTTTATGCCCCCTATCTTTCCCGTCATCAACGGAGGGCAACCACTTTCACGCCTGGACTGGAGTTCTATGTTATTCGCGATGATGACCGAGAGTCTACACATGACTCATGGATCAACAGCGACCAAATCTTTATTTTTTCAAAGCTCGCCGGAGTGCAATAACTATCCGGCGTAACCCACGCATCTTTCAGGGAATCCTTCACATGGCTGGCAAGCTCCTGCCACCCGCCCATGACGGACGAGCTCGCCACCTGCGCATGACAGTCAAGCTCCGCTATTCGCTTAATCGCCACCTGCGCATGACAGTTGAGCTCCGCCACTCGCTTACCCAGTATATACTAGAGACTCCGGTTAACAGACATCCCTGGAAGCTTATTATCTGGAAGAAACCTAAAGCCTTATATTTTGGTGGATAATAGCTCATAGCTTTAAACTGTTATACTATAGAATCAACTCATTCATGCTTTACCCGCCGTTGAAATTTTGAAACCACCCTTTAATCATTTTCTGAACAATGAAGCTTGTCTTCTAACCTTCAAACTCTTAGACGAAGGAGATAATAATTGTTGCCCGCCATGTTTTAAAACGCCACCGCACCCTTTGTGCCGGTAATCTTCTTTGGCGTCCTGTGCCATGCTTCCTCCGACTGGTACGGCGCGCCACCCTATCCACCGAAACCGTTATGCCACGCCAGTTGCCACTCCTTAATAGGTTGGAACTGAGGAAGATATGAAGTATTGTATTAGATATGAAAACTTTATAATTTGTACAGTAGGGAATGGAATTTATCAACTACTTACGATCACATGTGGTTGGGTTCGATACGTCACCATTGGGTACGAGGAACGTGAAAATCAAAACAAAGCGCCAAAACTAGGTCGATATCTCAATTATAAAAGGGGAGGTACAATTTAACAATGCCCGTCGGGGTATAAACCTAGATAACACGGTACAATCTTACTTGGTCCAGGAAGACAGCTTGCCAGCAGTTCGCTCACACTTCCCGGATACATAATCACAACCCAACGGCATTCCACGCCCCCTATCTTTCCCGCCATCGTGCGATTGGCCCTAACGCCGACCACATTTGTGCATCTGCAACCAAACCGTTTACATGTGTGACCCTTGGACTTATGCCAACTATCCTTCATACCACCTGACCTCGCACTACCCATATACGTGTGGACTAACCTCGCACCGCTCCTATTTGCATTACGAGCCCTTACACCACATCAACTTTGATGAACGGGGAGTCATATCATAAATGAACTAACTGTGTGACACGGCGGAGTAGTAACTCCGCAGCCTTGAGCCAATCAGTAGTGCAATTATCATAACTATCATCAAGTACATGGATAAACAATTTAAAGTCGCATGATTGCAACCAGCCAGTGGAACCAATTAGCAAGAAGGATGTTGACATGCCTGAGCTAATTAATAGTGTGGGTATCACAACAATTCGCGGACACATTAGCTCAATATTGGGTTTCGCATTCTTTAGGTCACTATCATGTTGAGCCTACAATCCTACATTGTTTATGTTACTTAAGAAACTTTTCTGGTCATCTTTCAACATTCATATTCTGATGACATGAAATTCTGGCTGGAGACAAGCGCAAACACGCCTTATGAACTTATCAGAGCAGGCCTTTTCTCTGATGACATGTGTGCTCAACAAACATGGTATATCCTATCACATACAATTCACTTTTATATATGCCTGCATTACTGCTTTTGGAACGTCTCTTATATTATTTAAGTTCAATGCTACTAACATTATTTACCAGCAATGAACTGGGGGACTGGCAGGGTATAGCGCCACTACGCCTTAAAAGAGTAACATTATTTAAGAGGTACGTTGGAGATAAAATCATTTTCTCTTAGGCCGCCCATTAAGATGGTGTCTACTGCACATCATCGGTTCTTATATAAGGTGGATGTTTCAATACGCCAGATGATATTTATACTTCTCACATCATTTGGCCTACGACTGTACCACTTGACACAACATATGCAACTTGGTAGTCAAGACAAACGCACGACAAAACCAATATACGTGATCATTTAAATAAGTATTCCACACGCTATGCGACAGGAAAAATACTTATTCAGATGTGTATTCCCCACGCCAATATGTGGCATGGATAACAGAAAACCTTCACACCATAGTCGGCAAGGTCATTTAAACAGATATGCCATATACTATAAGTGTTTCCCACGCCAATGTGCGTCTGAGCAAAGCACGTAGTAGCTTACATAAAGTGCTCATTCACGCCTAGCGCGTGTAAAGCATTTTATTATCTCCATAAGTGCTCGTTCACGCCTAACGCGTATAAAGCATTTTTTTATCTCAATAAGTGTTCACTCACGCCAAGCGCGTAGAAAGCACTTTGTTGTTCAAGTGTTCATTAACGCCGCACGGGTTATAAAGCACTTTCTGATATCTACAAGTGTTCATATAAACATTTGTAAACACAACATACCACCGCATTTGAACTGCATATCACGGTAAAACACAGCTCTGACATGAAATACTTTTCATAATAACAAAGTCAGATGATTAAATTATACAACGCTAAGAGTGGGCATCTTGGTAATAAATGTATTCAACCACTACTACTCTGGTGGGTATCTTGGTAATAGATGCACAACCACCGATGAAAAACCAAGTACTTGTCCCACAATCATAAAAACATTGTGGGAAACATAAATAACGCTCTAAGTACCCTTCCGAGGTCACTGAGCATAGCAAGCACTTCTGCAGGGGTGCCTTGTATATCTTTCTTTCCGAATGCAACGATAATTACTATAACCGGATCGTCAATAACAACGACTGGCACAACCACCAGCGGTTTCACATTCGCCTAAGGTGGCATAACATCCGCGTATGCATCTATAACCACCAATGGCTGTACAGAAAGACAACGGGGATCCCGGTGACACAGACGCGTTGACACGGACGAGTGGTAGGGATCGTCGTCACATCAACATCGACTCTTTCAATGGGTTGAACGCCGTTAGTGTACCATATGCTAACCAACAAAAGTCACATCAAAGGGTGAATATTCTGCAATGGCCCCCATGACTATGGGCGTACCACTGAAGCAGGGCCACACCAGAAAAAATCACCCAAAGGCGAGGTACTTAACTACCAAAACTAGCCTGTTCCAAGACTCGTGCACGAAACCTAACAAAGCACGCGCAACCTTAACGAGCTCATGGCAATGCGCCAGTACAAATGGCAACTGCCTGCAATCAATCAGATTGCGCCAGGTTTATCCAACCAGTTTCCACGACCGTGTGATATTCACTACTCCATTATCTCTACTCACAACCAACGACAATCACAACAAACGTGGCCAGCGACTTTCTCGCACCCAAACGACATGTAAGCCTAAAATTAGTGATCTTCACTCCCGAGCTCCTAATAAGTCTAAGCGCTCCTCTCACGCTTGCACGTGGGAGCAACACTAGACTGGGGGACATGACGAGGTATGGTACTGGACCCGACCCGAGCGGTCGGACTTTCTTGCTATTTATCACTTTTATAGTAATTATATATTATTATTGTGTACTAACCCGCGAAGCCCAGCGCGTTGTAGTTTATGCTACACTAGGCTGTGGGCTCGTAGAGACAACCCCTAACTGGGCTTGGCCCATTGAGGTTAGGGTTTTTCCCATATCTCCTATATAAGGAGGTCTCCACCTCCTTATTAGGGCATGAGATATAGGGCAACACTTTTGTAGCTGGAAATAGGGGATTTCTTCCTCTACCGACCGTCTCTACATTGCCCACATTTTTTCTCTCCTTGTTTGCAGGTCTAGGATGAGATGGAGAAGATGAGGTGTGGTCATATCCGTATTCATCACCGTAGAAGTACTGACCCGCTCAGGTCATGTTTCTTCAATTAACAAATTCAAAAAATTAATGCAAGTCTAGAAAAAATATATACCTAAATAAGTTTATAATTAACAAATTCAAAAAACTTGATTTTGGACTGATCTAGCAACTTGAATCAAACCTCAGGGACGAATTTAGCAGTTTTACCCATTCATTAACGGAGGTTCTAACGGTGTTAATTTATTGGACTGAAATAGCAACAGAAACTAGGCTCAGGGACTGTTTTAACAAAAGAAGTTGATTTTGGACTGATCTAGCAATTTGAGTCAAACCACAGGGACGATTTTAGCAGTTTACTCTTTTAGAAAATAAATTACATTACTGATCATAAAGAAACTATACACGTGAACTTATTATGGAAATCTGAGGTTAAATATTAAAATAAAACGAAGCATCGAACTATATATGTAACAAAACCGAAAAGATAAATAAATAAATGAAAGAAATACGTTTTTCTGGTTTCACATATCAATTGAAAGCCTATTACTCTAATACTTCTACTTGCTGGAGTTTCGTAACCAATAACCTCGAATTCGTTTTAGACCAATTGAAAAAACAATCATCCCCTAACGAAATATGTTGAACTTCAATTATATCATGTCATCCAACAACACCGTACCTATCGTAAACAAAATATATGAACAAAAAATTTATTAGTAACATACATAAAAATACATTGAAAACAAAAGTATTCAATAACATCAAAAATGGATTCACAAACTTTGTTTGACCATTAATATTATGTATACGAAGATTCTTAACCAATACGGACGTACTTTTACGTATCTGCGACATTTTGTAGAATGCATAGTATATCTTCTTGTGAAATAATCTATCACATAATGAAAGTATGAAGAGATGTTAAGTAAAACACTTTAGCTTTGTTTATTCGACAGTCATTATTAGTTCACCAACTAATAAACAACAAAATGGTATTATCGTTAAAAAAACGCTAAAAATGACAACATTTAAAAATAAGACATATAAATAACAACTATAGTAAACACGCGTTTCATAGTAACTAATATACAGAAAATGTATACTGATTTAAGAACACGTACCTTATGAGATCTGAAAGTAGTGTGTATAATATTAAACTTGATGACACTCAATGAGACCTTTTATAACTTGATAATGAGATTCGGGGAGTATGACACTTCAGGTGTCATATTTAAGCATATATATGTCCTTATATAACTTGACAATGAGACACATCGCTCTGAATGTGACATTTTAGCAAGAATTAAAGAGACTGTAACAACATCAGATTCAAGTTTCTTGGTAGAAATCCACAAAAATATGTAGATGCTAACGACGGCTAGATGAACGGCTGCAAGATACAACAAATAAACGATTACCGATAAAACTTAACAAAATAAAGAAAAAAATGGATTAATAGACAGATTCATACCTTGGAGACGAAGATGATAATCAGATTCGAAGAAGATGGCCATTGGTTATTTTTAGTTTTGGGCCTGGAGAAAATAAGAAAGCTATTATGGACAGTGATATTAGTAAGCCGAATTGTAATGTTAGTTATACAACTCTTGTCATCCCAGTTCCTGGTCAGAAATTCCTATAAAATAATATTTTCATGAGTTAGGCATCAAAAAACAAAGAAACACAACCCAGCTTTTAACTATTTTTTATGAGATTACCCGTTCAACCCATTGGTGAGAAATAAAAAACTCAAATTAACCACTTGGGTCAAGACTTCCACCTATATACATTTATAGTGGGCTAATGATATTCGACTTGAAGACTTGAAAATAAAGTGGTTCTTCTTATCAAATGAAAAAATAAAGAGGTTGTCTTCAATTCAACTTTAAACAAAGAACCATTAATTTAGGTTGTAACAATGATGTAAAAATATTAAAATAATATATATCACAAAATCAGAGAGAGGGGGAGGGAGGTTGCACCTAAAACAACTCGGGATACATGACTTGAAGTGATTCACCCTGATACAAAAGATGAAATCCCAAATTTTCACATTAATAGGCTTTAATTCTTGAATCTAATGAAATAGACAATATGTAACGTGAACTCACATGGATAGACTAAGAGACTTAGATACACCCGGGATGTTATTTTTCCTTCTACAAACAAAAAAGAATTTTGATACACCGACAAATTCTATGATAACAAAATCCATGGTAATATTTGCTCTAAGCAAGCAAAAGTGCTTGTGATGATGTATACATGCAATAAAAAACTTGTAGTGCTAACCTTTAAAAATAATACACCCATTCGTATATGGCTTACATATTATCAACAGCATGTCGATGTTGTATCTCCTACATTGACTCTGCCTTGTCCACATCTTTCTCAAAACTAACCCTAAGTATAATGAGGTTGAAACATCTTAAACCACACACAGATACCTAGATAATAAGGTTGAATTTCAAATCGAGAGAAGATACGAAACACAAAAGAATTAGTAATTACCCTTTTTAAAAATATAATAAGGTTGCTAATCATTCCTTGCTAATTACTCATTGCATTACTTCTAATCACTAATTATATATTAGTAAGTTGACTTGAAGCTCAACTGTGACATGCACTGCTCCACATCATTGTCTTTGTTCATTACACTTTGCCACTATAAAGCATTTTACAATAAACAAACCAAATTAATTTCAAGCAAACCAAATTAGAAAATCACAGATTTGTAGCTGGAGATAATTCTACATTTTTTATACATAGAAAGTATCCAAACTCGGAATCAAGTTCTTCTTTCATTTTTACAAAATTTACTACTTTCATGGACTGCTCTAGAAAAGAAATAAAGTATAAAGGAGCTAAAATATGAATTTAAATACTTCAAGTTGTGTTTATCTATTTGGAGTAAATCTAAAACTAATATTTTTAACTAATGGGTGAGTTCCACCAATACTGATGATTCTGCAGCAGCAGAGAAGTTACAAGTTGCATGTGGACCAAAAACCTGCCATGCCCAATGTGGAGTAGATCCCATACTATTCTCTATTGTTGTCACCTGATTATGACAAACATTAATGTACATGTTTTGGAGTTAATAGACAATTATACATTCATGAATACAAAAAAAAATCGTTCAAGTTACCTGGTCAACAGGATATAAACCGGAAGCCACAACACCGCTCAGGTTGAGAGGGACATAATCATCTAAAATACACTGAAAGTTCAAAAGTCTTTGTATCTATTATTTTAATGATTTAAAGCATATATGGTAACAACAAATAAATGTTTTTAATATGATTGTTGAATAATTTGAATCTAATTAGTTATATAGAAACCAATAGTTGTTGATTAGAGGTTATTAAAAATTAGGATAATTAGCAATTATAAAAAATGAATGTAGTCAATTTCTATTTCAGATAACTTTATTTAAAAATAAGTCAAATATAATTTAAATTTAAAATTACTGTAATATGTTGGAAGAATTTAATAAAAATTATATATAAAATTTTAAACCACTAACATGTCTAGGTACATTGAACCAAACTAAAAAGAAAATCCAATTATTGTTATTAACTCCAAATCGTTTACTTCCATATTATCCTCCAAATCAAATTTTTGAATTTAAAATCAAGTAATTATCTATCCTCTAAATAAGAAATTTATCAGCCAAAAATACTAAAAACACATTTTTTGTCGTTTTTTAAGAATAGTAATTTATTGTTAAAACAGACTTCGAATAATTAAAATGATATTAGTAAACATACCAATGCTAGCATCTTGAGGGACATAATCATCTAAAATACACTGAAAGTTCAAAAGTCAGTTCTGTATCTATTATTTTAATGATTTAAACCATATATGGTAACAACCAATAAATGTTTTTAATATGATTGTTGAATAATTTGAATCTAATTAGTTATATAGAAACCAATAATTGTTGATTAGAGGTTATTAAAAATTAGGATAATTAGCAATTATAAAAAAGAGTAAACTGCCATTTTGGTCCCTGAGGTTTGGTCACTTTTGCCACTTTAGTCCAAAACTCAAACTTTTTGCATCTGGGTCCCTATGGTTTCAGTTTTATTGCCATTTTGGTCCAAAAATCAAATCAGGTCATATTTGTCTTATAAAATCCTGCATTTTTTGTCATTTTCCTCAAGGGCAAATCAGGTCATATTTGTCTTATAAAATATGTAATTTATTTATAAAAAAATGATCATTTTGCCCCTGCGGAAAAGGACAAAATAACAGGATTTTATAAGACAAATATGACATGATTTCATTTTTTGACTAAAATGGCAATAAAACTGAAACCACAGGGACCCAGATGCAAAAAGTTTGAGTTTTGGACTAAAGTGGCAAAAGTGACTAAACCACAAGGACCAAAATGGCAGTTTACTCTATAAAAAATGAATGTAGTCAACTTCTATTTCAGGTAACTTTATTTAAAAATAAGTCAAATATAATTTAAATTTAAAATTACTATAATATGTTGGAAGAATTTAATAAAAAATATATATAAAATTTTAAACCACTAACATGTCTAGGTACATTGAACTAACCTAAAAAGGAAATCCAATTAATGTTATTAACTCCAAATCGTTTACTTTCATAATATCCTCCAAATCAAAATTTTAAATTTTAAATCAAGTTATTATATATCCTTTAAATAAGTAAATTATCTGCCAAAAATACTAAAAACAAATTTTTTAACGTTTTTTTAAGAATATTAATATATTCTTAAAACAGGCTTCTAATAATTAAAACGAAATTAGAAAACATACAAATACTAGCATCTTGAGGGAAACAATCATCTAAAATACACTGAAAGTTCAAAAGTCAATTTCGTATCTATTATTTTAATGATTTAAAGCATATATGGTGACAACAAATAAATGTTTTAAATATGATTGTTGAATAATTTAAATCTAATTAGTTATATAGAAACCAATATTTGTTGATTAGAGATTATTAAAAATTAGGATAATTAGCAATTATAAAAAATGAATGTAGTCAACTTCTATTTCAGGTAACTTTATTTAAAAATAAGTCAAATATAATTTAAATTTAAAATTACTATAATATGTTGGAAGAATTTAATGAAAACTATATGTAAAATTTCAAATTTTAAACCACTGACATGTCTATGTACATTGAACCCACATAAAAAGAAAATCCAACTAATGTTATTAACTCCAAATCGTTTACTTCCATAATATCCTCCAAATCAAAATTTTGAATTTTAAATCAAGTTATTATCTATCCTTTAAATAAGGAAATTATCTGCCAAAAATACTAAAAACACATTTTTTGACTTTTTTTAAGAATATTAATATATTCTTAAAAAAGGCTTTTAATAATTAAAACGATATTAGAAAACTTACAAATGCTAGCAACTTGAGGGACATAATCATTTAAAATACACTGAAAGTTAAAAATTCAATTCCGTATCTATTATTTTAATGATTTAAAGCATATATGGTAACAACAAATAAATGTTTTTAATATGATTGTTGAATAATTTGAATCTAATTAGTTATATAGGAACCAATAATTGTTGATTAGAGGTTATTAAAAATTAGGATAATTAACAATTATAAAAAATGAATGTAGTCAACTTCTATTTCAGGTAACATTATTTAAAAATAAGTCAAATATAATTAAAATTTAAAATTACTATAATATGTTGGAAGAATTTAATGAAAATTTTAAATTTTAAACCACTAACATGTCTATGTACATTGAACCAACATAAAAAGGAAATCCAACTAATGTTATTAACTCCAAATCGTTTACTTCCATATTATCCTCCAAATCAAATTTTTGAATTTAAAATCAAGTTATTATCTATCCTCTAAGTAAGGAAATAATAATTAAAAATAATAATTTTGTAACGAACGGATGGATAGCACTGAACCGTTATCATGATCTAAAATTCAATTGTCAAACATCAAGGATCAAACCATTAAATTCCAAGAACACATATGATATTCAATCAATCCTCAAACAAAACAATAGAAAGGTGGAGCAAAGATTCAACAACATAATGAAATAAAACACAACCAAACACTTCTAAATTTCCATAAATTTATCTAGCCTAACAACAAACTACAAACACAACAATCATAATCCGATGGTCAATCACAATATCAAATCCTTAAGCAAAAAAACAACATTAACACGAAAAATCATTCACTAAAGGGGGAGATAACAAGCATATCTATTACGATAGATCAATAATATATAACATATTGAAGATAAACTCACTGGATCAAAAACATAAAGGAAGAATAAAGATCAGAAGTAAGATTCAATTGAAAAAAAAAAACCATATACAACATATTAAGATTTATTGAAATAACAATGATCTTTAAAACCATAAAAAAGAATCAATGGATACACACTTACAATCCCTAAAAAAGAATCAATCGATACAAACTTTTACCATACGAAGAGGAAATCTATGGAACAACGAATAAAATCGAAAGATGATCCTTTATAAAATTTACATATTTTAAATAACAGAATTTTATACAAAAATCATTCCAGATGTTTACTAATTACTGTTGTTCCTTATACATAATTGAAGAAACAGTGATCTAATTAAGGTATTAATTAGGTGGGTTTATGTTCCTATCATAGAGGTTAATCTTCTTTTAGGTATTTGAGCTCCGACTGGTTAATCAACCTGCAAAACAGAACACCGTTACTCGTTAAGAGGGGAATGTCGGGGTTTCCCTCTTAACCGGGCTCCGGCGTGAGAATAAGCGACTGCTTTGAGAGTAATTAAGTAGTTAAGAGTAAGAGCCGAGAGAATAGAATGTTTAACCTGAGGAATGAAGGTCTCTATTTATAGTCGGAGAGGTATAAGAGGTTGTGGGCTGATGGGCCTTGGGCCAGAAACGGACAACAACGAATATGCTCTTTGCCTCGCTGGCCTCGACTGCTTAGTGGCTTCTAGATGCTCGTCGGTGCTGGCGCCCCTTGATTGGAGCCACGTGTCATTGTTGTCGGCCTTGTTGTCCTTCTGTCATCAGCAGACGAGTGGAGATCGTGGGACAGTTGTCTCCGTCCTCTGATTGGTGCCATGTAGGCGTCCTTGTGTACTTCTCGTCAGGCGATCGTGGCGCACGATTGACCAGAGCCTGCTAGACGCTCATTGGCTCCTTTTACTGCCACTTGTACCTTGTGTACCACTGTAGGTAGCCGCGCGCTTCCTTACCGAGTGGATTTTGTTTGCTGGCAACTAACCCGCGCGGGGCTAGTGTGCTCATCTATACCATTGTTTTTATGCTAAGTGTTGGTATCTGGGTTTGTTATGTGCTCTTCCTCGCGCGGGGTAAGTTATAATGTGACGTGAGTTGCGCGAGGCTGTATTATCAAGTTGTTATGTTAAGGAGTATGGTCTCACGTGCAACCTGTTATGAGGTTTGCGCGACTTTTTGGGACCATACCCCTTCAATAATATTATGTATTTGATAATGAAATAAATATTATCTAAGCAAACCTTTAAGAAATCAAACAACACATCTAAACCTTAGATCTTATACCTTGGTGATGAAGCCATTAGAACAGAATCAAAGATTTGTGCTCCAAAACGTAAAAAACCTAGACACGAAAAAGATCAAAATCAAAAAACACAAATACAATAAAACATGTTAGAATGATAGATGGATATCAAGTAAAAACAATTTAAATAAACACTAATTTCGTACCTTGGTAATGATGCCATTGGATTAGCCAGAAAGATATATGCTCGAAGATGATGAAACCCTAGATACGAAAGGAAACTAATCAGGCAATATACATCACAAAATCAACAGAATGTTTAAGAAAAAGAACATCTACATGTTAATAGCAACAAATCCGGATCATACCTTGTTATTGAAGATTTCGAGTGATACGAATTAGAAATCAAAGGAACGATGAAAACCAAACAGAAACAAATAAATCAAGATCAAGATTCAACAATAAACAAACAAGTTTATTCAATTAACATATACCTTAGATCTTGTATTGTTTGATTGGAAAAGTAGGGAGAAAACCCTAATCGCTGTTTGTTTCTGTGATTTTGTGAGGAATTTGAGATGAAAAGCCGGGTTATGTCATTATATATGATACAAATTTGTGACCCGTTTTATGAATATGGATAGTCCATAGCGATGCACCATAGGGAATGATGGAATGTGAAGAGTTTTGGCGGGAAAGAGTAAATTACAAAAATCATCCTTTATGTATGTCAGTTATTGCAAACCATGTCCTTTTTCTTCAATAATTACAGAAAACGTACTCGATGTTTGCAAATCCTTGCAAGTTATGTCCTTTAGCCCTAACTCAGTTAATTTTTTGGGGTTAAATCTGACCAAATAGACCCCACATGAGGGTATTTTTGTGGTTAAATCTAAACAAATGGACCTCACATGAGAGTAAAATGACCAAAATACCCTCATGTGGGGTCCATTTGGTCAGATTTAACCACAAAAAATTAACTGAGTTAGGACTAAAGGACATAACTTGCAAGGGTTTGCAAACATCGAGTACGTTTTCTGTAATTATTGAAGACAAAAGACAGACTTTGCAATAAGTGACATGCATAAAGGACGATTTTTGTAATATACTCGGCGGGAAAACAATGATTTGAGCCCCTAGGTGGAGGACATGTGTCCCCTAATTATGGCTTTTATTAGGTTGTATAGATATTATGATTCAATTTATGATGTGCAGAAGAGTGTTTGATCAACATTGATGATTTTCTCTTCTTAAGTTTGAATCATACCAATTATACTAATAGACTTTTAATGAGTTTGATTTTTATTTACTTTAATTACCAACTTATAAATTACGTTTATTAACTTAAAAAAACACGAGTACACATTTGTGTTCAGTTCTTTTTCTCGACGCACCGATATTAATTTTATTGACAATGGAGTTGCATTTAAAATAGTGTGTTTTTTAGTATTGTACGCAATACAAGTGTTGGTACCCTGTTGGTACCCTAACGAGCCGAACCGATTTCGGTCGAAGAACATCGATAATAGTATTCGTTTTTGTGATTTTAGAATGATGTAAAACATGTGTCACTATTATTTTGGGCATATCGCGACTTTATTTTTTTTGTTTTCTCTTTCGGTTGTCATAGCGAGTGTCGGTGTCATAACAAACCGAATCGATACTGACTGAATTCCCGCTGTGTAGCGCTAGAAATCCCACTAGTTATTTGAAAAAAAAAGTATAATGCATAATTTGTTATGCATTCGTTGTTGTTTCTGAGTTATACTTTTTGAAAAATCTCTAACAATTTCTCGCATATCTATGATCCCTGACTCTGACTTGAGAATAAGTTTTGATTCAGTAGATAAATCAATAATGTGAGAGTGGGCGTATATAAATGCTAACCTATTTCACGTAAACTCAATGGCTGTTTGTTTAGTTCTTAATTGTAACACCCCGAAAACGGGTTTGATAATAAACTCCGTTAATACTAAAAGACGGGTAAAATACCGTTAGTAGTAAAAATAACCCAGTAAATATTTAGATTTAAATAAGAAATCCTAAATATTAAATACAAGAATCAAAGTTTTAAGGAAATGAGTTTATAAGAGCCCGAGTTAACGGGACTTAAAATAAACCGGGATACAACTCCCGGGACCCACTAAGTAACTAGGAATATCAACCTAGTTAAATATGTGCCTTAAAATAAAGAAGGAAACTTGGGTAATAACCCTTATTAAAAGGTTACAAACTTGAGGGACCAAAATTGTACTAAAGTAAACTTTATACTTTATAAACAAAAAAAAAAATACACAACACACACATGGTGCGTGTGGAGATCGATCATCAGGCGACCAAAATGGGTGAAACCCTAGTTCACCCAAAATCAACAAAATTGAAGGTCAAATCTAGCCCAAATCAAATGCATGAACACAAATTCATGATCACCCAAGCTAGGGGATCACAAGGTATGTTAAATTTCTATGTTTAGTGAAGTTGAAATTCTTCATGAATTTATGATAAACGAAATTATTGCTTGCATGATTGATGTGAGAGTGAAATTAGGATAAATCCATGTCTAGGAACAAACCCTAGTAAGGATTTGATGAGTTAATGATGAAAATTTGTGAAATAGATTATTAACCATTTATGTGCTAAGTGGGTTTTTATGTCATTGTGATGAACACTTGAATTAGGATGTTAAATTCATGAATATTAATGTTATGATGCAAGTTCTAGATGTAGTTCATGAACGCTAGACATAAGGGCTTGAAATTGATGCTTGAAACTTGGATGGGAATTAACCAAGAACTTAACAAAAGAAGTATACGAATCTTGCCCACAAGATATTCGTTAAAATGCCTAAGTGAAATTAGGTGCCTACTAGTTCATAGATAGAACTTGGTTTGGGTAAGTATTTGGATAAATGCCAAATAACATGACAAAACGGGTTTCACTTATAGAGGGAAAACCCGTAGATTTTGCGAGATAAAGAAATATAGTGTCTTCGATAATCAAGAGCTAGGCTAACTTAGTGTTAATAATAGCATGAACTCAAAGTTAAAAGATTCGTTAGAGCGATGACTTAAAGGAACGCCTACCGGGTAAATTGAAAATGCCTAAACTAGCTAATGAACATGAATGTGCATATTAAGGGATGTTTGACTTTCAAAAAGTCAAACTGACCCATAATACGATAAATGGTAATCTTTGGTATGAAATGCGTAAGGTGGAATAATCGTATTAAATTATGATTAAACTAACCACCTTGAAAACAATGATGATAGTTTGACGCGTAACAAGCTAGGTGGAAGCTTGATGAGGGAGCGGGTCAAACGAATCAAGAAGGAAAGGAAAAAGCATAGTTCGGACGCGAGGTAAGTAAAGCTTACACCCATTGTAGTAAACGTATGTATTTTATAGGTGATAAATGTGACAACCGATTATATTCGAAATTGGAGTTCCGACACTAAGCGATATGAGTCGGAACGAATAAAAACGATCAAAACCATGGTTAATGGTAAAATGGACAAAAGGGTAATTTAGTCGTGAATTGACTAAGAATTTATAAGATTTCTTTAAGGTTACCTTATAGCGTAACTAGTAATGGGAAAAAGGGTAAATTAGTCACATGTTGACTATATGTAAGTTGAGATTAAAAGGATACCCATGGTGTAAGCCATAACGAGTTAAATACGTAAGAAGAATGATCTTGTAGTAAAAATTTGAAATGGGTCGGATGTGTGAATGGGTTATTAAAAACCATGTTTTGACATAAGTATAAATGTTTGGTCATAAATACCAAATGGGTCAAATGGTGGTGATGACACCATTTGACAATATCGACTAATGTTTGGTTGTTAAGTTAGATGTTCACAGGAGTGAACGGGAAGTGGATTATTGCGTCGCTAAAAAGTAGCGGCTAATAAAAGAAAGGTACAAAACGGGTCTATATGTTGACTCGAGCCAGGTACGCATTAATTAGATTATAGTTAAACGTGCGATTTTGGTCAAATTCTTAGTGAAAGTCCTTCGTCGTAAAAGGACTAAAAATTGACCAAAAAGCCCTTGAGGGGTAAATTAGGCAAACAACCTTCAAGAGTTGTTTAGAGTTAAGCGTTTTGTTAAATGGAGTCCTTTGGATACGTATAAAAATGGGGATAGGACATAAACTAATAGAAGCGTGATTTAAGCTTGCAAATGTTGAATAGCCTTAACGGGTCAAAATAAGTATATATGCAAAATAGGTTAGGATTGCATAGGGAACCCGTGACTTGAACCTTATATAATAGGATATAACGAAAACATGAAGATTATGAGAATTTGGGATCAATAAACACGTTGGTTTGATAAATGTACAAATGGGTTAAAATTCGGTAAAAAGGGTAGTAAGCCGAGGATTAAAAGTCTGAAATTTTATTATGTTGGATGTTGGATTTTAACTCCAATAGATGGAGGATTAAATTACGGACACGTAGGAAAAAGAATTGGGTAAAACGGATCAATAACGAAGAAGTTATGGCCGTTTCCGTGAAATCGGGTTGAGCTGGGAACGTACAGCAACAGCTGAAGCACATTCTGTGAAAACAGGGGCTAGGCGTCACGCGACGCCCCCTAACTCCGAAAACTTTTATTTTTTTTGTCATTTTTAACCCCTGTACTTGTTTGAACTAAATATTTGACTATCAAAACTAACTTTTAAGTTGGTTTTGATCATAGGTGAATGCCAAGAGTGCACGGATGAAGATCAAGCGTCGAGCAAGAACCGAACACGATTACGAAATAAGCTTCCGCACTATGTATCGTTATTATGTTAAACGACGAACGTACACGTGATATGTTGTATACTTTTAAATTGCAAAAAGTTTTTAACAAACCCGTAATTTCCAATGCATATATAATCTTAATTACATGATTGTTTTCGTAAATGATACGTAAAACCTTAATTTGTAAGAACGGGTGTTACAAGTTGGTATCAGAGCCTTGGTTTAAGAGATTCAAGTATGGCGGGAAAGCTATGCTTGGACTTAAACCTCACGCTCTTGATAAAGATTAGTGTTCGGTTCGAGGCTTGATCGCAAATCCGGTAAGTACATGTATATCAATGGTTTAATATGATTAAAGTGTTGAGAACAACACATATGGTTATCGTGTAATACACGTTACACCAATAAAATCGATATAGAGTAGATATAGTCAACGAAATTACACGCGTTGATGCGTATAGTAGAAAAGCCTTGTATTATAATACGGGCATCCTTTAATGTTGAAATTATTAACTGTTGTATATGTTTTAGTTGAAGGACACTCGCATATGAGGATAGCGAGAGCTTAACAAATTACGGATATGATAGAAGAACGGTCCGAAGTATGACAAGAGGAGCATGCTCACCAAGGACTAAATCGCGTAACGACCGCGAACAAATTTAAAGGCAAGAAATGCCCGTCGGGGCAAGCATTACCAGGTGCGTGCTTTTAAATATAATCGCACAAATGACAATATGCGACAAACATGTAGAAACTGATTGTTGCATATGTAAGCTAGAAACTTGGAAAACCTGAATAGAATACCTATCCAGGATATTACTTCCAAGAAAACTAAATAGAGGCGTTACTTACATAGGGCGTGATGTGAAAACTATAAAAAGGTCATGCGTGTCATGTGTTAATCGCTTACTCTGGCCAGGTAAGTAGTGGCATATGGTACCATGAACTTCTTGTAGCGGACACATTTACGTCTGACGTAGTAAGGGCGGGGTGAATGGGACTAACTTAAATAGTACCCAAATGAATCAAATAAATAAGATGTTTGATAGTAAACATAAACGCAAGTCGGACGACGGAAGCGTATTATGTTAAAATGACGAGCCCGAGAGAAGGGACAATGATCGAGAAAATGAAAATACAAACTAACTAATGAGAATGCTAAGGCATGGGGATAAAATTTTTATCAACATAAGTGATGAAATTCACGTGGACAAGTCAAACGAATTAAATAATGAATAAAGGACTTAATTAAATAAAAGCGATGGATTTCGCTAAGACGACCAAATAAATTGAAATGATGTCTAAAACCATATAAGAATGGTTACTTGATAATGATTACGGTAAAAATACCCGATGAACGGGTAGGATTGTGGGTGAATGTGCAAACCGAGAGACGGGAGCGCGAAATAGAAAGTCAAAAGACTCGGAATACGAGTCATGACTAAAGGATGACAAGAATTTTCGCAAACATAAATTTTGGTAATTACGTTCAACCATTTCAAAGTTGGACGGGTCAAATAGAAAATGAAGTTTGACATTCATAAGTGATGAAAATTCACCCAAAATGAGTCAAACGAGTCAATTGAGGAATAACGCTTAATATAATAGGAAAACACAAACCGGTGAAATCGGAAGGCTGAAAACAATAAGATAGAAGGACCCGGGTAATGGGTTGTAAAGGAGTATAAGTATAAACCGGGTAACGGTAAACGTAAGACAAACCGACGTGTAAATGACGTTAGAAGTCGTAAAGTCGTAAAGTCGGAAAGATAGCCCGAAAGTAAACAAATGAAACCTTAGACTACGGTCAAGGTCAACCAAAGTTCAAAAGCAAAATTAAATGATTCCAAACATAACAAAGGATGCTTTAAAGATATATATGTATAAATAGACATATGAATGTAGACGTGAATAAAAGACGATCTATGGGATCATCATAACCTACGGGATAAAATGTAGTGATAAGGTCTACGAGACCAAGGAGACCGTTGGGTCATAAATAGGAAGAGATGAACTGTTGGGTCTCACCTTAAAAGGTGAAACATATAAAGAAATAGCCCATGAGTCTAAGTGAAGAAACCTACAGGTCAATATTGTAAAGCAAGGGAAACTGGTTACAATTCTCCGTGTAAAATAATAACGGTCAGGAATAAAACTTAAAACGGAAATTCCTAGACCTGCGAAAAAGATATAAGACAAGGAGAAAATGTAAACTAAAAATTTATTTGTTAGTCAAAAGCAATGCTTTAACAAACATAAGTAGTATGAGATGGTTTAGAAAATCTTAGACACACATAAGGCCGGAGATGGCAAATTAGTATACCCATGTGACGGGGTATGAAGTGACGGTGTCAAATTAGGCTAGCCGGCAAAACTATTCAAAGTTAAGAAAATGTCATGACGAATACAAAACGCTTGTTAATATAAGACAAGCGCGTGATAAACCTGTTAAAAGACTAACGAGACTGAGTGGTTAAGTTACAACTCAGTCAATAAAGATTAAGGGTTATAAGCAGTAAGTAACGGCCCGCGAGGCCTTACACATGAAAGACGTACGCGTCAGTATACATGAAAACTTTTAACTAAAAGATAACGAGTTTTTAAATGGTTACCTTATAAGGTAAACCATAGCAAATAATAAGGGTAGAAAGTAACTGGACCAATAAGTCTAGTTAGTGAGACCGGTTAAGGTCATTTAAATAAATTTGGTTTGCTTGTAAGCGATGGATTCGGTATAACTGAACCGAATAAATAAACTTGAAAATAAAAGAATTTGTTGCTAAAAGTGAAAGATTTCACTAAAGACCTTTAAACGGGTCAAAGTAACGGATTCATAAGGAATTCGATAGTATATGAAAGCGATAGATATCGCTAAGTTAACTAAACTAGTGGAAATAACGAGATTACGTTATTTCGAAGTTACACTATGTCGTATGAGATATGTAGACAATTAGTAACCAAAAAGATGTTTCGGGTAATACTAACGATTGGTTAAAAAGTATAGGTAATGTTTAAAATATTTCTCGGATAGAATACATTGAGTTTAAACTCAATGAATTATGTAAGAAAAGGTTTCGAGGACGAAACCTCTTTAAGGGGGTAGACTTGTAACACCCCGAAAACGGGTTTGATAATAAACTCCGTTAATACTAAAAGACGGGTAAAATACCGTTAGTAGTAAAAATAACCCAGTAAATATTTAGATTTAAATAAGAAATCCTAAATATTAAATACAAGCGAATCAAAGTTTTAAGGAAATGAGTTTATAAGAGCCCGAGTTAACGGGACTTAAAATAAACCGGGATACAACTCCCGGGACCCACTAAGTAACTAGGAATATCAACCTAGTTAAATATGTGCCTTAAAATAAAGAAGGAAACTTGGGTAATAACCCTTATTAAAAGGTTACAAACTTGAGGGACCAAAATTGTACTAAAGTAAACTTTATACTTTATAAACAAAAAAAAAATACACAACACACACATGGTGTGTGTGGAGATCGATCATCAGGCGACCAAAATGGGTGAAACCCTAGTTCACCCAAAATCAACAAAATTGAAGGTCAAATCTAGCCCAAATCAAATGCATGAACACAAATTCATGATCACCCAAGCTAGGGGATCACAAGGTATGTTAAATTTCTATGTTTAGTGAAGTTGAAATTCTTGATGAATTTATGATAAACGAAATTATTGCTTGCATGATTGATGTGAGAGTGAAATTAGGATAAATCCATGTCTAGGAACAAACCCTAGTAAGGATTTGATGAGTTAATGATGAAAATTTGTGAAATAGATTATTACCCATTTATGTGCTAAGTGGGTTTTTATGTCATTGTGATGAACACTTGAATTAGGATGTTAAATTCATGAATATTAATGTTATGATGCAAGTTCTAGATGTAGTTCATGAACGCTAGACATAAGGGCTTGAAATTGATGCTTGAAACTTGGATGGGAATTAACCAAGAACTTAACAAAAGAAGTATACGAATCTTGCCCACAAGATGTTCGTTAAAATGCCTAAGTGAAATTAGGTGCCTACTAGTTCGTAGATAGAACTTGGTTTGGGTAAGTATTTGGATAAATGCCAAATAACATGACAAAACGGGTTTCACTTATAGAGGGAAAACTCGTAGATTTTGTGAGATAAAGAAATATAGTGTCTTCAATAATCAAGAGCTAGGCTAACTTAGTGTTAATAATAGCATGAACTCAAAGTTAAAAGATTCGTTAGAGCGATGACTTAAAGGAACGCCTACCGGGTAAATTGAAAATGCCTAAACTAGCTAATGAACATGAATGTGCATATTAAGGGATGTTTGACTTTCAAAAAGTCAAACTGACCCATAATACGATAAATGGTAATCTTTGGTATGAAATGCGTAAGGTGGAATAATCGTATTAAATTATGATTAAACTAACCACCTTGAAAACAATGATGATAGTTTGACGCGTAACAAGCTAGGTGGAAGCTTGATGAGGGAGCGGGTCAAACGAATCAAGAAGGAAAGGAAAAAGCATAGTTCGGACGCGAGGTAAGTAAAGCTTAGACCCATTTGTAGTAAACGTATGTATTTTATAGGTGATAAATGTGACAACCGATTATATTCGAAATTGGAGTTCCGACACTAAGCGATATGAGTCGGAACGAATAAAAACGATCAAAACCATGGTTAATGGTAAAATGGACAAAAGGGTAATTTAGTCGTGAAATGACTAAGAATTTATAAGATTTCTTTAAGGTTACCTTATAGCGTAATTAGTAATGGGAAAAAGGGTAAATTAGTCACATGTTGACTATATGTAAGTTGAGATTAAAAGGATACCCATGGTGTAAGCCATAACGAGTTAAATACGTAAGAAGAATGATCTTGTAGTAAAAATTTGAAATGGGTCGGATGTGTGAATGGGTTATTAAAAACCATGTTTTGACATAAGTATAAATGTTTGGTCATAAATACCAAATGGGTCAAATGGTGGTGATGACACCATTTGACAATATCGACTAATGTTTGGTTGTTAAGTTAGATGTTCACAGGAGTGAACGGGAAGTGTATTATTGCATCGCTATAAAGTAGCGGCTAATAAAAGAAAGGTACAAAACGGGTCTATATGTTGACTCGAGCCAGGTACGCATTAATTAGATTATAGTTAAACGTGCGATTTTGGTCAAATTCTTAGTGAAAGTCCTTCGTCGTAAAAGAAGGACTAAAAATTGACCAAAAAGCCCTTGAGGGGTAAATTGGGCAAACAACCTTCAAGAGTTGTTTAGAGTTAAGCGTTTTGTTAAATGGAGTCCTTTGGATACGTATAAAAATGGGGATAGGACATAAACTAATAGAAGCGTGATTTAAGCTTGCAAATGTTGAATAGCCTTAACGGGTCAAAATAAGTATATATGCAAAATAGGTTAGGATTGCATAGGGAACCCGTGACTTGAACCTTATATAATAGGATATAACGAAAACATGAAGATTATGAGAATTTGGGATCAATAAACACGTTGGTTTGATAAATGTACAAACGGGTTAAAATTCGGTAAAAAGGCTAGTAAGCCGAGGATTAAAAGTCTGAAATTTTATTATGTTGGATGTTGGATTTTAACTCCAATAGATGGAGGATTAAATTACGGACACGTAGGAAAAAGAATCGGGTAAAACGGATCAATAACGAAGAAGTTATGGCCGTTTCCGTGAAATCGGGTTGAGCTGGGAACGTACAGCAACAGCTGAAGCACATTCTGTGAAAACAGGGGCTAGGCGTCACGCGACGCCCCCTAACTCCGAAAACTTTTTTTTTTTGTCATTTTTAACCCCTGTACTTGTTTGAACTAAATATTTGACTATCAAAACTAACTTTTAAGTTGGTTTTGATCATAGGTGAATGCCAAGAGTGCACAGATGAAGATCAAGCGTCGAGCAAGAACCGAACATGATTACGAAATAAGCTTCCGCACTATGTATCGTTATTATGTTAAACGACGAACGTACACGTGATATGTTGTATACTTTTAAATTGTAAAAAGTTTTTAACAAACCCGTAATTTCCAATGCATATATAATCTTAATTACATGATTGTTTTCGTAAATGATATGTAAAACCTTAATTTATAAGAACGGGTGTTACATTAATGATTCAGACCTCTTACTGGTTCAACACTTAATGGTTCATACTGTTTGTTTCGCGAGTAGATGTCTGAATGGTTCGGACAATTGCCTCTGAATGGTTAAGCATTACACTAAGGGGCTGTTTGGCAACTTCTGAATGTGTAAGTGCTGAACCAGTAAGAGATCTGAACCATTAAGAGCCAATACAATGTTTAACTATTCAGAGGCAAATGTCTGGCTAATTCAGATAAGAGGTCTTATTCAGACTTAGTATAATGGTTAACCATTCAGAGGCAAATGTCTGAATCATTCAGACATCTGCTCGCGAAACAAACAAACTGAACCATTAAGTGCTGAACTAGTAAGAGGTCTGAACCATTAAGAGAATCATTAAGAGTTAAACAAGCAGCCCCTAAGTCTGAATGGTTAAGACCTCTAATCTGAATTGGTCAGACATTTACCTCTGAATGATTAAGCATTATACTGGCTTTTAATGGTTCAAACCTCTTACTGGTTCAACACTTAATGATTCAGACTTCTTACTCGTTCAACAGTTAACCATTCAAAAGTTGCCAAACAACCCCTCAATCGATGTTTATAAAGTAAAGTTCCTAAGACTGTGTGGAGTGGCGTAGCATGGAGGGGCGTGAGGCTCTCAACAACGCCGACACACCGCCCCGGGTGATGGCGTGGGGCACCAGCGTCGAGAATTGCACGCAACATGGGGCAATGGTTTATTATGATGTGGAGGTTGGTGGTTGGTTGTGGTATTACCGTTCAATTTTTTTTAAAAGATTTTTTATTAAAAATAAATATAATCAATCTTTACATAAATCAAACCCCATTCGACAATTTTTACCAATTCTCTTCCATCTCACTACACAATTTGTACAATTCTCTCTACTTTTATATAAAAAAAGTGCATCCTCACAAGCGTTCCTTTGACCCTAACAACCCGTATGGCCGAGGCGAAACACTGAATACTAGTTTGCTTCAAATCGTCCTCTACAAGTTCCCGAGTTACCCGACATAACTGCGTACACGAATATCTTGAGGGGCATGTTTTATCCGCCTCAATTCCCTCACCAACAACCTGTTCCTATATCCCAAATATCCCTACACCTGATTCTGTGTCGGAAACCCAACATAAGATATAGTGGAATCATCCTCGCGAAAGGTTAAAAAGAGAAGCCATAGGAAGAAAAATGAGGCGTAGAAGGTGTAACACCCTAGCTTGTTATAGTACAATATTTTATATAAGTTTCGTACAAACACATATTTATACGATTACACATACGTATGTCAATACGAGTTTACTAAAAGTTTTACAATTTTTTTTAAAAAAGTACAACATAATGTAATTAAGTTCATCGTTTAAAAGTTACGACTTAACGTCGTGCGGAAGCTTTAATCTCGTGTTCGGTTCTTCATCGAACTTGATCTTCATCCAGGCACTCTTGGCATTCACCTATGATCAAAACCAACTTAAAAGTTAGTTTTGATAGTTAAAAAAATAAGTTTAAACAAGTTCCATGGGTCAAACAAACAAAAAAATAACATTTTTCCGGAACTAGGGGGCGTCACGTGACGCCTAGCCCCTGTTTTCACAGAATGTTGCTTAAACAGTTGCTGTACATTCCCAGCATGACCCGTTTTCACAGAAACGAGCATAACTCTCTCGTTTTTAATCCGTTTTACCCGATTCTTTTTCCTACGCGTCCGTAATTTAATTCTCCATCATATGGAGTTAAAATCCAACATCCAACATAATAAATTCTGAGACTTCTAAGCCTTCGACTCGTTACCTTTTTATCAAATTTTAACCCGTTTATGCATTTTATCAAACAAACATATTTGTTTAATCCTTATATCACATACACTTCTTTAAATTAATGTTATCTACCATGTTAGGTTCTAATCACAGGTTTCTCACACAATTTAACTACATTTTCGCTCGTATGCTTATTTTGACCCGTTAAGGGTATTTAAGCACTTTAGAACATGAACTCGCTTTCATTCATTTCTCGCATCTTATTCCTACATTTCTTATCAAGTAATCTTCCACCACATCTATATGTGTGTTGGATTTAATGTGGTTATCTATATGTTCCAAATTTTACCCCTCGGATTATCTTTTTACGGCAAAGACCCATACAAGGTCTTTCGACCCAAGAATTTACATCTTTCACTATCTTTTCTTATTCTAGGCATTTATTTAATCATAAAACTCGTTTCCGAACTTCTTGCAAGGGTCGTTCGTTCGAATTAGCTTACAAGGGTAATTTGGTCAATTTTCATCCTTTCTTTTCTACAAAGGGACTTTTAAATACTTGTTTGACCCAAAATCCGACCTTTTAACTATAATCTTGTTTATAAACCCATGTGCTTCTAAAACACCAAAATCATAACTCAATTTATTCAGTTTACCTAAAAGATAACCGAATAACTATATTTTAACCTTGTCTAACTCTTATAGAATCTCAAGTTCTACATGATGAGTTGAATCGTTATACATACCTGGCTCGGATCAATATATTGACCCATTTCAATACCTTGACTTAGTAGCCGCTAAGCAATAGCGATGTGCGTATCCATTTGATATTTATTCCTATAAACATGTAACTCGACAAACCATTAGTCGATATTGTCAAAGGGTGATAATTTCACCTTTTGACCCGTTTATTTACCTAGTGATCTTTGTCACTTCAACTAAATGCCAATTTCATGTATTATGCTAATTTAAAGCCTACTAGCGAAAATACGAAATCAAGCATAACGTAACGGAATCGTAGTTACGTACCTTTTAAGCATCCTTTTCAAACGCGTATTTCCACCGGCTTGTCCACTTGACGATCCGGATTCCTTGCCTAAAGAGTTCAATTCACAATCCGTTTAGAACCCTTTTTATAATTCTTAACGCATAATTTTCCATATCCATCAAGCATGCGTTTTTGTCCGATTTTCAACATTTATCTTTCATTTAGGCATTTTAACGAACACCTAACGGGCATAATTTTACATATTTAAAACCAAGTTCATAACTTGATATTTTTGCCCAATATAAACATACATATCGATTCCATTATGTCAAGCATGCATACTAATCTCAGAATCATTTCATAGTAATCAAATAACACCACTTTTTGGTAGTCATGATTCTTGTGTTCATCTTAATTTTACAAAACCCATTTAACTTATCAATGGATTATCACGAAGTTCGTAGATTATCCACAAATCCAACATGTTATTGACTAGGGTTTACTCCTAGACGGTAGAGGATCCTGTACAAAGTCCATCTTTTGTAAGAAGTGTAAGAAATAATTTGGGAATGACAAGTGTCCCTCATCTTAATTAATTCAAAAGGGTATATTAGTAGTTGTACATTCTTGTCAATTAATTGATTTCCAATATAACTGAAAAAATAATAACTGGCGATGAGAATGTTTAGGGATTGATTCGAATTTTGTATTTTTTTGCAAGATCCAATACGATGGTTATCTACGTATCATTCTTCATCAATTAGAAATACAAGAAATCTTATGAAATCGCTAGAGACAATACAGTTGTTTAACTTCTGCGCCCTTCTTTGATTCTGGTGTTTTAAAGGGTTATATACATACAGCTTCGATCTTGAATTGGTGTTTTAATGTTTTTTGGATTCCAGATAAAACACCATGACTTGAATCATAGTCATGGTGTTTTAAAATCTGGGAATGTTTCGTATTGATTGTCCAGATGTTAAAACACCATGGATGTAATCACAATACAATGTTTTCTGGATTCCAGATAAAACACCATGACTTGAGTCATAGTCAATGTCTCCAGATTTTTAAAACACCACGCCATGAACAATGTCTCTAGATAAAACACCATGACTTGAATCATAGTCAATTTATCCAGTTGTTTTAAAACACCACGCCATGAATTTGATTATACAATGTCTCCATATAAAACACCATGACTTGAATCATAGATGTTTAAAACACCACACCATGAACAATGTCTCTAGATAAAACACCATGACTTGAATCATAGTCATGGTGTTTTAAAATCTGGGAATGTTTGTATTGATAAAACACCACGCCATGAACAATGTCTCCAGATAAAACACCATGACTTGAATCATAGATGTTTAAAACACCACGCCATGAACAATGTCTCCAGATAAAACACCATGACTTGAATCATAGTCAATTTATCCTGTTGTTTTAGAACACCACGCCATGAATCTGATTATAGATCTCTTTATGATAATGTATGAAGAATATGCAACCAAAGACCTCTCTACAATTAAGGTGAATCATTAATTCCGATATTTAAGGAAAAAGGAGTGAATGTAGGTGTTTTTGGTTGTGTAGGTTACGGTTACCATATTTCAAACATTGAAAAAGACACTATTGCCCTTCAATTTTACATAAGTTCCCTCTAATTAAAACACAATTTACATTTTTATACCCTATTGATCTCAACCATTAGATCAAATATCCAATGATTTAAAACACTTCTTACCCTTCTCACATTTTAAACACTTTTTACCATATCCCTACCCATTCCTAGACATCATATTACTTCAAGATTTATCCATGCATGACATATTTAAGCTCAATTTCAGTTTCTCACAATTAACCTAGAATTCAAGATGAATCAAAACATCACAATTTTACATACCTTATGATCCTTTCAACTAGGTGATCATGAATTTGT
The DNA here is from genome assembly GCF_002127325.2 of Helianthus annuus. NCBI lineage: Eukaryota > Viridiplantae > Streptophyta > Magnoliopsida > Asterales > Asteraceae > Helianthus > Helianthus annuus. Next base: position 15,922,321 of record NC_035449.2, read on the forward strand.
GCTTGAAATTAGATTTAGACTTGATTAGAGGCTTCAATTTGTGAATTTTGTGAGGATTTTAGGGTTTGAAGAAAACCCATGTCGCCCCCTCTTATTCTGTTCGACCAGACACTCACGCATGTGGGTGTTTGGTGTGTAAATTTCTTATTTTAGTATTTAACTTTCAATCTTTGCAAGTTTGGTCCCTTAGCTTTGTTTAATTTTGTAATCTAAGCGTTTTAACCAATTTCTTTATTACTACAAGACTTGTGAATAACTAGGTTATTTATTCCTAGTTATTCTATCTTGTCATAACCCGTTTTATTTTAAGTCTCGTTAACTTGGCCTTTTATACAGTTTGTTTTCTCAAAGTATTTATCCTTCTTAAATCTTTTATTCACTTTTTATTTAATATTAGGATTATTTATTTAAATCCTAATATTTACCGGGTTACTTTTACCGCTAACGGTATTTTACCCGTCATCTAGTACTAATGTGGTTTGATTACCAAACCCGTTTTCGGGGTGTTACAGAAGGCCCAAGCCACTGACCGAGTTTTTCATCCATGGACAAACGATGAAGAAGTAGTTTTTAACAAAATCTTGAATACATGTTTCGGAGAACCCGGTTTTAGGTTCATTTTATTTTATCTTTCATGGAAAAATATATTGTTAAATATATAAATATATATATAGGGTAGGGATATGGTAAAAAGTGTCTAAAATGTAAGAAGGGTAAGAAGTGTTTTAAACCATTGGATATTTGATCTAATGGTTGAGATCAATAGGGTATAAAATGTAAATTGTGTTTTAATTAGAAGGATATTATGTAAAAATTGAAGGGAAATAGTGACTTTTACAACGTTTCAAATATGGTAACCGTTTCAAAACCCCCATCAACTTCCTAAAGATCAGCGAATTATATGGTAACCGTCATCAATCTCCAAAACATCAACGAATTTCTTCATACTTTATCATAAATAGATCTATAATCAGATTCATGGCGTGGTGTTTTAAAACAACTGGATAAATTGACTATGATTCAGGTCATGGTGTTTTATCTGGAGACATTGTTCATGTCGTGGTGTTTTAAACGCTTATGATTCAAGTCATGGTGTTTTATCTAGAGACATTGTTCATGGCGTAGTGTTTTATCAATAGAAAACATTCCCAGATTTTAAAACACCATGACTATGATTCAAGTCATGGTGTTTTATCTGGAGACATTGTTAATGGCGTGGTGTTTTAAAACATCTATGATTCAAGTCATGGTGTTTTATCAGGAGATATTGTTCATGGTGTGGTGCTTTATCAATACAAAAACATTCCCAGATTTTAAAACACCATGACTATGATTCAAGTCATGGTGTTTTATCTGTAGACATTGTTCATGGTGTGGTGTTTTAAACATCTATGATTCAAGTCATGAATTGACTATGATTCAAGATGGTCGGAGAAGATGCTCTGAATCGGAGATGGAGATGAAACGATCAATCCCTAAAATTCTCATCGCCAGTTTTTTTCAGTTATATTGTAAATCAATTAAATGACAAAAATGTACAATTACTAATCTACCATTTTGAATTAATTAAGAGGAGGGACACTTGTCATTCCAAGATTATTTCTTACACTTCTTACAAAAGATGGACTTTTTACAGGATCCTTTACCTATATATATATATGGTGGGAGTTGACTACAAAGTCTATTTTTCCTACAAAGTGTAAAAAGTCATAAAACATCATAATGTAACCCTAAAACACACTCAAAACCCACAAATAACAAAGTGAAGATTACTAAAACGCCATATTTGAGGGTTTTGTGTTGTGTTTTGGATGATAAAGTTTAATTATCGAATGACTAACATTAGTGTGTTTTATGTTGATTATCATGTTGTGTTTTATATTCATAGTTCTACGATGGTGTGTTTGAAGTTTTTATGAAATGTTAGGGTCTAGATATTGTGTTTTATTGATCTCCACTCTGTTATTTGTAGGTTTTAAGTGTGTTTTATAGCTGAGGTTATCGTGTTTTATGAATTTGTACACTTTGTAGGAAAAATTGTCGCAGCCCCCGACCCCTGCCCCTGGAGGCGGGCGGCCGCGGCACGCGTTGCGCAGAGCGGGTGGTATCGGTGTTTATTAATTTGGCAGCGGAAATGAGACATCAGGACCGTAGTTAGGAAATATTTTATCAGAGTTAAAACACCAAACTTTTTATAATAAATAAATGGGATAAAACCCAAGTTTCCATTACATTACATTTATAGGGGTAAACCCTAGTTTATTGAAAACAAAAAAACTCCTTTTTATTTAGGTAACTTTTATAGCCACTTTTCCAAGCCTTCAGTGCTCTCCAGCTGGCTTCTATTAGCTTCACATTAAGTTACCTGAAACGCGTTTTAAAAAGATTTTATCAGCAATAAATACTGGCGAGTGCATCCCGGTTTAATCAAAACAGTTTTTACAACTTCACAGTATTGGACGTATCAATGCACTAAACAGGTATAACCGATAATGAAGAAGGCTCGTCGTTGTACCATGGTTGGCGCCATTCGACTCTTCCACTTGCATTGGAGCCATTCGACTCCATGTTGGTTAGAATCCCTTACGAACACGAACACAATGATAAAATACAAACAATCGAACGAGTGACTATATTGAATGTGAAAGTATAAGTGATTCTGATGATTACAATTGAAACATACAAACCCTATTTATACTAAACTAAAAGGTGCGATCGAATGGATGCGTCTCTTGATTGATCGACGTGTCTCTTGAACAAACCTGATGTTTGCCACCATTCTGCATAGTCGTGACTCCTTTTTGAATAGACGTGTCCATGCTTCCAATCAGTGGCGAAGCTTGAATTTTTCGGTCGGGGGGGGGGGGGGGGCGAAAACGTATATACCCACAAATTTCTATACGAAAACTACATATATAACACTACTGAGCGAAAAATTCAGGGGGCGCCCGCCCCTCTTATCCTTCGCCCCTGCTTCCAATAGACGTGACCATGCCTTCCGATCAACATGATCATGCCTTCTAATTAACATGACCATGCCTTGTGTTGCGCCTGTTTGTAATCGACATGACCATCTGATACATCGCCTCCTTTGATATGTAGGTTGTAATCTTTAGTTCTTGACACAATATGCCCTTTACTATAAACTATTTACATAATGACCCCTATATTTAGCTTAAACATCAATACGTATCAATGCACTAAACAGGTATAACCGATAATGAAGAAGGCTCGGCGTTGTACCACGGCGGGCGCCATTCGACTCTTCCACTTGCATTGGGGCAGTTACTATGGGCCTCCAGGCTCCATGGGGGGCGCTATTCGCGTCTTCCGATTGCCTTGGAGAACTGTGTCACTTTCATCTTTGTTGTTGGTGAAATCACAACTGCCGTTTTGGACGGTGGCGCAGGACATGTTGAGAAGACGGTGTCATGGGATGATGAGTTGATTGTAGGCTTCAATGGTCTCAACATATTAGAAATTGGGTTGGTAGGGTATATTTTAGTAGTGGTTTTTGTTATGACATATGTGTGTGATGGTATGAAACGTGGAGTTGGTGGAAAACAATGTATAGGTTGGTTGGGAAACACAATGACTGATATGGCCAAAATTAGGTTGATAAGGTTGCACGGTGGTCGTGGATGGTTTTGGGCTTGGCGGTGGAGTGTGGGCAGACGGTGGGGATTGTGGGGAAACGACACTAGACAATAGGGTCGGCCCGTAAGGCTTATCAACCTAGGCTAAGGCCTAGGGTCACCAAAAAAATAAGGGCCTTCAATTTTATTTCCTTTCATATATTAGACTTGTTTTTTGTCATTTAAACAACTTTCTAGGCCCAAGATTTAGGATTTACACTAGAAGTCTGCATTGTCCACGCACACAACACATCAACCCTCGTTACTTGCGGCGTCTTTTGAGTAACCATTGTGAAACTGATTGCGGATTGAGCGAAATTAGGGCCAAGATTAGGAAAAATCATCGTTATTGTTATTCAATGTCTCAAATCTCAATCTCAATTCCTTTATACCAATTCAATAGGGCCCTGACTTTGTAGTTCGCTTAGGGCCTCCAAAAACGTTGGAACGGCCCTGCTAGACATGGTGTTGTGGAGGTCGGAGATAGCAGGTGTGAGGACGGCAAGGGCAGGTTTGAGGGCGTCAGTAATTTGGTCAGAAATTTGAATGGCAAACATGTAATGCGTACCCTCGTCGGAAGCGCCGTTACGGCAATCCGTAGGCGAGTTCAAGAATAAAAAGCACCAATTGTTAGTGGGTCAAGCTCCAAAGATAGATAACCCTTAGAGGGAGTGAAGCTCTAAGAAATCAAGAGATGAAATACAAGAGTTTGCTGCAACTCATTTCCAATTTGACACTAGATTCCATTCGTGACTCACTTTCCACACTCTCCATATAATGAGAAGAAAACTAGAGAAATTAGAAGGAAGGCTTTGAACAATTTTTTCCCATGATCCATTAATGAAAAAGAAAACAAAGGATTACAAAGACAACTAAACACTAATCTAAACATGGGATCATGGAGAAAACCCACTAACTGAAGTTGGACCACCCAAATGCAGTTGCAAAACATAAAACATAAAACAAACTGGAAATAAGATCATATAAAATTACTAACTAGAGTTGGACCACCCAAATGCAGTTGATTATCTATACCTTTGGATGAACATGTGGACTTTTTTATTTATTGATGGATCTTGCCCGAGCTCGCGTAGGTTCAAAATCTTTTTGTTGTCTTTGAGCGAGGGTGTTGACTCTAACCGCCTATGATTGTTACTGTTCCAATGATCAGTTGTGTGTGTGTGTTTTTTTTGCCAAACAAGGCGTTTGTTTTTTTCCGAAATGTCACGTGTACACGTCCTATTGGTTCATTTCAAACTATTCAGACGGGCATTCATTAATTGCCCGTCGTTACACCTACCCTTGTAAAATTAATGTTTTCCCCTTTTTCACTGACTTCTTCCATCCATGCGTGCAAAAAACCGATTGTTAGGATACAAGGGTGTTTCTTTATATCCCTCTGTGCATTCAGACGGTCATATCCTGCAACGACATTCTCTTTTCTCCCTCTTTAGTCTTTGTTGTCGCGCTATCAAGGGTTCTTTATATCCCTATGTGCATTTGCTTTGTCATTCAAAACACAATACGACGACTTCGTTCTTGGTAGGATTCCAAAAGAGAATTGAAACAATATTTATCAATCGATCAGTGGCGGATCTAGAAAAAACGTCAAGAGGCAACGTTTCATAATTTTCTTTGCTATAGGGGCAGCAAAATCGAAAAACGTATTTTTTTTCCAAAATTTACACTACCGCCGGAGCGTCAAGGGTTAGCGGGGGCTACCCCTATTCTCAAGCTAAATCCGCCCCTGCAATCGATCACATTTTGTGTATATTGAATAACTTCTAAGAATAACTTTATATACATAAATTACAAGCAGAAAGATTCTGGTATGTCTCTGTTGATTTTCCAATAGAAGACCACTAGTTAATCTCGTTTTTGAAAAGTGATCATACATTCATACCAATTACAACAGTTTAGATCTACTTGTTTTGGTAATCTCGATGAATTCTAACCTGCAATCATCTATAAGGTTTTGAACAAGAAATTATGGAGTTTAAAGGGAATGTTGAAACCGATTATTAGGACACAACATTTAGGGGATTAAAAGATGAGAAACTACAAAGATTAGACACGAAAATTTGAGTTCTTTTGATAGCGATCCTTTTACATTAACGGTGTTTATCATTCTATTACGCTGAACTATAAGTTAACCAACATAACCAAAATGAACGATAATTGACTCATACTACAACTAAAAGTTACTGAATTAACAAAACGGCTTCCACGTATAACCATAATCTAAAAACATATCCATATTTTGCCCCACATTAGATTAAGAAACAAGACCTTCGATCCCCAAGAAATGAGATGGAAACTAGAGAACTTAAGAAGGCTTTGAACATTTTTTTCCCATGATCCATTAATGAAAAAGAAAACATTTCTTTAAAAAGGATTACAAAGACAACTAAAAACTAATCTAAACATGGGATCATGGACAAAACCCACTAACTGGAGTTGGACCACCCAAATGCAGTTTTTGTATCCCTCTGTGCATTTAGACGGTCATATCCTACAACAACAATCTGTTTTCTCGCTCTTTAGTCTTTGTTGACGCGCTATCAAGGGCGTTTCTTTATATCTCCCTGTGCATTTTCTTTGCCATTCAAAACACAATATGATTATTTCCTATTTTGCAACGACTTCGTTCTTGGTGGAATTCAAAAAGAGAATTGAAACATTATTGATCAATCACATTTTGTGTATATTGAATAACTTCTAAGAATATCTTTATATACAGAAATTACAAGCAGAAAGATTCTGGTATGTCTCTATTGATTTTCCAGTAGAAGACCACTACTGGTTAATGACTATTTTGAAGAGTGATCATACATTCATACCAATTACAACAGTTTAGATCTACTTGTTTTGGTAATCTAGATTAACTCCAACCTGCAAACATGTATAAGGTTTTGAACAAGAAATTATGGAGCTTAAAGGGATTTTTGAAACCGATTGTTAGGATACAACATTTAGGGGATTAAAAGATGAGAAACTAAAAAGATTAGGCACGAAAATTTGAGTTCTTTTGATAGTGATCCTTTTATATTAACGGTGTTTACCATTCTATTACGCTGAACTAAGTTAACCAACATAACCGAAATGAAGGATAATTGACTCATACGACAACTAAAAGTTACTGACTTAACAAAACGACTTCCACCTATAACCATAATCTAAAAACATATCCATATTTTGCCCCACATTAGATTAAGAAACAGACCTTCGATCCCCAAGAGTTACATAGTTTCTACCAATCTAATAACCTGACATTTTGAGATAACGAACCGCCTGTGCAACCAAATCTTTCAAACTTGCATACTGAGAAGCAACAGATTTATCCACGCCTTCTAAAGCCGTCAAAACTCTTGCATGTTGAAATTGCTCATTCTTTCCCGCGTGCATTGCAAGGTGACACAGAAGAACCAAAGCATGATATTGAGTCCTCTCATTCCCCCTCAGCATTTTCAACACATGTGGGACTCCTTCAAAGTCGACTATAGTCTTTGAGTGCTCTGCACGTAAATAGTTCTCTGGACAAGTAAACTTCCCAAGAGTGATAACTGATTCAGTGGCTACATCTGGATTCATGTCACAAAGTTGTTTGACCAAAGGACTAATAACCTGAACCAGTCTTGCAGGATATGTTCGAGCCAAATGACCAATCGCCTTGATGGCTGGAATCTTGATTGTAGGGTTATCAGATTCATTGATCAGTCGAAGAAGCTGATCAGATATGGCTTTTGCAGCATGTGAACTAGTCTTAAAAGCCGATCTCCGAATGTCAGCGTTGTATTCAGCCGCAGATGTGATTTCCATAACCGTCATCAAACAATTAATCTGCAATTCCCCCTTTTCCTTCTCGATAAGCTTCGCCAAACAAAGTAACCCTTTCGTCTCCGTTATCTTCCTACAATTAGCCACATTGCCTCTAGCAAGCATCCATAGCGCTCCGGAACAGTTAGTATTAAACTCAACAATCATCTGCGACGTATCCATCGTGCTATCTCTCTTGTTTCTCGGCCAGACAGACGAAGACACCGCCTTCTTGTTACCTAAACTCGACGACACAACCAAACCTTTCTCCATTTGCTTGTTCATCTCAATCGCTGATCCAATACTTTTCCTCAAAAACTTACTCATCCTACCGCGATCATCACTAAACACATTCGCTAACAACATCGTCACAAGCGTCTCAATCACATTCTCTCTAGCAAAACCCTCTTGACAAACCCTATCTTGTTCCGCCATTCTCGCTATCAATTTCGCAACCTCAGTCTGCACCACCATAGCCGAATTCCTAAACGCCTGCACTATAACCGGCACACCATGCTCATTAAAAACCGCCCGAGCCCTATACTGATCATTAACAATACTAAAGAGCGCCTTCACACCCGCAACTTGAGTTTCACACACCAACTCATCTTTCAAAAGCTTCAACAACGGAGCAATCCCACATTCTTCCAGAATAACCATCTTGTTTCGATCACTATCTCGCGCTAAATTACACAATTCATTAGCAGCTTCCACTTTCAAACTCACCGAAGACACATACATAGAAGCTATACAAGACCAAACCCACGCTAGTATCGGATCATTACTCGCAATAGGCGGTAATGTCAACACAATACCTCCATCGGCCCGTTCGCCTTCACCGCAAGCCTCGAATACGCTAATCAACCATTTCATGTCACCTATCGAAACATCCAACAGGTTAACCACTTTCCGAAAATCCGAAACACTAACAATGCTGACAAACCGGCGAATGATACCACGGTGACGACACTTCCGGACTAACGTTAACGCACGCGTTAACGTTCGCGAAACATCGTTGAATATACGGCGAATCGGACGTTCATACAACGGGGTTGAACTTGAGTCTGCAAAGCGTAGGGTGGAACGGAGCATGTGGGTTAGATGATCGACGTGTTTGCCGACATCGGTGCACTCAAGTTTGTAGATTTTGGATTCGGAAACAGCGAGACGGATGCGGTCGGTTAGAACCAGCGGTTGCGAGAGGATGGTTTGGATCGGTGGTGGTTGTGAGTCGTCGGGTTCGGTGGAGTGAAAGAAGAGACGATCCATGGTGGGTTGAAAGAAACTGAAAGTGGTTGAAGTGAAGATTTAGGGAAGTTGTTGGTGAAGAAGAATATGGGAGAGAACTTGAAGGGTTGACGGCGCTGTTCAACCGACGTGCTTGACTCAACTTCTTTCGTCAGTTCGTTTCAATTTGGGTTTTTTATGTTGATTTATGTTTGACGAATATTGTTTTATAGTTTGTAGAAGCTTTGCATTGATTACTGCATTAAATAAAACACGTTTTCTCAAGGATTTTTTGTTCGTTTTTATCTTGAATGATAATGATATAATAATATGATGTTTTTTTATTTGTAAAATGTCAAAGTGACTGGTGTAATGGTGTGTTACAAAATGTAATTAGATTATGAAATTTATATGATGTTTTTTTATTTGTAAAATGTCGAAGTGATTGGTGTTATGGTGTGTTATAAAATGTAATTAGATTATGAAATTTGACACATAAAGGAGTTGTGTTTAAGTTGTATGGATATTTGAGGTTCATGATGCCTTTACAATTAAATGTGTGTGTGATTGCATAGATTAGATTGTATCATGTTAGTGGTTGGTGTATTATTCTAGTTAAGGTGAAGATTCTAGAGGATTTATTTAACTCGTCTCTCGCTTCTGATGATACGGGGATCGAATTTCCGATTATCCTTTGCCCTATTTGTTTATAGGTTGAAGAATCTATGGATCATATTTTTGGTGTATGTGAGATCGTTGCTAGAACGTGGAATATTATTATCAAATGGTTGAATGTTTCGTTTATCTTGGACTATTCTTACTTAGGTATCACTTAATGGTTGGATTATTTAACGATCTCATAGAATAAAAGATACCTAATTCGTGGGAATATCTTAGTAGCGTAGTGGGCTCTTTGGAGATACTAGAACATTGTGGTGTTTTCGCAAACGTATAGAAAGAACGGCTTTAATTTTATTTTGTTCTTAACGAGTTTACGACAACCCGCACTCTAGCAATTTGATATAAGAAAAAACCAGTAGCAACAGGCAAAAAAATCTAGTAAATATAAAGATCAATTATAATCCTTTAAGTGTTGGTTGTAGTAGGATTCAATAGTTTGTTATCCTTATAAAGGAATTAGTTTTATGCTAAATCTTAAAATGATTGTAATATGTTAAACTATGGCATTTGTTTTTTTATGTGTAGGTTGATACATCTAGAGAAAACATAAACTTTTACAAACCAAATTGAATCGATGAAGCAATCTACATAATACTACATATTTTATAAATAAATTATTTTTATGTTAAATCATAGAATGATTGTTCAATACGCTAAACTAAGATGTGGTTTTTTCAAAGACAAACCAAACTGAACCCTTCTTAAATCTTCCGATCCATGAAAGCCTGGAAGGGAATAACAAATATACTAAAATCAACATATCAAAAACTATATTTCTTAAATCTTCCTATCCATGGAAAGGAATAACAAAACATACTACAATCAACATATCAAAAACCACATTTATAGTAAACATTGAGATCCGATCATATTAGCAGTGGATCGGCGATTTCAAACTTTGATTCATAGTCTAATCAATTTGATGCTTAATAATTCACATAAATTAATTTCAATATCAATTGCAAATGATACAAAAGATGAACCAATCATACAGGTACCTATTTGATGTTAATAACAGTTGTACTTACAAAGAGGGCCGATTGTTTGATGTCGTTGGTTTTACATAGATCGTTTATAACTTTATATAGTAAACAAATTTTGAGATGAAATTTCGGGATTTATTTATCGTGTTTAAAAAAGAGAAAAAAAAGTAAATATGAAAATGCATAATCGTTCCCTAATAATTGCGTTGAATAATTAAAGAAATCAGGCGAGCATGGAAGTGGCAAATTGCTTTGAATCAATTGTAAAGAGTTTAAAATGTTACTTTGATGTAAAAAGTAACTAATGCATGGTTTTTGATTTACAGTTTAAGGATTAAGAATAGCACTTGAGGATTTGGTTTTAAATGAAGCGGTTATTGAGTAACAAAGCATGCATAGGGTTTTATTCAAATGATAATGTGTAGCATGAAATATAACTATAGGATTTATTAACAATATTTAGAATGGGGTAGAAATTGTTGCCCTTTATCATGGTAAAATATATAATTCAATTACCCTCACTTGAAGTACACGTAAGCATCACCACGACTTATGATAATTTAAACTAAAGTTGGGACACACACTTATTGTTTCACCTTTTCAAGGTTATTATTGTTTTTAATGTAAATAAGCCACGCCAATTAGAGCAGTACATGTTTGTTTTATAAACCGACGTGAACTTATGCAAACTTCATGTGGCGGTTATACATATTATTTAAGTAGGGGTGGACGACGCAACACAGGTATCAACAGATAGCAATGAAACATATTCTTTTTACATTATATATAAACAAACCAAAAAACCGGTAAACATGCATGCATTGGCAACTCCAACAATTTGATATAAGAAAACCAGTAGCAATGGACAAAAAAAATCTAAGAAATATAAAGATCAATTTTTGATTGATAATCCTTTAAGTGTCCGTTGTAGTAGGATTCAATAGTTTGTTATCTTTATAAAGGAATTATTTTTATGTTAAATCTTAAAATGATGGTAAAATATGCTAAACTATGGTGTTTGTTTTTCTAGGTATAGGTTGATATATCTAAAGAAAACATAAACTTTTGCAAACCAACTTAAATGAATCTAGCAATCTACGTGATACTACATATTTATAAATGAATTGCTTTTATGCTAAATCTTAAAATGATTGTTTAAGATGCTAAACTACGATGTAGCTTTTTCAAAGACAACCCAAATTCAATCCTTCTTAAATCTTCCAATCCATGGAGGGGAATAATATAACATACTCAAATCAACATATTGAAAACCATATTTATGGTAAACATTGAGATGAAACAAATATCAAAAATAGATACGATCATATTACTAGTGGGTCGGCGATTTCAAACTTTGATTCATAGTAGAATCAATTTGATGCTTTAACAATTCACGTAAATCAATTTCAATAGCAATTGCAGATGATGCAAGAAGATGAACCGATTATATAGGGTACCAATTCAATGTTAATAATAGTCGATCATACAGAAAGGGCCGATCAGTTGATGTCTCTGGTTTCACATAGATCTTTTTATAGTAAACAAATTTTGAGATGAAATTTCGGGATTTATTTGTTGTGTTTAAAAAAAAGGAAACTAGTAAATATTAAAAAATCAGAATTGTTAACCTAATAATTGCGTTAAAGAATAAGAGAAAACAGGCAAACATGAAAGTTGGCAAATTGTTTTGAATCAATTGTAAAGAGTTTACAATATTACTTTGATGTCAAATGTGACTGATACATGGATTTTGATTTAAAGTTTAAAGGATTGAGAACATAATTTGGGGATTTGATTTTGGATGAAGTGGTTATTGAGTAACAAAGCATGCATAGGGTTTTATTCAAATGATAATGTGCAACATGAAATATAACTATAGGGTTTGTTAACAATTTTTAGAATGGGGTAGAAATTGTTGCTTTTTTGTCATGGTAGAATATGTAATTCAATTACTGTCACATGAGGTACACATAAGCTTCACCACAAATTATGATAATTTAAACTGGTGTTGGGACACACACGTATTGTTTCACCATTTCAAGGTTATTGTTGTTTTTAATATAAATAAGGCACACCAATCAGAGTGGCACATTTTTCTTGTATAAACCGACGTGAACTTATGCAAACTTCATGTCGCAGTTATACATATTATAACAAAGTGACGCATCACTTTATGAACCAACGCATCGTTAAACTGAATTTAACATTTCACTATATTGAACGAAACGACGTATCATTTCATGAATGGAGGTAATGGTTCGGATGGGGTGTCTCTGTGATGCCCTGCTTCTTCGTACTTTCCATAATTAGAAGGTCTTGTTCGTATTTCTATTTTTGGAAGTCCTATGTCCTTGTAATCGTATTACGTTTCGAGCCATTGTAAATCCGAGACTTTGATCGTAATGAAATGGATCTTTTATACATCGTTTATACATGTTTATACATTGATACGTGCATTCGTTTGATACATGATTCGTAATTCACATAAACGTAAATTTAAATCATAAACAAATAGCGTATATTTGTAATTCTTAAATGTTCCATGCAAACAAAACATTTGATTATTCAATTTTGAGACTTATACACATTCAACATTTCATTACTTGCTACATATACTTGTTACATCATTTCAACACTTCATTCGTTCTTACAACACCGAATCCATGTTCAATTACTTGATTAAACTCTCACTTCAGGTTTGATTATGTATGTTAGGACATGATACTTGACACATATACAATTAATACACCTTAAATACATAAAATACACAATGATTAATCATCTAATATGTTACATATACTTGTCACTTACAATCATGTTACATACTTATACATCACACTTTTTGTCTAGTCAAATCACGTTTTATTTCATGTTATACCTTGTTACAAGTTAGGGGAACATTGTTACATATTAATTACATAACTTAATCAGCAAAAATTACACATTTTAATGTTTAAAAAAATAAATATAAAGGAAATATAGGGCTGAATTCAGCACCGAAAATAGCCCCCTTGGGCTGAGTTTTGTGGGCTTGTTTCAATGATTAACCCTTCTAAAAACTTCCAAAGCCCAACCCAATGAAACCCTAATCCATCCCCTATATAACCCAAGCCTCCTCCAAGCATTTTTCACTTTCTAAACATTCTCTATTCACCCTCAAACACACAAAACCGTAGCTGATTCCAGGAGTTCGGACAGATTCAGCACATCATACAAAAGTGAGCATAACTCACTCATTTCTTAACAGTTTCACTTGATTCTTTTTCCTACTTACTTGGATTAACCTTAGGAATATTTCCACTGGTTTTTCATAGAAAACCAAGGTCTGCAATGTCACCAAAAAGGCTCCAAAGTTGACTGATTTTTCTGTTCTTGATTCATACTTTGTTAAACTTGATTAAGCTTGAGTTATCTCATCTCAAACCTACGTCCTTATGCTTATAACCACATCTATGGTTAGTTAGGCTTAAAAACAAGGTTGAGACATGTAAAATCAGAGGTGTAAACCTCACAAACTTTCTGTTTTGTTCAAGGGTTTAACCCACAAGTGATGTTCAAGCCTAAAGCTTGATGATTGTGCGATTTAGGATTAGCTTGGGCTATCCTACTTGAAAATCCACACATTGCTTGATGTTTTTTCTTAGATTAGTTGTTCGTATTCCATTATTACTTGTAAGTTCATGACCCTCCTTGAATGTTCATAACATCAAGTGTAGTGGTGAACATCTAGAGGTACCTAAATGGAAGACTTGTTCTTCCTACCTCCTACATGACTTCCATGATACAAAGAGGTTCCTAAATGGTGGATTTATCCTCCTACTTGACGTATATGATATAATGAACACTACATACTACTTATATGTATATTCCAAATAATCGAACCTTTCATGACGAATTTATGTTCATTTGTCAAAGTACTATGTTACATTATCTAAAACATTATATGTTAAAGATGATTACTTTATGTTATATGCTATTTTATGTACTTTGAACTCCAAATCCTTAATCTTCCGTTATCATCCAATACTCATATGCCTTGTTTTCTTCGTGTAGAAAGACTTGGTGTTCCAACCTCCTAATCAACAAACAACTCTCGATGATTTATCAAGTGGAAGCTTGCAAAACCGTGAGTACACTTGACCCATTTACCTTTAAAAACACTTTGGGTTGTAACATGTTATTATACAAACTTCACATTCACACACTTAAAACATACTTTATGATCTCAATCCGTTATACATGCTACTCGTTTACTTAGGTTCATGCAAGAATATACATGCTTTATGTCATTAACTTTGCTAAGCCCCAACTTAACATATATAGCGCTATAGGAGTAGTGCACCACCCATCGGGGTCTTGTTAAGTCTTTATTCTAAAAACAGTCTCGTTACTTTTATGGCGAGGGATGCTAAATACTAGTGGACACTTGGGTTTGACGTATTGTAATGCATGCTAGTTACCTTGTTTACAAATTGCCATGTGGATTCGAGAAAATGCTCTTATACTTATGCTATACTTATTTAAACCTTGTGTACTCGCCTTTGCTTTTGCATTGAACTTTATTTTAAACATGTTACAGGTTTAGGATGATGAATGCTATGAAATGAAGTAGCGACGATGCTTAGATACACATATAGACGTGCTAGGTTTAATATGTTGTATCAAATTTTGTTATTGTTATGTTTTGAACATGTTGTTATTTGAAATTTATGTAATGTTTGACAATTTGAGATTATGAAATGAAACGGGTTTATTAAATATTGTCACAAATAGTGTTATGAAGTCTCTTGCAATCTATTTCGTCCCACTCCGATGATTCCGCCGTTGGTTGGGGTGTTACAGTCTCATAACCTATAAATGTAACCCCTCTCATTTGGTTTTTCACATTCAATTTACACGCAACAATCTCTTTCAAGTTTCAAATACTCTTCAAAACTCTCAAATGATAATGTGGAGCATGAAATATAATTGTAAGGTTTGTTTATAATATTTAGGATGGGGTAGGAATTGTTTTTTTTTTTTTGGTACAAATATATAATTTCTCTTTTTAATGGTTGGTCAATAGGCTGATGATCGGCCGATGATCTTTTGGTACATTGGCAGCCTCATGGCCTTTTAAAGTGGAGGTCATGGGTTCGTGTCTCGCTTGGAGCAAAACACTCCATGTTAAGCCAGAAGTTTTACCAAGTGAGCCTTCCGTCGGTGGGTTTTCCCTAGAATGGTTGCGGACTAGGTCACTAGCTGTCTGTGTTCACAGATGTGGATGGCCTTTTGCCATTGGGTTTACCCAAGTGACCGGGCTTTTTTTGGTTCAAAATAAAATGGTAGGTCAATAGGAATCAAAATCCTAACGTTTGTTGGGTAGAGTGGATACAAATCCCCTACTCTTTATGTAATGTCTTTTTTTAGATATTGAATCAATGGAATGTTTTGTTTAGAATAACAACACACACTCCTTAATCTTACGCTACCTAAATACCAATAAACACTCGCTAGTTGGAGAATTCAACAATGTCATTAAACTAACGACCTCATGAGTTATGAGTTATGATCAATTATGTAGCTATTAGAGTAATGCTAGGATCTACACAACGCAAATATATGCTTTCAAAATATAACCATAATGTGTTACTAGAATTATTCGATACATGTGCATTGAAGGTTATTAGTCCAAAAGTCCAATAGACTTGCAATTTAATATAAAGAATGGATGCATATACTATTAAACAAGAGAAAAAACACAAATAAACGAGTTAAAGAACTTATTGTTTTACCTATATAGTTTCTTCAAAATCAACTTAGATATATTTCGTGTGTTAAAGACGTTAGGAGTTGTCCCCTCTTTGACCTTTGTAATAGTATAAGACATGCACCGACCAACGATGATTTGACATTTTCACTAATCCAAAAATATTTGATTCAAAATTTATGCAAATATGTCATCGTATGGTTAGCAATTAGAATGCACTCGACAAGTGCTTCTCGAGTTTGTGTAATGTTTGAGTCTGTATAGTGTTCTGTCATTTTGTAGGCATGAAGAATGGGTCGAGCGTCTTTTAGGGCACTCAGTGAGTGATGTGAATTCTTTAAAATTGCAACAATCGTTACATTTTCGAGTATTTTTTTTATCTTACATGTTTTGTATCTTATTTCAAAAGTCACTTATTAACAAAATAGATGATCTTTAATAGTGTTTTATCTCTTAAAAACACCTTGTAACTAATGTAAGGGAGATGATCAAATAGAAAGTTTGGTTTGGGTGGGAAGTGTAGGAAGCAATAATAAGAGTACATGTGGCAAATAACAAAAAAACATAGGGAGGGGCATTTTAATCAATCTTCATTCATCTATTCTATTTCTCTTTCTCTATATCTTCAAAATCCACCATCTTCAACATTTCCTTCACTTACTCTCTATCTCTCTCTCTCTCTAGAATTCCTACATCACAGTACGATTTTCTTCATCAATGATTGGTTCAAACACTCAATCAATGTATTCTTCAATTTCTTTGAAGAAACCCATATTATTTTTATACAATTTCTCATTTTTTTCAATTTAACATAATTCGATTGAATATCAGAAATCGGGTGAAACAGGTACTCCTCTTCTCAAATTTCTCAAACATTTTCTAGTCAAAGTGAAGATATCTGTGATTTTAGCATTCTCTTGATGTATTTATGAGTTTGGGCAACATCATTGGTTCCAATTTCATTGAGAAATCAGTAGTAAAAAGTTACACACCAGTTGTTTGTCAAAATGTCTCAAAGAAAATTACAAAATAGTTTTTAGTTTAGACAACTTTCATTTAGAATTGTGTTTTACAAAAGAATGAAAAAACATGAAAAAACACATTTTTTGTGTGTTTTTTTGTCCATTGCGTTTTATAAGAAAATGAAAAAAACACAGTTTTTTGTCTATTGCCTTTTACAAAATAATGAAAAAACATATTTTTGTGTGTTTTTTGTCTATTGCGTTTTAGAAAAAAAACCATCTTCTTTTGTGTTTTTAGTCCATTACGTTTTAGAAAAAAAAAAACATTTCTCTGTGTTTTCAGTCCATTACGTTTTAGTCTATTTGTGTTGTAGAAAAAGAAGACATTTCTTTGTTTTTTTAGTCAATTGCGTTTTAGATTAAAAACTTTCTTTTGTGTTTTTAGTAAATTGCGTTATAGAATAAACACTTTCTTTTGTCTTTTTTTGTCCATTGCGTTTTAGAAAAAAAAACACATTTCTTTGTGTTTTAGTATATTACGTTTTACAAAAAAAATATATATATATTTCTTTGTGTTTTTATTTTATTGTGTTTTACAAAAATGACATTTTTTGTGTTTTATGTCCATTGCTTTTTAGAAAAAAAAGGCATTTCTTTGTATAATCTATCCATTGCGTTTTAGAAAGAAAAAAATGCATTTTTATGTTTTTTCCATTGCGTTTTAGAAAAAAAAAATCATTTTCTTTTATGTTTTCAGTCCATTACGTTTTAGTCGATTTGCATTTTAGAAAAAAAGACATTTCTTTGTTTTTAGTGTATTGCGTTTTAGAATAAACACTTTCTTTTGTGTTTTTATTAAATTCCGTTTTAGAATAAACACTTTCTTTTATCTTTTTAGTCCATTGCGTTTTAGAAAAAAACACATTTCTTTGTGTTTTTAGTATATTACGTTTTACAAAAAAAAAAAAAAAAAAAAACATTTCTTTGTGTTATTATTTTATTATGTTTTAGAAAAAAAGATTTTTTTTGTGTTTCATGTCCATTGCTTTTTAGAAAAAAGACATTTCTTTGTATAATTTATCCACTGCGTTTAGAAGAAAAAAAAAGACATTTTTTATGTTTTTTGTCCATTGCTTTTTAGAAAAAAAAGACATTTTTTATGTTTTTGTCTATTGCGTTTTACATATCTAGTTTTTCGAAAAAAATTCAAAAGTATAGGAGTAGTATATTCGTTTTAATGATAATAAAACGCTCGTTTTTATTGTGCAACTTTTATAAAAAAGATAATGTCGTATGAAAAAATTATCAATGTTTAAAAAACATGGAGAAATAGAGAAGAGAGAAACTATTGTCTTTGATTGACTAGATTACTCCGAAACAAACTCACGCGCCTCTTTTTTTTTTTGTTTAATTTCACTCTTTTAATATTAGCACCTTGATTATTAAATAGATTATCAAGATTACTTTCTGGCACTTCTAATATATCCTCACCCATGTAAATCACTTTATTTACTATATTAATTACGATGTTATTGTGTGTGTGTGTATATATATATTATATATTGAACGGCAAGGAACGATGTGCCAACCATCGTGACATCGGGCGATGTGGCCAAGGTCGACTACTCGACCGCCGCCAGCCCCTTGGCTCTTACCAGATGCGCGGAAACCCAGCCTCTACCCGCCCGAAGGCATGACAGTGGAATAATCGGTAAAATCTCGCCTCCCATCCAAGTCGAACCAGCGCCACTCGTATTCACTCTTCACTTGGATGCCACAGAAAATAATGAGAAGAGTGGGAATCGAACCTAGGTCACAAGGAACACCAATTTTTTCTCCAACCACTACCTCATTGACTATGTTAGTGTATATTATCTCTTCTTCTTGACTTTTGTAAATCCAAAACAATTATATTGATAATGACATAAATAAAATATGTTATATTTATCCGTATGCTATATCTATAGAAACACGGTTGTGTTATAACCAATAATATGTTGAGAACTGTAAGAACCATATAATGCACTTATACATATTGCATAAAAGATTATCAAATGTACTATCATGTCAAAGAAACAGATACGATTACATAATCATATCATATATTACATTCAAATTTCAAAGCAATAGATGCAGATGGATTATACAATTCTTTGTGATTCTCACTGTAGTAATGGTTCAGGAATTAACACCCGTCTGTAACACAATTTTATTTACACATTTATTCCACTTGTTGATTGTTGATACAATTGTCACCGCCTCACCTGTAACGAATTATCATAGAATTGATGCCTGTTAAAAACTTATCAACATGCCCATTAGTAACCTTGTGTAAATGGGTATGGGCTTTGTTAACTCTTTAAAATGGGCCACCAAATAATATGGGCTTTGTTAACTCAACGCTTTACAAGGCTACAGGCTCACAAAGCCTTTGAACCGATGAGTAACCAATTATGTAAAAGCCCAATAAGATAATTTATAATTAAAAGATATATATTCTGTTCTATACGTATGAGTTGTATTGTTGGATTGGACTTGTTGGTTTTTGAGAACTGAGGAGTGACACTTGAACCGATGAGTTGGTGACCTGGTTTAGTGATTGGATAGTTTGAGACAATAAACTTGTGAAAATAATCTTTTTTTTTAATTATAAGATTTAACAGTAATTTTTTTAATTATGAAAATAATTTTTTAACAGTAATTTTTTAACTTACCTCTCATACGTGTATGTCATCTAATTTTAGTATTACCTCATATACATATAAGGTGTATGTCAACTAATTCTAGTAGATGACGGTGTTACATGTATCTATATATCTATATATCTAAATTAAATATTTTCCCAATAAAAATCACTCATGCATTTGTCAATTAATCTAGAAAAAATAATGTTGTGTATATTTTTAACTAGGTTAGAACCCTGCGTATTACACGGGTTGAATAAATATAATTTTATATACTAAGTAATAAAATAGTTACATCTTTTAAAAACTCGTATATTGCACGATTTAAATAAACACATGTCTTACACGAATAATGTAAACCGTTAACACATTTAGTCATCAAAATGTGTTTTCTAACAAAATGAACTTTGAGATACTATTTACTTATTGTAACATCTTACTTTATTTTTATTAGGTTAGAGAATTGTGTATTACATGGTTTATAACATTTTACTTTGTTTTTTATTAGGTTAGAAAGTTGTGTATTACATGGTTTATAACATTTTACTTTGTTTTTTTTATTTATTATTAGGTTAGAAATTTACGTATTACCTGATGTTGGATAATCAATAGAAAAGAAATATTTTAGTAAAAAAATATTAAATATACAAGAGATAAGCTGGATATTATGATTTAATATTATTATTTCATTGGAGTGTAAAACGGAATAATAGGATCCTTGTATTCTAAATATACAACATATATAAAAAAATATATATGTTCTATATGTATTGAATAATCATTTTAACGAAACAGTTGATTAAAATAAATATTTTTATTTTAATATGTGATTATCAGTTATCCTTGTCCTTATCATCAAAATATAAAAACAATTAAAATGACCAATTAAATAAAATCTTTATCATTATAAATATTTAAAAAGCTAATATATTTTTTTAGATTTTAATAATTAATATATGATTATTATAATTAATATATTATTATTCGTTATCTTTGTATTTATCATTAAAATCTCTTCTACAATTTTAAATTTTAAATTTAATATTATCAATAATTGATTTTCTATAATAAATATTAAAAAAATAATTTAAACGCCTCATAGAGCGCCATGTGTCACTAGCATGATTTCTTTTATTATATAGATTTTTTTGTAACGAACGAAAGTTTATATTTTTAAATAGCTAAATAGAAACCCTCCCCTAAAAAATATTTCTTTTTACCAATATAACACTATAGAACTAAATTTACGTTAATAATAAATATTTTAAAATTTTAATTAAAACTTAGTTTTGCTATTAAAAAAGGGAACCAAATTTATGTTAGTAATAAATATTTTAAAATTTTAATATTTTAACTAGAACTTAGTTTTGCTATTCAAAAGGGATAGCGACGCAACTTGTTGCCCGTTTACCAGTTTTGATTTTTTTTTTTTGATTGATCATGAAGCATTAGTGTGGCAGGTTAGGTAATCGATCAGTTTTTATAACTTTTATTTTATCTGTCATTGCCATCCCATCATTTTACAACACAAACGAATATTTTTGATGTATTTGGTGATCATAATCGTTTTTTTTTTTTTTTAACTAAAGCTTGCTCAAAGTAATACTCTTGTGCCCTTTAAGGCTAGGGGATGGAAGCGGGGTGAGAACGGCATGGTTGTGGTGGCAAGACGGTACCATGCGGAAACATAGTTCCTACCTCTAGGTCCTGTAAGATCAAATCCCATGCGGTAACTACACCGAATTGCAGTTGCAAAAAAAAAAAAAAAAAAAAAAAAAAAAAAAAAAAACGAAGAAGGCAGTATGGAAAAGCAGGATGAGCGTGAACACATTTTCACCTATACAAGACGAGACGCGGGATGGTGATGTGGCTTTGGTACCCAAGTGAGCAGCGGATAAATGGGTGTGTGTGTGTGTGTATACGTACATATATTTTCTAAAAAACTGACAAGGTATTAAGTGTAAATTAAGCAAGGGATAAATGTGTGTGTGTGTGTGTGTATATATATATATATATACATACGTATATGTGCCTACGTATATCTTAACACACTTAGTAAAATACAAGGTTAAAAGTAGAATACATGTACACGTGTATACGTACAAATACGCGACACATGAATGGATTAGAAAAGTATATACAAGTAAATATATGTATACGTATAAAAGAAGGTTAAACGACACATTCGTGACAATAATCGGGTTATGCACTAGAAAAGTGAATAATTTCCTACCAAAATTTCCTACACAATTTTTTTCGTCACAGATTCCTACACATGTGTGACAAATTTCCACGGAAAAGAAAATCAAGATCTTGTGACAATTTTTTTACGCAACAACTGAAAATTAGAAAATCCTAATTAATTCACCGCTGTGCCTACATGCGGGTGGCTACCGGGTTTTTTTCCGGTAATTGGTGGTAGACTCGGGTTACTCTTGGAGTACTCCGTTTAATCTAGTGGGTGCCCGAGAGTGCTCGAAATTGATTATATTGGCCGTTACAAAATAGATAAATAAAATATAATAAGAGTTAATTACATAATTAGTCCCTGTGGTTTGCACAAAGTAACATACTTAGGTACTAATAGTTTAAAATCACATTCTAGGGTATTAACTTTTCATTTTGTAACGTTTGGAGGTATTAACGTTATTTGAAGGTTTAAAATCACATTTTATTGGTACCTAAGTATGTTATTTTGTGCAAACCACAAGTACTAACTATGTTAATACCCTAGAAGTTGATACCTCCAAACGTTACAAAATGAAAAGTTAATACCCTAGAAGGTGATTTTAAACTATTAGTACCTAAGTATGTTATTTTGTGCAAACCACAGGACTAACTATGTAATTAACTCATATAATAATATACAACCATGTTTGGTAAAATGCTAAAATGTGTGACATCCTGGACCGATCCAGCCTCCAGGTGTAGCCCTCTTTACTGTCTTTCGGGGCTTCAATTTCCAATGGTTTCAACTTTCAACCACCTCAATACAACGTTCCCCCAACAAGCAATACTTACCCCTATATTAACAATTTAACCTGCATTAGTCACTTGCTAATTGCTATATTAATACATTATTTTAATTTCAAACTAAAAACAGGTTTTCACAATCGTCTCTCAACCCAATAAAAACAATACGTGGCCTCTATTTGTACTTGACTTATAAGTAATAACTGAGTAATATAATATATACATTCAAATTAAAACTACAGTTTTTTTGTTGAATAATAAGTTATTTATATACTAAAAATTTAATTCTACACATCGTATAACTTTTAACTTATTTTAATTGCATATGTGTATGCTAGTAATAGTTATTCACGAAAAAACTTTTTTTAAGCAAAGAAAATAGCTAAAAAGAATAAAATACCATTGTAGTTTTACACTTTTACTTTGACTTCAGTTCCTTTTGAAAACTCTTCCACTTTCATTTTCATTCTTTATTCTTATAATGAAATTGGTTACAACCAAAGGAAATAAAGTCCTTTATTTGTCAAACCCAATTTATATTCCCTTGAATGAAATAAAGTCCTTTATTTTTTCATACCAAATTAACTACCTTTTGAATGCACTTGCATATTCATTTTCATAATTTATTACATTCAATTTGATTACAACTAAATTAACTAAAGTCATATATTTTCACACTTAATGGCATTTAACTGTTTATAATAAGTCTTACAATCCTGTAAAAATGATATTTTTCGTAAGAAGTATTAGAAAGCATAAGAATTGGCATGTAGGCATCATGGTTTGCATTTGGGGTATAATGTTTTGGGTTGTTTTGGCAAGAAAAACACCAAACATAACAATTTAAGACATAATGCAATTAATTCTAGGCTTAAAACATAAAACATCATGCCAAAAACGTTAAGTAGTGTGTTTTAAGTGTTAAGCAGTGTGTTTTAAATTTCACACCCATGATATGTTGCATTGTGTTTAAAATTGTTATGTTTGGTATTTTTCTTGCCAAAACAACCTAAAACAACCTAAAACATCATGCCTAAATCCAAAACATGATGCCTACATGTCAATTTATATCCTTTGTCAAACTTTTTACGAAAAATGTCCTTTTTACAGAAACCTCACCCTAATAATAAAGTGTGAAAAATATAGGTCTTTAGTTCGTTTAGTTGTAATCAAATTGAATGTAATAAATTAGAGTTAAATGTCATTTTAGTGATTTGGGCCATTTTTTAAGTCCAAATGTTTTATTTTTTGTCTGTGGATTCAAAAAGGTTTCACCGTTGCTATTTTAGGCCACTGAGTTAACTTCATCCATTTTTTCTGGTAACGTGAAGGGCAATTCGGTCATTTTATATGGTCGAATTGCCCTTCTAATTAACAGAATTACATATAAAATGACCGAATTGTCCTTCTCGTTAACAAAAAAATAGATGAAATTAACACAATGGAGTAAAATGGCAACGGTCAAACCTTTTTGGACCAACAGACGAAAAATGAAACCTTTGGATTAAACTGGCAAATTATCCCAAACCACAGGAACTAAAATGACATTTAACTCTTTATAAATAAATAACTTGACTTAACGGACTAAAACTGGTAAATTAGCCCAAACCAAATGGACTAAAATAACATTTAACTCTTTATAAATAAATAACTTGACTTAACTAAACGTGAATATGGCTTTATATCCTAGTGGCATTTTGGTGGGTGGGATAAGACTTTGAGACCAATAAGTCCTGTGTTTGATTCCCACAAGGGTGGTTTTTTCATATTTATTGAGTTTCTTCCTGAATAGGCTTTATGCCTAGTGGAGATGGATATGATCGGGTGATTCCGTTGGTGGCACGATGATACTCCAGTGGTTCGTCAATGATCTAAATTTTCCGTTCAAAAAAAAATCCGTGAAATACACGTCGTAGAATTACATATAAAATGACCGAATTGCCCTTCTCGTTAACAAAAAAATAGATGAAATTAACACAATGGAGTAAAATGGCAACGGTCAAACCTTTTTGGACCAACAGACGAAAAATGAAACCTTTGGATTAAACTGGCAAATTAGCCCAAACCACAGGAACTAAAATGACATTTAACTCTTTATAAATAAATAACTTGACTTAACGGACTAAAACTGGTAAATTAGCCCAAACCAAATGGACTAAAATAACATTTAACTCTTTATAAATAAATAACTTGACTTAACTAAACGTGAATATGGCTTTATATCCTAGTGGCATTTTGGTGGGTGGGATAAGACTTTGAGACCAATAAGTCCTGTGTTTGATTCCCACAAGGGTGGTTTTTTCATATTTATTGAGTTTCTTCCTGAATAAGCTTTATGCCTAGTGGAGATGGATATGATCGGGTGATTCCGTTGGTGGCACGATGATACTCCAGTGGTTCGTCAATGATCTAAATTTTCCGTTCAAAAAAAAAATCCGTGAAATACACGTCGTAGAATTACATATAAAATGACCGAATTGCCCTTCTCGTTAACAAAAAAATAGATGAAATTAACACAATGGAGTAAAATGGCAACGGTCAAACCTTTTTGGACCAACAGACGAAAAATGAAACCTTTGGATTAAACTGGCAAATTAGCCCAAACCACAGGAACTAAAATAACATTTAACTCTTTATAAATAAATAACTTGACTTAACGGACTAAAACTGGTAAATTAGCCCAAACCAAATGGACTAAAATAACATTTAACTCTTTATAAATAAATAACTTGACTTAACTAAACGTGAATATGGCTTTATAGCCTAGTGGTATTTTGGTGGGTGGGATAAGACTTTGAGACCAATAAGTCCTATGTTTGATTCCCACAAGGGTGGTTTTTTCATATTTATTGGGTTTCCTCCTGAATTGGTGTATAGGCTTTATGCCTAGTGGAGATGGATATGATCGGGTGGTTCCGTTGGTGGCACGATGATACTCCAGTGGTTCGTCAATGATCCAAATTTTCCGTTAAAAAAAAAAAAAAAAAAAAACCCGTGAAATACACGTCGTAGATTACTTACTTAATATTCACCACATGCTCTCTCTCTCATATTATCTATCTCCAACTCACTCAAAATTTTAACCCACCAACATGGACTCTGAGAAGCAGCAGCCACTTCTCTCCTCCGGTGACACATGTCGGAATGACTACACAAATCTTAAACAGTTGCCGTTGACTTTAAACGGTGATGTTGAAATAAAGGGAGTTGGAGACTTTTGTAGGGAGTTTTATGTGGAGTTCAAAAGGCTGTGGTATTTAGCCGGACCGGTTATCTTCACCTCACTTTGCCAGTACACCATCGGCGCCACCACCCAACTCTTCGCCGGACAACTCGGAACCATCCAACTTGCCGCCACCTCCGTCGAGAATTCCATCATTGCCGGTTTCTCTTACTCCATCTTGGTATGTATGTATGTATACATATTTTACCTTTTTTGTATTTATTAACCCGTTGGTTTAAACTTTCTGTATAATCTATTTAATTTGAATTATCCCTTAATTATTTCCAGTGTGAATAATTCTTTCTTTGTAATAATTTATGGTGCATGCATAGTATGGGATGGGGGGTGCTCTAGAGACACTATGTGGCCAAGCTTACGGGCGCGGCAACATCGAAATGCTCGGAATCTACCTCCAAAGAGCATGGATCCTTCTCAACACCGCCGCCGCAGTCTTAATATTCACCTACATATTCGGGGTCTCAATCCTCCACCTACTCGGTCAAACAGCCACCATAGCTACCGCGGCGGGAAGTTTCGCCATACGGATGATACCGCAGTTATTCGCATATGCAACCGTCATTCCAATAATTAAATTCTTACAAGCACAAAGCATTATTTTGCCTATGGCGTTGATTGCGGTGGTGGCAGCCGTGACCCATGTGGTTTTGAGCTGGTTGTTCATGATGAAGCTCGGGTGGGGGCTTACCGGTGCAGCGATGGTTCTTGATGGCTCGTGGTGGTTCATAACATTGGCTCATTTCGCGTATGTTTTGATGGGTTGGTGTGGACCAGCTTGGTCTGGTTTTTCGTGGAAAGCTTTTAATAATCTCACGGGGTTTCTTCATGTTTCTTTTACCTCAGCGGTAATGTTTTGGTAAGAGTGACTCATCTACCATTTAATTCCAAAAAAGAAAAAAAAAACCTGATTTTGACAAACTCTTTTTTTTTTTCCTTTTCAAGACTAATTCTTTTTTCTTTAGTTTGTCTTGAGCAAGGTTTGAACCCATAATTTAATAAGAAGTAAACTACCAAAATGTTCATAACGTTTAGTCACTTTTACCACCTTACTATAAAACTTAAACCTTTTGAATTTGAGTCAATTTGGTTGTTATTTTCATCCAAAATCAACATCTGGTCAGATTTTTCAGTTAATATTCAGTTTTTTTTTTGTCTTTTTCTTCTCTTTTGTTGAAGGGCAAAATTGTCTTTTAACGTTTGATTATAACAAATTAAAAAAATATATATAACCACAGGGACTCAGATTCAAAATATTTGAGTTTTGGATTAAAGTGGCAAAAGTTACCAAAACTTAGGAACCATTTTGGCAGTTTACTTAATAAATGACTTTGTTATTTATTTATTTTCTGATTTTTTTCTCAAATTCTTAGTTTGGTTTTTTATATATACTTTAGGTATTCAAGTATTGCAAAGTGTCTATAAACAACATTAAGGTCTTTGATAATAAATCTTTAAAAAGTTTTTATGCTTAAAATGATTTATATTTTGTTTAGATCTTTAAAATGTTTTTATCCTTAACCTTTGAGTCCAAATTTTAACCTTTTGAATCCACTTTTTTTAACAAAATTGGACTCAAAACGTTATAAAATGAACAAAATTGGACTCAAAACATTATAAAATTAACAAAATTGGACTTATAACGTTATAAAATGAACGGTTAGGGACTTAAGGCGTTAAACTTTTTCATTTTGGACTCAAATCGTTAAAACCATTAAAACATAGAAACTCAAAAAGTAATTTACTCTTAAAAAATTAGTATTAAATGTAACTCTTAAAATCTGAAATCGTGCTATATGGATTTCATATGTTGATATCTCTCTAAACTTGTAAACTATCATATTTTCTAAAACACAAGTTTTCAAACATTATTGTCCATCAATTAAAAAACAACTATTATATTTTCTAAAACACAAGTTTTCAATCATTATTGTCCATCCATTAAAAAAATATTTTATAAGATTAGATGAGATATATGAAATTGTTCCTAAGTAACAATAACTAGAGAAATATGTTACTTTTGGCACCTTTTAATTCAAAACTTTTATTGAATATAAAACTTTCTAGCTATATATATGGTTGATTATTTTATTATGAAACAATTGCTATATAACACAAAGGTGTTTTCTAGCTTGGGGACTTGGTATACAATGTCGTTGGTTCTCTTCGCTGGCTACTTCGAGAATCCAGAAATCTCGGTTGATGCATTATCTGTGTGGTGAGATCTTTATCTTTGTATCTAGTTAATTACAATTTTGGGTATGTTTGGGTTGGTTAATATGATTCGTTTCTTTAAATATGTCAATTCGAACACGACTTATTTAATAATCGTTATCACTGACTATATCGATCTATTTTGATTAACTACCGATAGAAAGTTTTTGGGTATAATGGTCGTTTAACATGTCCAAATGATCCACCATCTCTCTTCTTGCCCATTGTTTTTGTAATTTTGTCTTTTGCTAGTGGGTCACCAACCCCATTAGTATATAACTTTTGTAAATGATAAATATGCTCCGCTTTTATTTATTAAATAACTTATATTGTCACTTAATAATTTTATTTATTTATTCTCGTATTTGTATTAACATTGCATATTGCATTGCAGTTTCAACATATTAGGATGGGTGGGCACAGTTTCTACAGGACTAAATGTAGCCGTAAGGTTTGCACCTAATCTCGATCAAACAATCATTTATACTAGCGACAGATTTCAAACAAATGTACGTGTTTGTCGTATCACAATAAGGGGGGAGAGGGTGGTTATCACTTGCAAAAATTCCATCACTCACAACATCCAATCAAGTTCCGTCATGTCATCAACCATTATTCCATCACTCGCAACCTTTTTTAGTGGAAATGGCCATCACTCACAACACCCAACAAGAAACCCTCACACCCCCTCACATACAATTATCACGGAATGCCCATCACGCATGAATTTTATCACGCAATCCAATTATCACGCGTTAATTTGTTTGAGTGGCGGTGGTTTGTTTGTTTCACGCGTGGAAGAAGTATATCACGTGCAAGAAAAGGAACCACCCCGGGTCCCCTAACAAATATACCAATTGTAATTCAGTTATTATACTTATAAATGTGTACAACATGATTAAATTTGTTGACATAAAGAAATATAGCAAACCTTATAATTGTGAAAAAATGTGTGTGTATATTTATTAACACTTATAAACATGTACAAAAATAAAATTTGTCTATACTTAAAAAAAGTGTTGATACAAATGTTATTTGATTTGTATGCCATAAACGTGAGCATTTTTTTATATAATTTGTAAGATACTTTACACTTACTATAACTATAAATTTATTAATGTAATCATCTTGTACACATTTAAATGTATGAACAAACTGAATAACTTATATGCTTTTCAAAAGTTTGAGAAAAAGATGCCTAGAAATTAGATGTTTTTATGGAGTAATCATGTTTGGGTTACTATAGTGTAAGGGTGTCAAATGAGCTCGGATACGGAAGACCAAGAACCGCACAATTGGCAGTGATAGCCGTGGTCGTAACTTCACTACTAATTGGACTGCTTTCGACAACATTACTTCTAGTGTACAAGAAACAGTACCCAATATATTTTACTACCAGTCAAGAAGTAATACAACTCGTGGAAGAACTAACATTGTTGCTTGGAGGTAGTACTATTGTCACCAGTATGCAAAATGTGCTTTCGGGTAAACCACCAAAAATCCCAATTTTTTACTGTACACTTTTCATGTCACTTTCGTTGCGAATGACATCATTTTGGTGGATTTTAAACTATGTTGCAGGGGTGGCCATTGGAGCAGGTTGGCAGACCTCGGTTGCTTATTTGAATATTGTGTCGTATATCGGTCTTGGCATACCGTTGGGACTTTTGCTCGGGTTTAAATTCGATATGGGTGTCAAGGTTGCATTTCATTTATGAACATAGATGATAGAAATTAGGGCAAATGTCATATAGTAACCAAATTTTATCAGTTTTTTTTTCAAAAGCCTATTTAAGAGGGTTAATCATTCAAGTTTCACTTTCATTACGCCCCCTTGTGAAATTGCACTGATTTTAACGTTATTTTACAAATTTCGTGAATATAACGTTAAAAGCGGTGGACGTTAATCATGCATAATGTGGGGGTGGCGTTGATAGCCGAAAGACAAGGAGGTACATGCACTAATCACTAATCGGCATTTGTCCCGATTCTTGAGTGTTATGTGCCTTACGTCCAAGGCTTGATAAAAAACTACTATCGAGCCACTGGAAACAGCCTTTCTATTCCTATGGGGTAGAGGTAAGGCTGTCTACATCTTACCCTCCTCGTGGAATCTACTGAGTATGATGATGATGATGACCGGTAATACGAGTTGTAGGCCAACTATTCACGCGTATGTAATTGGTGGTTAGTTAGACCTCTTGAAAATGGTTTTGAGCCACTTGGATAGAATAATAGTAAAACTTGGTTACTATATACTTGCCCTTGAAATTCGTCCAAATGAAGTGATTTTTGGTTGTAACAATATATGTGTATGAAACCCAGGGAATATGGTACGGAATGGTTTCGGGAGCAAGTACGCAATGCTGTTTGTTGCTAATGATGGTTTGGAGAACAAACTGGAACAATGAGGTACAAGGTGAAGTTTGTTTTTCCGTATTCGGACCAAGTAGAAATGAAATATTGTAAATATTTAACTAATGATCTCTAATGCAGGTGAACTTTGCGGAAGACCGAATAAAACAATGGGGCGGTACTGATATTCGAGGGAAAGCGGATGACGAAGAAAGAACAAGTTAACAAATTAAGGCTGAATATTCCACTTATTAAACTTAGTGTTTGATGTTACTTACTACTCGGCTGGTCAAAGTTTAATTCATTTTTAATATTACCTTTGATTTGCAGGCTTACTACACTTGGTTTTTTTAAATGTAATAATCCTGTTTTTAATAGCTTATGGAGTGGTTACAACTTACAATCCAACATGGAATTTGTCATTTGTTTCAAAGGGAACCTATGTAGACCATCAGAAGATCCATTAAAGTGGATTGGGCTTAAAATCTGAAAATAAAGAGACCAATTGTTCTGTCAAACTGGTATGGGCTTGATTTGCTTATTGGTCTTAATGTCTTACAAGCTCGTTTTGTAATTTTCTTTTCCTTTCTTTCTTTTTTTTTTTTTTTTTGTAATTTTATCATATCATCGGTAGCCTGGCCAAACAGGTGGATCAGGTCGAAATGAGTTTGTGGTCAAGTTGTGTTAAGGTCGAAACGTACATTTAAAAAAAAGTATCATGTTGGTTCAGGTCAAAACGAATTCTGACCAAAAGAGCCCGTCTTCTAAATGTTGTTAAAGGAAAATGTATCAACATAGGTACACCCGCCATATTTACTTTTTATGGTGGCTAGCGGCGACAGGGGAGTCGATGGCGGTGGGGGCGGGTGGATATGGTAGTGAATGTGGTGGTGTTTGGAACATCTTCTCGATCATATCCTCTACAGAATGGGCAAATACAGGACTGGAAATTCAAAAACAACTAAAAAGCAATCTACTTTTTGCTTGATTCCTCAAGCTCCAACATATGCAAGACTTTGTTACTAGGGCTGTAAACGAACCGAACGAACACGAACAAGGTCATGTTCGTGTTTGTTCGTTAAGGAAATTAACATGTTCGCGAACTGTTCATGAACGCATACCGAACATAAGTTTATGTTCATGTTCGTTCGTTAAGGAAATTCAGTTGTTCACGAACAGTTCATGAACACTGGTCTCGAACACAAACGAACGCAAGCGAACACAAACGAACGCAAGCAAATAAAAAAGAACGCAAACGAACATTTAACTTAAAAATAAAAAAAAATAAAAATATTGTTATCTTTAAACATTGGATATAAGTAGTTAAATACAACCATCAAATGATAAATCAAAACACAAGAAGTCTAATACACCACCAAACGATGAATCAACTTTAACTAACTTAGACTTAATTATCCCCAAAAATGTCTTGGCATGTCCAAATTTTAGCTAACTTAGAAAAAATAGGGTTTCAAGTTTTCAAATGTTTAGATAAAATGTTTATTATTTATTATTTTTTAATATAATCAAACAAACACGGACGAACGTAACCGAACATATTACCGAACGTTCACGAACGCAGTCGAACGAACGAGACCTATGTTCGTGTTCGTTCGCTAAGCTAACCGAACGAAATTTTTTGTTCGTGTTCGTTCGTTAAGCTAATCGAACGAACATAAACGAACTTCCCGCCGAACTGTTCACGAACTGTTCGCTGAACGTTCGGTTCGTTTACAGCCCTATTTGTTACAACAGGTGTACTATGTTTCAACACAGACACAAGGCCCATGATGAGACCTCTCTAGACACCTATGGGTCCCACATTGAAGCTTTTTTTTTCACATGTCCCACCACAAGAAGGCAC
Source organism: Helianthus annuus (assembly GCF_002127325.2). Lineage (NCBI taxonomy): Eukaryota > Viridiplantae > Streptophyta > Magnoliopsida > Asterales > Asteraceae > Helianthus > Helianthus annuus. Next base: position 15,954,702 of record NC_035449.2, read on the forward strand.
AACACATGCTTCCGACACACACCCAAGCAGTTTCTCACATGGGATCTCACACTTAAAATCTAGGGCTGGCATAACGGGTCAATCCGATCTGTTAAGACACAAACACGATAAGACACGAACCCGAAACACGTAAACACGAACACGACATGAAATCTTATCGTGTCAGATTTTTGAAACACGAACCTGTCTGTGAACTGAATTGTGAATGGTGGTGTTTGTGAGAGTGATTTGAAAATTAGGATTTGGATTGTGAAAAAAGAACCGTGTGTGTTTGTGTATAATATTCTTTTAATTTTTAATTATTAACATGTACTTAACAGGTCTTAACAGGTTAACGGGTTTTAACATGTGCATGTCTACACCCACATATAATATTTTTTTTTTAATTTTTAATTATTAACATGTACTTAACGGGTCTTAACAGGTTAACGGGTTTTAACCTGTTTAGACACGAAACCTGTTAAAGTCTTATCGTGTCGACCTGTTTTAGATACGAAACATGTTAAGGTCAAACACGAAACATGATAACTTCGTGTAGGTTCATGTCGTGTTATCGTATTCGTGTCAGAACTCAGAATTGCCAGCCCTATTAAAATCCCTCTCAGAACACTCTTTTTCTGGCCTTCTCGCGTAAACCGGAACCCGTAGTCACCCCCACCACCCCAACTATGTCTTAATTGTTTTTTTACTCTTTTTCACTTCTAAATGATGATCAATTTTCAGTTTCAACAGTTTCATCACCATTTTCAATTAAAACAAACTTGTCTTCCTATCAAAAGAAAATAATCAGATGGTTGTTTTGACACAAATAGAAAATGTTTATTAATTAACATGTTTAATTTTAGTTAGTATACCTAAATTGCAAATGTTTATATTTTAAATAAAATGAAACATAGTATGAAAAACGAAAAGAAAGGTAACATATTGGATGGTCTGAATAATAGAAAGAAAATGGGTGGTTATAGGAATTTTGGAGGTAGATACGTGTCATATGAATACCGACATAAAAGGACACCTGGACAAAGATAGCTTGTGCGTGTGTCATTCTAATTAGCCACGTGTCCTCTTGAGGAAAAGAATCTAAGTTAGGCAACGCGGATCCGGTATTTCGGTTGAACAGTTTCATTGTAAAGACTAAAAAAGCTAGTTTGAATTAAAATTTTATTATTAGCATTTTTTTTTTGTTAGAGGCGGTTCTTAGCTTGGGCTTGATAGGTCCTCGGACCCTTCTATTTTTTCGCTTTATAGTGTTAATTTTATTTAAAATTTATGAAAATTATTGAATGTAGTGTGGATGTACTTAGCCGAGTTCAAATGGTGATACACAGTAATGTTATAACCTATAGATTTATATATGTACTTTTTAAAAAATTTAATTTTGTTATTTAAAAAAAGATAGCAGCACAACTTGTTATCTGTTTACCTTATATTTTGATGTAATTTCATTAGTTATAGATTCTTTCATTATTACAAAAAAATGTAATGTAAAATATTAGATTTTAAAGGTCAGGTCCCTGAATTTATAGAAAACGAAACTCAAGATTTGTCAATATTTTTAGTAATAGGTAATAAAGTGATAAAAATTGACAAATATAGTTCTTAAATTTGTAGAATTAAATGTCATTTTAGTTCCTATAATTTGGTCATTTTGTCAATTTAGTTCAAAGGTTTGAAACGTTGCCATTTTAGTTCAAATAATTTCAAACGTTACAATTTTAGTCCACTGGGTTAACTTCATCCATTTTTTCTCCCTTCTAGTTAACAGAATTACATATAAAATAATCAAATTGTCCTTCTCGTTAACAAAAAAAATGAATGAAGTTAACCTAGTGGACTAAAATGGCAACGTTTGAAACTATTTGGACTAAAATGAGAACATTTCAAACCTTTAGATTAAACTAGTAAAATGACCCAAACTACAAGAACTAAAATAGCATTTAACTCAATTTATTAATAAGATCTAATGAATTACACACAAACCTTAAGGGTCTGTTTGGTATGGAGTAATGGAATAGATGAGAGAATGGAATGGACGAGGTAATGGAATGGACAACGGAATGAAATGGATCATTCCATTCCATTGTGATGTTTGGTTACTCATATGTGAATAGAATGAATCATTACTTTGTACAATTTGATAAACAAAAAAAAAAGATGAAGTAACGAAACACAACTGTATTAAAAACGACAAAAATATAATTGTCTCAATAATAATAATAATATATTAATGATAAAAAAAATTAATAATAGATTTTTGATATATATTAATATTAGTATGAATATTAATAAACATAAATATAAATACAAATAAAAATAAAAGTATAATAATAATAATAACAACACATTTCTTTCCATTCCTTAAAGTAATGAAAAAAAAACACCTACATACCAATGAATGGAAATTATTATATTTGGAAGGAGTTACATTCCTTTGGAATGCTCCATTCCATTACCACATTATAACCAAACATGTTTCTTTTCATTCCATCAGCATGATCAATTCCATTCCTTCATACCAAACGCTACCTAACTTTTTTCCCTCGAACACAAGAAAAGAAAATGAAAGAAATCAAGACATCATCTAAAAATTGTTTGTTATCATTCATCCTATTTTAATAAAGGTAACTAATAAAATAAGATAAATTACTTTTTAAGTTTCTATGTTTTTTAATGAATTTAACCATTTGAGTCCAAACTTAAAATGTTTAATATCCTGAGTGCATATAGCATGCTTAAAGATCGTGATATCATTAACATTTATATTAATGTTTGTATACCCTCATTAAGACAAGCTTCCACCCACACCTTTAGTGTCTTCAATTTGTTTATTGAATTTGTTCGTCTCAAAGTTAGCATGTTACACATTTTTTTTAGCTGCATAAACCTACCTTACTTGGAGTTATGTTTAAAGTCGACTCCTTAACCGCCATGAGACCATGCCCCTTAATGCGCGGGCACATGATGGAATCTGTAAACCCTCGCCCCCCATCAGGTTCGAACCCGGGTTAAAACCTTGATTTGTCCATTCACCTAGATGTCCCTCGAAAATGGCCCAAGCAGGAATCGAACTTACGTCTCCACTAGGGAGGGCAGACATTTTGACCACTGAACCAACATCTCAGGACATGTTACACATTTTTTAAACGGCAATTAGCTTACGTTTAAATACTTCTTTTGCCCACAATAAGACTTTAACACTCACCACTGGAAAGAGACTACACCTTAACAGACATTTTGATGCCATTAGGTTACAAGTTCTTCAATAGTATTTTACGCATCTAACTTAACGTATTTAATGGTTTTTAAATAAATAATAAAACATAAGAACTAATATACCAATCAATCATTTGGCATTAGTTAGATATATGTTGGTCCTTGGCTAAGTTCACGTAGGGACCTTTGAATTGACGTTTGTTCCAAATTCCTAAACAAAGACCACATCTTTTTGAGTGTTTTTGAAGTTTCTGAGTCTAGATTAATAGGCTATTTGTCTAAAGTATTAGTTGATGGTCCTCAATGTTTTAAAATTGGACCGGAACAATCGATCGGACCGGAAACTAGGAGTCGGACCGGCCCGGTTTACTCTATCAAACCGGATTTGAGTCAAACCAGTGGTTGGACTAGAAAACTGGATTGTGAAACCGGATTTTTTAAGGGTTGAACCGGATTTTGAGTTAATTTTTCAGTTTTACCCTATTTATTTTTATAATATTTACGGCATAACCGGGTTCTTACATCTCATCCGGTAAGGAGATCGGTTCGACTTCTGGTCCGATCCTGAAAACATTGATGGTCTCTAAGGCTTGTAGTCTAGGTGTTTCTCTTTAGTAAATTGGTACGGTTTTGTATTTCACAAAGGGCACAGTTGGTAGATTTTAAGTGTATTTTTAGAGAGTATGAGTTCTCCGTTATATAATTTAGAAAAAATAAATAAAAAACTTTGTCCAAAGTATCAACATGTTTTGCTAACTTTTGTAATTCTCAATATGAACTGTTCAAACAAAAAAAAATCTATAAAACCCTTCAGAAAACTACAAATTCTTCTAAAGTATTCATGTAAAATAGATAAACTATACAGAAATGAAAAGATTTTTGATTTTTTGTTTGATCTCACAGCTCAACTCAACGATTGTGCCTATTGAAATAATTAAACTTTAAAACACTATAATCATATTAACTAGAGTTAATTACACAAATGGGTCTCGTGATTTATACCTACTTCATCTTTAGGTACTAACTTTTTTTTAACAGGTTTATCTTTTATGGTTAATTACACAAAAGTGTTACAAAATTGAAACCATAAAACTTAAACCTGTTTAAAAAAAGTTAGTACCTAGAGGCGAAACTAGGTATAAATCACATGACCTATTTGTGTAATTAACTCTATTAAGTATAAAAAAAAGTAAGTTATGTTGGTATTTTAGTGAAAAGTAAGGTGTTGTTTTAGTTAACGAATCATGACTAATAATTTTTATTTGTATCAAAGAAAGTTCAAGCATGAGGTATTCTCCTATATATTAAAAAGCTAATGCTTTCAACAGTAATATAATAATAATAATAATAATAATAATAATAATAATAATAATAATAATAATAATAATAATAAGTATATTAAAAAGGCAATGTTTTGAACAGTACGATCGTGCGGTATAGTGGAGCAGCGGTTTAGGGCATGGGTTAACACGTGGACTTTGAGGGGCACCGCTGGTCAGTTGCATGTTGGGTCGGTATGACGGGGCATGACTAGCCCGCATGGGTTGGCCACGTGTTCTAATTTTTTTTTTCCAATTATTATAAAAATACACACAAAATAAAAAAATAAAAAAAGCCTAGCCACCTATAGCCTAGCCAACCCAGCCAATGAGCCCCGGCCACAGAAGACCGCTATGCCCGCCCAAAGCCCATGTGAAACCCCGCCCAAGGGGCCAACCCGAAACACAAGCCCACCCGGGGTGGTGACTTGGGCGTTTGTACCCAACCCACGCCCCAACCCTCGCCCCATACCCCATAGTCTAAGTAGAAAAAGACAATGTTTTGAACAGGCAACGTTTTAAACAGTAAGTGGAAAAAGGCAACGTTTTTAACAGTAATAATATAATTATAATTATAATTATAATTATATATAATAATAATAATAATAATAATAATATAATACTAATAATAATAAGGTATATTAAAAAGACAAGGTTTTGAATAGTAAATAGAAAAGGTTATAATAATAAATATAGTTTTTTTTAATTATTTTTATTATCTTCTTTACTTTTTAACTTAGATAAATTTATATTAACTGGTATTTGTATCGAAAATACCAATACGGTTATCGGTACATGAAGTTAAAAATCGACACCAGCCTGGTACAGAAAACACCAAAAGTCGGTATTTCGAATTGATTTTGAAAATCTTTTAGTTCGGAAAATTCTGTACTACTACCCGGTACCATTTGCTCATCCCTGATCACGGGTGCCGTACGAACAACAACGGTGTCGTGCAACTTTTTTGTTGATTTTCTTCAACTTTTAATGATTTCTTTTTTTAGTTTCAGGGGTAGGGATGAGCTCGGTGCCAACCAATACTGAATCGGTACTGGTACCGAAAATACCAATTACGGTACCGGTATATGAAGGTAAAAAACGGTAGCGAACCGGTACCAGGAACGCCAAAAGTCGTACCGAATTGGTACTTAAGATCTTTCGGTTCAGGAAATTCGGTACCGGTACCCAATATCATTTGCTCATCTCTGACAACAGGTTTCATACGAACAACATTATTAGTATACAACTTTTTTTGTTGATTTTCTTTTGATCATCTTTTAGTGTTTTTTCCTATATTTTCTTTTTATTCTTGTGAACGGTTTCCGTGCACAACGCGCTTGTAGTGATTTCAAAACACATGTAAACACATAGTAAACAACAAAAGACGTTCGCCGCAACACGGCCACATTAAAAAAAACTAGTTTTAATGAAAAGTAAGGTGTTGTTTTAGTTAACGAATCATGACTAATAATTTTTATTTGTATCAAAGAAACTTCAAACATGAACATGTTATTAATTATTAGCTAACGAATCGTGACTAATAATTTTATTTGTATCAAAACAAAGTGCATTATCGTTGTCTTTCTGAATTTGTTAAATAGTCAGTAAATCAAAGATAGCAAACATTTTAAAAGGTATGTTATCCTTAATCCTTATTCTAATAAATAATTTCAAATAATGCGCATCATATGAATTCTCATCAAAAATTTCTACCTTTTCTTATTTTAAGTAATTTAATTTTTGAAATCTATTAATGTTAACGTTTTCTTTATATGCCAGAAATAACTTTTTTAGTATGAACTCTACATTTCAGAAGTAATTTAGTTAGTGTTGATGATTGGATCTGTCACAAGGCCGGCCCGTAAGACTTATCAATCTAGGCTAAGGCCTAGGGCCATCAAAAAACAAGGGCCTCCAATTTTATTTCCTTTCATATATTAGACTTGTTTTGTTTGCCATTTAAACAACGTTTCTAGGCCCAAAGATTTAGGATTTACACTAAGAGTCTGCATTGTCCACTCACACAACACATCAACCATCGTTACTTGCGGCGTCTTTTGAGTAACCAATGTGAAACTGATTGCGGATTGAGCGAAATTAGGGCCAAGATTAGCAAAAATCATCGCTATGGTTATTCAATGTCTCAAATCTCAATCTCAATTCCTTTATTCCAATTCAATAGGGCCCTGACTTTGTAGTTCGCTTAGGGCCTCCAAAAACGTTGTAACGACTCTGATCTGTCAACTATAATTCAGTTATTGTTGATCCTCATGTTTTTGTTTCTCTTATTTCTTTTAGTGTTATTTAAATTATAAAATAACCAAAGTGTTTTAATTACACTAAGGGGTTGTTTGGTAGCCTCTGAATGGTTATTAAGAGACTACCTCTTAATGGAACCATTAAGAATTTTACCAATGAGAAGGTAGAAGAATGTGACATGTGATGATTTACCATTCAGAGGTTACCTCTTATTCATTCAGTGGTTTTAAACCATTAAGATGCAGCATCTGAATGGTCATTAAGAGGCCACTAAACAGCCCCTAAAATCACTTGCATGTTTATCCATCCCCCGTTTCTGGAGACACATTTTTAAAGGCAAAACAAAAACAAGCCAGGTAGATAAATCTTAGATTAAAACGATAAATTGATACTCATTTGAAATACATTTCTAATGTATTTAACATTAAGAAAGCTATATAAAGAATTATCTAAAATATGAATACAATAAGAGCCATATATTGTTATTGGTATTCATGTTATTGGCCGACATGACATTGAAATAAAAATGTTTTTGTAGTTTTGTATAAAGCCAAAACAGAAGGTAGAGGTTAGCTTTACGTTAAGTGTATCATGTAACCCAAAACACGGAACAACAAATACACCTACTATACCCCACTTTAACTAAACCTGTTAAAAAGATAAGTGATATTTTTTCATTCATATGTTGTTTACATTCAGTATCATTAGTTTGGGTGTTGATTGGGCAGATATCACATATGGAGGACCAGGATGGAATATTTACAGGGGTTAAAGTGAAACTTGCTTTAAGGCGGTGCATTTGTTGAGAAATTCAGGGTGTTGGTTGTAACTTTGAATGAGTATGGGCATTTAAAGAAGGATGAGGGTTTCGAAGATAGTAGGCCTCATTTTTCTTCTCTTCTGCTCAATTTTACTTGAGATATTCTCTGAGTTTGTATATGCAACAACCGTCTGCAGCGATCAGATCAGTTCTCAACGATCATTCTGTTTAGGTCTTGAACCTGTGGCTATCAGCTTGTTCACATCTGGTTTCTTCATCTCGTTCGTGAGATCGTTTGTATCCGGTTGTATTATTTCTTAATTCTTTCTTTTATTTGTTGTATCTAGATCAACTGAATAATCAGTCGATCTAGATTTGTATTGTTCATAAGATCTTGTTGAATGTAAGATCTAGGGTTTCAGTTGGGGTTTTTCGGTTTGGGTAACTAATAAGATTTTCAGTCACGTTTTGTCGCTTCTCTTGTATTCTGGTGTTTGTTTCTATATTGTTTCTTTGTGTTTAGTTGAACAATCATACCATTTTGACAAAACCCCCCTCGTATTGATATTTAGAATCGCTATAAATGGCGCCTCCAATAACCTTCAAAACGCAACACAACTAGACACTTGGTTAGTAGTTGGTTTACATCTCAATCTCAAATGGAAGTTAAACACGCCCCAACCATCAAATTCCTTTGCAGTTACGGCGGTAAGATCCTCCCTCGTTATCCCGACGGCAAGCTCCGTTACCATGGTGGCCAAACCCGAGTCCTCGCCGTTGACCGCTCAATTTCTTTCTCCGGTAGGTCTTCACTTCATGAATTTTATATATCTTTTCCTATTTTGGTTTTCATGATTAGAGGTGTTGGTTCGAAAGTTCACCTGTTTAACCCATTTATTTTTTATTTTTATTTTTAGTATGTGTTCGTCAAATCTAGAATTCAAAAGAGAAATACGCTTAGATTCTTATAATTAAATTATAGTTTTATTTACATTTGTATTTTTTGTTTCAAAAATGTAAATTTAGAGTTTAGTATGCTGATAAAAAAAAAGAGTTAATTACTGTTTTCGTCCATGTGGTTTGTCAAAAATCACTATTTCAGTCCATTAGTTTAAAAATTGCAATTTCAATCCCTGTGGTTTCACTTTCGTAACCATTTCAGTCAACCTCGTAACCATTTCAGTCCCTGTACTTAACAGAATAATGGATTGAAATGGTTACGAAAGTGAAATCACAGGGACTGAAATGGTTACGAGGTGGACTGAAATGGTTACGAAAGTGAAACCACAGGGACTGAAATCGCAATTTTTAAACTAATGGACTGAAATAGTGATTTTTGACAAACCACAGGGACGAAAACAGTAATTAACTCTAAAAAAATAACAAAATTTGGGTGAAACTAGTCGTGTTAATGTCAACTTGCAAATATTCGTATCGTGTTCAATTCATATGCCCAACACAATTTTCGGGTTTGGGTTCCGGTCAAAGTTTCGTGTCAGGTCGGGTTTCGGATATTGAAATGAGAAGAACGACAAATTTCTTTTAATATTTGTCGTCTGTGAAACTTGAACTGAAATGAAATGAGATTTGCCTTTGACTCACAGAATTATTGATGAAACTCGGTGAACTTTGCGGAACGCCGGTAACTCTAAGGTGTCAATTACCGACGGAGGATTTAGACGCGCTTGTTTCGATCACATCCGACGAGGATCTAGCAAATCTCATTGAGGAATATGATCGAACAGTTGACGCGCACTCTTCATCGAACCTCAAAATCAGAGCATTTCTCTGGCTTCCAAAGAAGTCCTCACCTATTCCTTCACCACCCAGATCTCCTACCACCAGGATAACTAATTGCAACCAGCAGATGTTAAAACCACCGGGAAAACTTCACTTCCGGTATAATAAGTCTGCCGGAAATCTGTTACGTTATGCGTGTGAAAATTCAACCCAAAGACACCTTGTTCATAGTGGTAATTACTGTCAATAAGAGTTTTACACGTGGCATGGGATCTTGATTGGACTTTTGTTGTAGAAGGTAAATAGATCGAATTAGTACATCTGAATATAGGCGAAGAAGAACAATTCAACAATGGACGTATTGAAAAGTTATAAAAAAATATATATACGTGTGCTATATTGAGTGGTCTTTGAATGAATCTATGATTTGGATCGGAGTTTTTAGTTTTTTTTTTTTTTTTTTTTTTTTTTTTTTTTTTTTTATCACAACTTCCGAGTAACTGCAGAACTAGTAACAAGTTTGAACCATTAAGAACCGATATAATGGTTAATTATTCAGAGACAAATGTCTGACCGATTCAGATAAGAGGTCTTAACCATTTAGACTCAGTATAATAGTTAACTATTCAGAGACAAATGTCTAAACCATTTAAACATCTACTCGTGAAACAAACAATTTGAACCAGTAACCATTAAGAGCTCGTTAAAAACTGAAACAAACAACCCCGAACCCACCACCTCATACTAAGGGGGTGTTTGGCCTAGCTTTATAGCTTATATAAGCTAATTCCAAGAAGCTTATGGGAACATGGTTTTTTAGCTTATTTGAATAAGCTTATTTGAAGAAGATGATTTTTTACTTATTACACACAATGATATTATACCCCTTCCCATAATACAAAATAACTTAACAAACAACTAAAGATTAATTATTAATTATCAACTTGTAGAATATAAGCTAATCCAAACACTTAAAAATAACTTATCAAATGAAAGAAAATAAGCATAAGCTACTTTAAAATATAAGAATAAGCCAAAAAAAAATAAAAGCTAGGCCAAACACCCCCTAATTCTCCACCATCTAAAATTCACCTAAATTGTGCCCATAACAAGCGATGGACTCTCATCACTTGATTAAAGAACTTCATCAGTATCATCGAACCAGAGACATCTTAGACCGGTGGGTAAGGGGCACGGCAAGGGCACGGCGAGGCCTGACGCCGGCCCGGAACATCGCCCCCTGTGGCCCGGCTCGTCCTATCGTCTCCCACACGACGCAAACGACGGGGCTAAATTCTCTCTCCTCACACACACAGCTATACATACATACATATATATAAAGAGGTTCATCCCCCACCCCTCTAGGTCCATCCCCTTCAAGCCCCGCTTACGTGGCGGTGATGTGTCGGCCCATCCCTTGGGGATGAGGCTCTCCATACCCTCCAGTCTTATGGTTTTTATCCATCTTGTGTTTGTTGAATCTATGATGTCAGGGGCGGATATATAGCTAAACAAGGGATAGCCTCCGCTACCGCTTGGTCGGAAAATTTTTGACGTGTTTAGTGTAAATTTTGGAAAAATCTGACGTTTTTTCGATTTCGTTACCGCCTATTTATAAAACGTTCCCGCTTGGTCGGAATCATAAATCCGCCACTGTATGATGTGGACCGATAACTTCCGATCCACATAGTCACCTCCACAACATGATCTTGTTCCAACAGAAACGGCAAAAGTCTTGTCGTTTTCCCAATTGGGGTTTGTAATTTGTTTAGTTGCGTGGCATGCTAAGCGAGGCGAATAAACTTTGACCGGGAAAGTTATGAAAGATGGAGAAAATTGGAAATATAGTCTTTAGATTTTTATTATTATTTCTTTTGAATAGTTCTATACATTCAAAATTGTCCTAAAATGTGTGTTTGTGCTTTTATTAGCTCATAACATTCAAACCTTTGCGCAGGATATTCAAGACATAACTATGAGTACGTCAAACAAATAATCCATACATGAAAGTTTTCTACCGGTTCAATACTTATAACTGTTTATATGTAACGTGGTGTCACGAAATCTTCAGCTAACATATGGCAGAAGTCTTTTTGCTAAAATAAACCCTACATAAACCAAAACCAATGAGCCTTGTTATACATAACGAGGCCTCTCTCTTTGTGACCATCCGGCGGAGAATCAACTTTAGTTCTGTAATAAAATATGAGAAATTGAGTATTCAATTTAGACCTGGCAAAAGTAACCCGTCATGTTGATTTTGGGTCTTTATGGGTCACAACAATAACTTACCAGATTGATTTGGGTTTAATGTACTTTTTGATTGATAGGTACATTAAAAAGGATGAAAAAGCTTTAACGAGTCAGAGCTATATGAAGTGAAAATGGATATACTGCTGTTACAAACTTTCCTAAAAAAACTTTTTAAACTGACCCAACCCGGCCCGGAACCTGTACTGACCCGAACCCGTTCCAACTTCCAACCCGAACCCGTTCCAACCCAAACCAAAACAACCCTTTTTAATCGGCCCGTTTTGACACGCCACCCGACCCGACCCATCCGTTTTGCCAGGTGTAGTATTCATGTGTTCATAACCCGGATGGCCTATATATAGCTTGAAATGTATGCTTATGCTGTGGTTCTCTATACAAACCAAATATTGTTATCATGTCAATTCGTTATTTTGTTAATTGTGGCGACATGGTCCCCATACGGATCAAGTAGTCCATGCCGAAAGTGAGCGTAGTTTTGAACCGCTTACTTCGGATCATTCCATCATATCAGGTTTAGTTACTTATTGGACTTGGGGTGTTATCCCTTCTTCAGTATTGAAAATATAACTATTACACGAGAGTTTGATCCAGGCCCATGAAAGCCACAAAAATATAGCTCAACCCAAACCCAAACCCAAAGCAATCTCACATTGGCCCATTCATTTCCTTTCTAACAAACCAAACAGCCTTTTTTCCTAATATATTTTAGTTATGTGATATTCTAATTTCCACTGTAAAATATTAAATATGTAACAATAGTCTACAATTAAGAAACGATATTTAAGCATCAAAATACAAAGTAACCACAACATATTAAAAATCTTTCTGAACATGTGAGAATTGCATATACATGTATAGACGCTATCGTACGTTATCGGTTTAATCTTCACATCTAACATATAGAACCCAAGATTGGTGTATCATCCTTCATATATGCATCATAACATCTAGTTAGTCACAAATATCTCACTTTTCGTTTTCAACACGGTTCGTCGACCACAACTTACTCAACATTGTCTTTTTGGGCACGGAAGGAATCGAACAATGTTGTTTAGCCTTCAAAGACGCATCGCCTGACTCATCACCCGCATCTACATTCGTCTTTGAACGAGAAACACTAGGGTTCGGTGACTTGACCCATTGGGCATGTTGTTGTGGTGTGTTTGTGGCGGTGCTTGGTGAACCAGCTCCAGCTGGGCTAGGTTCGGTACCTTTGGCAGCTAATAATGCTTTGATGTTGTTGGGAAGCCCGGTCACGTGACCACCAGCCATTGCGGCGCGAGCTTGTTCAGAGAAAAGGACTTGTACCACGACACGTAATGGAAGCTGCTCGTTTTGTGCTGCATGCATGCATGCTTCTAAAGAGAGTTTTTTGCAGTCGAGTGTTCGACAAAGGTCCTTCCTTTCACGCTTGTTTAGCTCCGGATGTGACTGGTTGACCAAAAAGTCAAATTTTCAAAGTCAAAAGCAGACTCTAATAAGTTATTCTAATTATTAGAGTAATGTACAAGTTTGGCCAGTTTTGCAACTTTCGTCCAAAGGTTTGCTTTTTTCGCCTCTGAATCCAAAAGGTTTGAAATCTTGCCATTTTCATCCGGCTCATTAACTCCATCCAATTTTCTCTGTTAGATCAGGGGCATTTTCGTCTTTTTTGTTAGCTAAAAGGGTAATTCAGCCTTTCTCATTTCACGTACAAACATTTAGCGTAATGTACAAGTATTCAAAAGACCGAATTGCCCTTTATGTTAACAAATAAAGACTAAAATACCCCTGACTTAACGGGTCTACTAGTTATTTAAGTTTTAATAACAAGTTTCAAGACTCACTTCTAAACACCCCCTTGCTACGGAAGTCAAATTTAAAATAAGTTGACAAAAAAAAAAAAAAAACGAGTCAAAATAAACGACGATTACCATAACTATTTAAAATTCAGTTACCTTGAGATATATGTCAATAGCTTTGTAAAGATCATCATGATTCAGTCTTGCAAGTTCAGGAACAGCTTCCGTAAAAGCAATGAACTTCGACAACGGTACATTCACGTCTCGAGCAATCTCTTGCAGAAATCCATCTACAAGCTTCGCTACTTTAACCATCGCACCATTTACCGCTGCAGAAGAAGACTTGCAGCCCTCAAGCTCACAAACACCATCGTCACACGATTGCAATGGTTTTTTAGAACTAGTCTGTTGACTTTGACTTTGACTTTGACTTTGTAGCATAAACTGCTCCAAAATGTTCAAAACTATGTCAAGATCGTATTTTGTATCATTATCGTTTGATACAGACGGAATCATCAAGTCAGAAACTTTAGCTTCGTCTAATTGAAGTGCAACTTTTCTAGCTAACTCCAGTTTTGAAGAACTCGAAGCTTGAAGTATGTTGACCGCTTTTAATAACTTGAGCAGAAAGCCACAAGAAACCGCATTACTTTCAATCGGCAGTAGCGTAATTATCGATTCTAAAAGCATTCTGCTATTCGAACGTGAAGGATCCGATTCACTGTTCAAACTCGACCCGTTATTAAGATTTTTTGAAATTTTCGGAAGCCACTTTGAAGTGTAGATTTTCAAAGCATCACCGATAAGTGTAGGTGGCACTTTTCGTCCCGATTTAAGGGCTGCCATCGTTCGCCGATAAAGATCGATCGGTAACTCTGAAAGATCCTCGCCCCACCACCTTTTGGTTGTATGAACTTCTTCTATCTCCCCTTTTTTATTCGTACGCTTATGCGAGACACTCACCTTCAAAGGGTTAGAAAGGACTTTTGACACCAACGATTCGATACACCGGCTTGTGATTCCCAACTCATCCGACCATAACTGGAACGGTTTTGTGGTATGAAGAGTGACTATGCAATCTTTCCAACCGTTGAGAATGCAAGAGTTGAAGAACACTTCAAGTTTGTTGACCAAATTGCCCTTTTCAACATCTTCTGTCATTTGAAGGTATCTGGCTGCACATCGAGCAGCCACGATATTGTACGCGCTCAGAGTGATCGTGATTCCGTAGCAGAACTTTATGCATAATTCAAAAGCATCGCAGCCTCCCGGAAAATCAGCGAGTTCGATCATTTGAAGTTGTGAGGATTCAGAGTCTTCAGAACAGTCTTTCTGCAACTTCAAGCATTTTGACAGTAGCGGAAACTGAAAGATATAAAAACAGTGCATAAAAAGTTAAAAATGGAGCATGAAGAATCACCAAAATTCTTTAAAAATCCAACAACTTTTATAATCATTATTTCATCAAATTGAGAAACCCTTTTGTGTAATCAAGCTAAAACTGACAGAAAAAAAAAAAAATTGAGTAAACTGCCATTTTGGTCCCAGAGGTTTGGTCACTTTTTCCACTTTAGTCCAAAACTCAAACTTTTTGCATCTGGGTCCCTGTGGTTTCAGTTTTATTGCCATTTTGGTCCAAAAATGAAATCAGGTCATATTTATCTTATAAAATCCTGCAATTTTGTCATTTTCCTCAAGGGCAAATCAGGTCATATTTGTCTTATAAAATCTGGTATTTATTTAATAAAAAGAAATGACAATTTTGCTCCTGCGAAAAATGACAAAATAGCAGGATTTTATAACACAAATATGACCTGATTTCATTTTTGGACCAAAATGGCAATAAAACTGAAACCATAGGGACCCAGATGTAAAAGGTTTCAGTTTTGGACTAAAGTGGCAAAAGTGACCAAACCACAGGGACCAAAATGGCAGTTTACTCAAAAAAATTAAAAAGGCGATGAATTTAATTATAAATGAATTAAAAATGTTACCTTGTGAAGCAAATATCTTGTTTCATTCACTTGGATTATAATATCAGTTCTAACTTCTGAGGAAATTGACCTGAAATCAAACAATAATTAACACAAAAAGTTTCAAATATTAAATGTAAAGAAAAACAAGAGAATATATATATATATATAACTTCACTTACTTTACACCGGCTGAATTGTAAAAAGCATCAGAACGAGAACCAAGTTTCATGAACTTCATCACTGAGTCTTTATAGTTGTTAAATTCACCTTGTGAATATTATGAAATGCTGCATTCTTATCTCATATACTAATTATTATTATTTTCATAATTTGGAGTACAATTGCGAGTAAAGAAAGGCTTTTTCTCAGACAAGATCAGATACCTATTCACCTCAATCAATAAAACAGAGACAGAGTGCCATTAGCTAATGGAATGTATAATTCCCAATTCCACACGACACATAAATCATAATTAACCAAAAAAAGATATCATTTCAACAAAATAAAAACAACCCATAAATAGCCAACATCAAATTTAACCTTTCATCACAAAAAAAAAAAAAAAAAAAAAAAAAAAAAAAACAGAGACACACATACAATGAAAATTAACCAAAAAATATATCATTTCAACAAAATAAAAACAACCCATAAATAACCAACATCAAATTTAACCTTTCCTCACCAAAAAAAAAAAAAAAAAACACGCACACACACAGAGACACACATGCAATGAAAAAGATTGAAGCTTTGAATTACCTGATATGATTCTTGACAACCAAAAGAAATGAAACAAATGGAAAATGAATGGGTGTGTATGGATAACGATCAAGATTGTTTTTTTTGTTCATTATGAAACTTTTATGGGTCATAAAGTGAGCAATTTATGTTAGCCACAACTGTAACGGCCGCTGGGATGGTCCTGGAATTCTGGGTTGCACCTTTTTTGTCATCATGGCAATGGGGTCAAGGGGGATTAATGTTTGTGTGAAATGGTCCATTTCATTCATGTGGATATAGACTTTTCGTATATTTTTTTCTTTAATTTTGTTTCGGGGTTGTCTTCAATTTCATTATCTCTAGGTGTTTGTCAATTTATATATTCTTTTTTGTTCCTTTCTTACACAACATAAAAATCCTATTTGATTATAGCATAATTGACGTATTTATATCCAATGTTTTAAAAGCTGGTTTATACCGGTTGGTTAAACCGGATGCTGGAAATTTGGCCGGCACGAATCATACCAGTAAACTGAGGGAAAAACAAAGAAGTTGTACCGCCAATAAATTGGGTTATACCGGTATACTGGTACCGGATCAAAGGTTAAAATTTGGACTTTTAATCTTTTATAGGTCCAAAAAGGTGACGATTTACCTTCTTAGTAAAATCTAGCGCCAAAAAATTGTACCAATAGTGAATTTTGGATTATTTTTTATTATGGATTAACTTTTGAAATATTTTTTATTTTGAAATGATGTAGTTTTGGATTATTTTTTGAGTAAAAATTGTATTTTATGGATTTATAGGGTTATTTAGGTCAACCCGGTTCAAACGATTAAACCATTTGTGAGTCTAACCTGATATGATTTAAAAACCGGTTTTTAAAACATTGTTTACATAGACCGATTAGAATAGCTTGCTATTTTTTTAGTAGCTTTTTTTTTTTTTTTTGCGTTTCTTTATGTAAAGTCATTTTGTTTTGGATGTCCCATATATACATAAAGCTTTTTTTATTTTAGTTATTGTTTAATAAATGATTTTATGTAAACTTAGGTGGTTGAGAAATTAACTTTTTATGTTAGCTTTATAGATGAACGTTCAAATGAAAACCACTAGTTATTGTGAAAACTCGAAAATAATTAAAAAAGCCAAAAAAACATATCAATTCTTTTTTCATACCAATTTTCGCCATTTTATATATATAAAAAAAAATTGTAGTGCACATGTGTATGTGTACTACACATGTGTACTACAATTTTTTTTTTTTGGAAAAAAAACTTATATATAAAAAAACCTGCGATTTTTATAAAAAAATTGAAAAAAAAAATTGGTGTTTTTTTAGGCTTTTTTTAGTTAGTTTTCGAGTTTTCACAATAAGAGGACTGGGGGCGGTGCCTTTTTGTCCGTGATAGTGATACTTCCACGCGTGGTGGGAACAAACAACCCACCGCCACTGAACTTTTCAACGAGTGATAGCAAATGAGCGTGATGTTTTCAACGCGTTATGGGGTTTTAGTGATGGAACATGTGAGGGGGTGTGAGGGTTTATTGTGGGTGTTGTGAGTGATGACCAATGCCACTAAAAATGTTGTGAGTGATGGAAAAATGGTTGATGACATGGCGGAACTTGATTGAGTGCTTGTGAGTGATAGAATTCTATCACTAGTGACCACCCCCACCCCCCTAAAAGTGGTTTTTATTTGAACCACCCCCGAGTCCCCAACTTTATATATATATATATATATATATATATATATATATATATATATATATATATATATATATATATATATATATATATATATATATATATATATATATATATATATAGGGAGAGGCTCATGCGAGAACCACCTTTATTGTGAGAACCTTGAGAACCAATGTGAACACAACCTAAAATAGCTAAAAAAACCTAACCCCCAACCCCCCCCCACAAAAAAAAAACCTAAACCCCCCACCCCCCCCCCAAAAAAAAAACCTAAACCCCCCCCCCCCCAAGCTAAATGCTAAAAAAAACCTAAAAAAAAACCTAAAAAAAACCTAACACCCCCCCCCCCAAAAAAAAAACCTAAACCCCCCTCCCCCACCCCCCAAAAACCTAACCCCCCCCCCCCAAAGCTAAAATGCTAAAAACTAAACCCCCAAAAAACCTAAAAAAATCTAAAAAAATAAAAAAAAATCTAAAAATTTTTTTTTGAATTTTTTAATATTTTTTATGTTAAAATCGCTACTTTTAGAAGCCAAAAAAAATTTTTTTTTTTTTTTTAAAATTAAAAAAAAAAATTTTTTGCTTCGAAAAGTAGCGATTTTTTTATAAAAATATTAAAAAATTCAAAAAAAAAATTTTTGTGTGATTTTTAGCTATTTTTAGGCATTTTTGGTGTGTTCACATTGGTTCTCGCGGTTCTCACAATAAGAGGTGGTTCTCGCATGATCTTCTCCATATATATATTACAACTACAAGTTTGGTATTTTTAATTTTTTTTTGTTTTTTCACCAAACTTGTGGTGTAAAAAACTACCCCTCCGGCCGCGGCGTTTAAAATTTTTTTTTTTACGGCTGTGTTTATAATTTACACATCTAGTTGTAAAAAAAAATCGTGGTGAACGCCCACCCGTGGGGTGTAGTTCTCGCGGTTCTTACAACTCGAGGTGGTTTTCATTCTAGTGTGTGTGTGTTTAGTTATTATACATACTAGCCTATATCCCGTGTGACACACGGGTTTAAAAAATAAAATTAATAACTTATTATTTAATATGATCTTTTATATCTTAACAATCAAAATAACATCTAAGAGCATTGACATTCGTGCCTTTATCTTCATTTAGATAATTTAATATAAAATTTATTTTTCTCTAAATTATCTTTAGTTTTAAATAACGTATCACGTCCATCTCTATATCTATATTTTGATCTAACTGACAAACACTAATTTTATTATTTATTTTTCTTTCCTACAGACTCACAATCTAAAATATAGTTTATTGTATTTTTCTTCGTTTTAACCGTACACTCTCATCACACTTAAACTTTTTAACTTTGATTTTTCAAACCATATTGCTAAAGCTTTACGCAACCCTATTTTCTGAAGTTGGAATTCAAATTACCAACATAGGGTTTAGTGAAACTCTAGCCATATTATTTGGAAAGTAAAACTAAAAAAACCATATCTATATATATTATTATTAATATATTTATATATATTAATAATTTGAGAGGGAAATTAATTTCTTCAATAAAGAAATCCATTTTACACGGGATCCGAATTACTTTGGGTCGGGTTAATTTTTGCCCTTACTAACCGACATAGAATACGGATCATATATAAGGTTTTGATCAATCATTTAACCTAACTTTCTTCTTACACTTTCTCTCATCATCAGATCTATATCCGATACACACTCTGTCGCCAATCTCTTCGATTATTGCAGGTAAATGTTCTTCATTACTCCTAAATACGCTTTATTTATGTTGTTAGATCACATATGGAGTTTTATCTTCTTTAAAATTCAACGTTCGGTTGTTAATCGAAAATTATTTTTGGTGTTTTATGTAGATTGTTGCACAAAATCTTCAGTTATGTAGTGAAACTTGGATCCTTAGTTATTGTTTTATGTTTATTCAGATTTGATTGATTTTATTTGTATTTTGTAATTTTTGTTCATTATTGATGCTTAGAAACCCTAAATCCCATTATCAAAATACTGAAGATTATAATCATTAAAAGTCACCAATTTTTCAATAATCGAAGCTAATGTATTCTTTATATGTTTATACATATTTGCAGAAAACTATAGAGCCGGTCATTATTTTAGATGACGAATCTTTCAACAATCGTAGGTAAATGTTCTGTGTATTGTATTTTAGATGTTATGTTTTTTTTTGCGGAAAACCCTATCGGCATATCTTACATTATAATGTTGATGATAATGCATTTTGTTAAAAATACAGATTATGTTGATTTATTCTCATCATATGTTTTTGCCCTTTTTTTCCTGTTGTACATAACTTTTCAGTATCAGAATCAATTTTTTGATGTTGTATATTATTTTTGCCCTTTTTTCCTGTTCTAAAAATAAATTATTTTGAAAATTTATATAACGTATACTTATTATTGTTTGTAAAATTCATTGTTTTGTTATTAATAATTGACCTTTTTTCTTTTAATAAATTTGTATATTAATTTTCAGGTATCGACCCTTTGCACAACACTCCTTCATTTTTAAAGCTAATTGATGAAGATTTTCCAATATTTTTGGTACGTTTATTAAATTTATTCTAATGTTTTATAATTATATATATTATGTAAACTGATAATTTATTCGCTTTTTTAAACTCATAGGAATTACCTAATGACTTTACATCAATGGTTTGGGGAGACCACCCACCTTACAAAGATTCAGTTAAGATTCTTGATGGTGACAATATATGGTTTGTAAGAGTAAAAAAAACAGATGTTGGCCCTGTTCTTGCTGATGGATTCACCAAACTGGTTAGGGATACTCATGTTAGAAAAGACGACTACCTTATGTTTCAGACTTATGGACCGACCTCATTTTTTTTAATGGTCTTTAAATCATGTGTTCATAGAAACATGTTCATATCCAAGATAAACCCTCAAGAAGATGTTATTGTAAGTATTATCTTATAATATTTGTATGTTGAATACTTTGTTATGTTTGTATACTGCTTTTTAAGTTATTTTTTAATAATAATTATCACAACATATGCAGGTAATGGCAGATAAGTTTTGGAGAGATTTTTATGGAAAGATGTTCAAAGGTGGTCAATCAACTCTGTATTTAGGAGATACGTTTTGGAACGTTAACATGGACGGATTAATTGACAGGTGTGTTTTTACTCATGGATGTTCGGAGATGATAAATGAACTTGCCTTAGACAGGAGATCTACCTTTGTTTTCTCAATGCATGGAAATAAGGTCTTCGAGGTTTCAGTGTTTAATCATGAAACCGGTACTCAAATTCAGAACAACAGGGTTGAGTTAGTAGTTTTGGACGACCCAATCTATGTTGACGATTTTGATGAATTTGCTATCGAGGTTAGAATTATAAATGTACAATATTGTTTACTTATCAAGTAGATCTTATAATTACATAATTCATTTAACACATTGTTATTGGTTAATTTTATATTTAGACGGCATGTAAAGAGGAGTGTATTGATGCTGGAACTGTCATTGAAGAAGGTGTTGTTGTTGAAAGTAAAGATGTAAAAGCTCATTTGGCAGGTTTTGAAGATATGTTCAATGTAATTCTTTATATTATAAGAAAATTCTTTAACTGATTTTATAAATATTTTTATGATGTATTTTGACACTTTTTTTTTTCATTCTTAATTATATAGGATCAAGACGATTCCAAGTTTGATACCTTTTTCTCATCTCTACTTGAAATGGAAGACCTTAAGAAGAAGGTAGTTTTGGTTACATGTATCATTTATTTATTAAATAATAATTATTTCTATTATGTTAAACCAAAATTTATTTTGATCTGTAGTTCAAAGAGAATTGGGATTCAAAAACTGAAGGCAAAGGCAAACCAAGTGTTGTTTGTGATGTAGATTCAAAAACTGCGGATGAGGATATGATAGTTGAACAAAACTTGACGGCTGATGTGTGTGAAGATGATCTGGAAGGAAATCAAAAACATGTAAGTATTCAGCTTGTTCATTTTGAAATTGTTTTATATGTTTAACAATTTCTAATATATTTTATTGAATTATTATTTAACTTTTACGTATTCAGCCTTTATTAGACAAAGATAACTCCAAAAGTGTTTGATATGTTTAAAATTAATGAATTTATTTATTAGAATTATTATTAAAGTTTTACATAATCATGTTTTGGTAAGAAACAATGAAAATACAAAACATTCTTTGTTTATTTCAATCATTATTTAACTTTTACATATTCATATTTATTTTTTTTATTGTGAAGGTTAAAGGCAAGTCCAAAGTTTATGAAACTCAGGTATTTAAATCAAAAAATGAATACCGGTCAACTCACTTATCATTATATATTTCATAGTAACATGTTTATTTAAAAGTTGTTACTTATTTTTGTTACTTTTCATACAGACAAAACGAAGTCTTCGGAGCAGAATTAAAAGAGTTGATGCAGGAGCAAGCACTTCCTCTCTGGTCTTGAAATCCACAGAAACGGTAGAAAACATAATTGATAAATTTTTGACATTTACGGTTTAGATTTTATAGTAACAAATTTTAAAAAAACTTAATAATTATTTGTGTTGCTTTTGGTACAGACAAAAAGAAATCTTCGAAGCCGAATTAAAAAGGTTGATGAAGCGCCAATGACGGGTTCTCCAGTCTTGAAATCCACAAACCTGGTACAATTTTTGGGAAATATTTATTATTTACATAGTTCATATATCTTAATTATCTAGTGCTTTTCGTTCAATATGATTTCTGCAATAAATGGGTTTGGGTTTAAATTGTTAGCTAAAAATATTGCCACTATTTGTTTGGTTATAATATAGTCGTTCTTTCTTAATGGCTAAAATAGTGCTTTGTTCATTTCTTTTTGGTGATAATACATGTTTTTTTTGTTTCATGATAATATAGTCATTTGTTCATTTTGTAGAGTGATAATATATGTGTAATTCGCTTCATGATAATATAATAATTTGGTCCTTTTGATTTGATGATAACTTAGGAATTAGGTGTGTGATAACAATATACCTAATAGTATTGATTTGCATGATTATATAGTTTCCGCTTCCTTTCGTGATAAAATTGTTTTTAGTGATAATAGAGTGTCGTGTAGGGGTCTTCAAAATTAGTGGAGGAACTTGTAAACATCCTAACAACAAAGTAGTAATTTTATTGGTCTCATCTTTATTTGTGTGTGTTTACGAAATCGGATATCCGAACTTTGGAAGTCCAAACTTTCCAAAACGGTTTTGGATAGTGATATTTACTATCCGAAATATTCGGATAGGCGGTTTTGAACAATCGTGTTTGTTTCGTGATAATATATAATCTCTATACTATATATCTAGAATATGTTCAATTTAATTAAATTATCTTCAGAAAAAGCGCAAGAAGACAATTCAAATACTTAACCCACAATCAACGGTTTTGAACTTCAAAAGAATTGCGAAACACAGAATTGTAAGATTTTGTACATTTTTTTTTGTTTCTTTCTTGAACTTTTTATCAAAATGATATATTTAATCATGACTGTAATATGTTGTATTTTTCAGCGACTACCACCAAAAATGACATCTGTGTTGGACTTATCTCCTACTAATCTCAAAGAAGTGAGTGTTCAAAACATGACAGGTGAAGTCAACTTTATAATGACCAGATCGGAAAAAAACCGCAAAGCGTTCCGGTATGCATTTGTTGGATGGTCGAATTACTTGAAGGCTTGGAACATCAAAATGGGAGCCGAAATGTTTTTTGAGTTCAACAACTCAAGCAAGGTCTTGACACTGACAAAGGTTGTGGACAAGCGTGGTGTTAAGAACAAAAAATCGCGTGCATGAATCGGAAGTCTGCTTGTAGTTGTGGTGGTTTTTATAAACAATATATATGCTAATTTCTTTTGTTGGGCTTTAGAGTCCTACTTGGTCTAGAAAAACTTGGGGCTAAATTTGACAACTTTTGGTTTATTTTGGGTTGGGATTTTATGTAAATCAAGGTTAACAGGTAGTTAGGTAACTGCATGGTTGGTTGTTATTTTAGTGTATAATAACTTTGACTATTTTTGATATTATGTCTTAGGTTGAATGGTAATACACATTTGACGTGTGACTCAAGGGTTTAATATTTACAATTAATAACCTATGATTCAATTTCAGGTTTTATAGCTTAACAATCAAAATAAAATCAAAGAGCATTGACATTGATGCCTTCGTGTTCATTTATATAATTTAATCAAAATATTTGTTTTTATCTAAATTATCTTAGCTTTTAAAAAACCTATCACGTCCATCTATATATGTATATCTTTATCTAACAGAAAAACAAAATTTTTATTATTTATTTCTCTTTGTTACACACTCACAACAAAAAATATAGTGGATGGATATGAGCCTCTAAATATACAGGTTTACTTTAACGTCTTCACAAATTCTCTATTACAGAGATATCAATGTAATGGTATTTTTGTTGTTACTTTAAATTAAAATTACATAAGATTTTTTATATAGACTACTCAACTTATCATTGTATTACATTTCAAAAAATGGCAATAAATGAAAATAACGATAATAATATTCATACAGTATACTAACGTTTTTGACTTAAACTAAACATAAAGCGACATACACGTACAATTCACTGTTACTGAACACATCATATTTACATTTACATTACAAATTTCTAAAAACTTCTTTGTATACGACATTTGACGTTGTATCAGAAAGATTTCCATCACTATCTAGAATAACAATTTTAAGGCCATCTCGGCGGGTAACTCTTGATAATGCAACATACAATTGACCATGTGTGAAAACTGGATTTTTCAAAAACAAACCAACTCTAGAGAGTGATTGTCCTTGACTTTTGTTTATGGTCATTGCAAAAGATACCGCAAGTGGAAATTGTCTTCTTTGTAACTTAATGTGAAGTTTTTTGTCTGTAGGTATCAACGTAATTCTAGGAATATAATGACGATCGCCAATGTGACTTCCAGAGATAATCTCTACCTGTATAACACGTTTACCCAAAGAGACCACCTTTAATCTTGTTCCGTTACACAAACCACTTTTTTGGTCAATATTTCTAAGAAGCATGACCGGAACACCTACCTTGAATACTAACCTATGATTCGGCAAACCAGAAGCTTTAATTCCATTAAGAATATCCGGTGAGACTAATGCATCATCTAAATTCTCATTAAGCATTTCTGTTGGACATATACTATCGGAGCTTAAATATTCCTTCTCAACTCCCGGAAAAAGTGACAGCATACGATCGTTAATTTCTTGAACAACGTCATTTGTTGGAGCTAGAATGGCTCTTTGATGGAAGTAATTTGCTTCATTGAAATTATATAGAAGAGAAGGATATACAAACTCGATTAAGTCTGAAATGGGATCAGACGAATGTTTGATGAGAAGATCTTCGGGTATTTGTAAAATTGCATTGCTGTCATTCACACCACCGACATTACCTTCACCTATATCCAAAAGCCAGTTTGCAAACTTGGTAGTTTCTTGTATTTCAGATGGATCATTTGAGGTACTCAACCTCAAATTTTTGGTCAATTTTAGGACTTTGCAAGTTCTCCAAATATAAGAAGAACTTAAAGAAGCATTTACAATTTGTTGTCTGCTTCCTCCTGGCACCACAGGTAGAATTTGTCGGAAGTCTCCTCCAAAAACTATAACTTTCCCACCAAATGGCAATTCTGATGATGCTCCAGATACAGATCTAAAAAGGTCTTTTAACGATCTGTCCAAAGCTTCAAATCCATGTTTATGTACCATTGGTGCTTCGTCCCAAATAATAAGTGAGGTTTCTTGTAATAAACGTGCAAGATCGCTATCTGGCTTAATGAAACAAAAAGAATCCTCATCTAAATTGATAGGAATGTGGAACCGAGAGTGAGCAGTCCTCCCTCCTGATAGCAAAAGAGATGCAATTCCACTGGAAGCAACACTTAAAACAATTTTCCCTTCTGATCTTATAGATGCACATAAAGTCTTCCAAAGATATGTTTTTCCTGTTCCACCGTAACCATAAACAAAAAAAACCCCTCCTTTGTTGTTATCCACCGCTGTGATGATTTCTTCATATATAACCCGTTGTTCTTGAGTTAATGAAGAGAAAAGTTTACGAAACTCTTCAGCTAATATCTCCGTGTCATAAGCCAACTCTTCACTAAGTAAAAGATTGTTTGCGGAAGATATACAATCATTATTAGGAAAAGGCATACTGGAATACCTTTTAAGAGTGGAATTATTTCGAAGTAAAAACTTTTGGATCTCAAACAATGTTAGGTTCTTAATTTGATCTTCGTTAAGTACCAAACCTGTCAAATAATGAAAGTAAAGTCAAAATTTTATATTACATTAAGTTAAACATTTAGATAAATTCTATTATAATGGAAAATACCTGGATGTTTTAAAATACGACGTTGCTTGTAGAGAATGTCATCTGATAAGTAGGTGAAAGTTTTTTCCCACACAAATTCCGGTCTAGACATACTCTCGGACATTAACATTGTACAGAACAAACTTCTTAAATAATAACCCGATCCGGTGAAACTTGCTTCTATAATTGCTTCAACATATTCATTGTCATCATCCAAAAGGCCATATGCATAACATGCATCTCTAAAAGTAGGATACTCAACATCATTTACGGTTCTGATATCCTCAAAATTTCTTGGACCTTTCACATTGTTCAACAAAATCCTCAAATAATAAGCTTCACCGACTGAAGGAGAAACCGAATGAATTCTGCCAATTGAAAAACCTCTTTTCCTTGGTTTCCACTTACGTTTGTTGATCTTCCATACAAATTTTGTTGGGAATTCGACATAAGTAAGTTGACGTGCGGCAGGGTATTTTTCATTACAAACAAACCACTGTAAAAACATGGAAGCATTCACTGACGGTTTATCTAACACATCTTCTATTTCTTCAAATTCTTCATAGATAACATGTTGTTGTCCGGGAAGATGAAAAGGAAGCCTAATGACAGAAGGATTCCTATAATGTATATCATAAGAAAAAATCCGCCAAGACGCTTCACAAGCAGATATGTATCGACAACTATAGTAGTCTTTGATTTCATCAACCGTCTTTTCTTGATCATTTGCTTCTTTACTTGGTACAAAACAAATTGATGCCCTATCATGACCTTTATTTATATATTTAAACAGATATTTTATTGATCCGGCCTGATT
Organism: Helianthus annuus; assembly: GCF_002127325.2. Classification (NCBI taxonomy): domain Eukaryota; kingdom Viridiplantae; phylum Streptophyta; class Magnoliopsida; order Asterales; family Asteraceae; genus Helianthus; species Helianthus annuus. Next base: position 15,981,640 of record NC_035449.2, read on the forward strand.
GCACCACTCAACATTGATGTGTGCTTGATATCTTTGTAAAAGAATTTTATTGTATGGCACAACACTGCGGTTATCTAACTTGACATCTGACTTCTCAATAAAAACACCGTTGTTACGTCTTCTGTAAACGGGAAAACCATCACCATCTATGCATGTAGATTCACGAAATTTTTTGGGAAAATTTTTGGAACACTTTCCGTCAATCATGCAGGGACAATTCATTTTTTCAACACCACAAGGACCATGAATCATGAACTCACTTACAAGAAAATATAACTCTGGTTCTTTGTCTTTGTCAGGTATTTCGGCAGAAATGAATGGATCGATATAATCAACGGTTGGAAGTTTGTGGTCGGCATGCATAAATAAGCACAAATGAGCATGAGGCAAGCCGCGCTTTTGAAACTCCACCGTATATACAACTAAAAATAACAAAAAAAGATATTTAAAATTGTGTATTATATTTACTTTTTAATGTTTCCTACCGTTTACTAACTAAATAAGCATATATAACATAGTCTAAAGTGTATTTATTATAAATTTGGAAAATAATGTAGAAAACTTTGAAGACAAAAACAAAAATAATTAAAATACCTGCTTGAAGCTTTCCAAGAATTGCATTATCCCTTAAGTCTTTAATGATGGAATCCAACTTGATTTTAAATAACCTACATAAAATATCAGGCCTATCTTCCGGGTTAAGATTCGTGTCCTTATGAAACCTCTTCACTTCAGGCCATTTTGGGTTACATGTGATTGTTATGAAAAAATCAGGATAACCATACCATTTACAAAGGGACATGGCATCTAAATAATTTTGAAACATGTACCGTGCACTACCAGTAAAAGACGAAGGTAATATAACACGCTGACCGATTTTAGAGACATCACTTTTGCCTTGTTCTTTAACAGAACATAAATTCTCAAAAGTCTCGCATCTTAATTTCTTTTGTTGAGTACGTATGTATAAGAGCCTTTCGCTTTCAATCATAGTATACGCATCGACCAAAAATTGTTGAAAAAGCCTTCTGGAATTTAGAACCAAAGAACGTATTCGATCGATCTTGGATTCTGTAGCAAAAGTATTCTCTCATTGTGCACGTATGTCTTTTACTGGTGCTTGAAGTAGAAACATCACTGCTGCTTGAAGCAGAAACATCACGATGAAGGATATCAATTCTATAACCATCATCACCGTAAACAAAAAGTAGGGGATATTGAAGAGCTAAATAAGAAGGATGTAGTTCACTAATTCGCTCGAGATAACCTTGTTTACTCTTCACAATAATATCTCTCGGTTCAAACAAAGTGTCAATATCTCCAACTATTAAAGCAGCAACTTCAGAAGCAGTTGGCAAGTTATATGTCCTACCATCTTTATTCCTTTTTGCAATAAGGCGAATCTTAAGATTCTCACAAGGATTTCTTTGAAAACAATCTCTCGCCATTCTGTAAGACTTAACCAACTGATTGTGAGAATCTAACATTGCCTTCAATTCTGAAATAATTTCAAAATCCAAAATTTCACTACTTGAGCTGGACTGTTTTCGGCTTTCCCTAATTACAAAAAAAAATATCTAAATTAAATAAGGATTGATAAAAAAAAATTTATGAAATATGAATTATAGTAATATTAAATAAAAAACATACCCTAAAACAAATTGTCTGTTTGCAACCTCATTCTCAGTATCATATATATATAACTGAGAAAACTTAGGCTTGGATCCATTCGTTGGTATAAGACTTCCAATACTATGATAATTCTCACCACTAAGTCTGAATACATAAGGAGAATTACCATTGTTAATGGAGTTGTCTACTTTTCCACCCATGGAAGTAAAAGAAAACATTGAGTTGTAACGACGAATGTTTTTCAAAAAATGAATGCTTTTAGAGTCAGAAGAAGTATAAAGACTTTTATAATCAGAGGGCGGGGGCTTGAAATCGGGAAGTTTGACTTTGCTGTAACCACAACATAGAGAAAAACTTGATTTAGTCTTTCTTTGATAACTTCTTAAGACTTCATCTTTCCATAATTTTGCATGACATGTTTCACATATATGACTCTGATCACCATGATCCAAGTAATCTGTTAATGGAAAAGTTTAATTTTGTTATTATACAATTATAACATGGTATTGTTAAATTGAAAAATATTTCGAAGTGGAATATTACCTTTTGATATGCCACAAAATATATTCGTTATAAATTCTCCGGAAAAATGGAGTTTTTCTAGAGAATTGTTCAACGAAGATAATTGAATATTCTTCTTTGACGTATAAGTACCTAAAAAAGGAATTCGGAATTAACAATTTTCAATATATATAAATATGTTAACTACTAATAATAATTTGAATTTACATTTTTAAAATATAAATAAGTAAATAACATACTTTGTGGTAATTTGATAGATGCTTGTGTAGTTGACCTTGGAAATTTTACTGATGGAGATTTAATTGCTTGTTTTTTGCCTATCACGATATTGTTTCCTGATGCTCCGACAAAACTTTGGGCTACTATAATCATCAGTGGTGATTGAAGCTGAAAAAAAATATAATGTTGTATACAAAGAGAAAAAGTTAATGGATTAATGTACATTTTTTTTAAATTTAAAATATTAAATTTAAAAATTTATATACCATTAGTAATATCTGATAGCATAGGTGTAAAATAGATATTGGAAGAATGAACAATGGTATGTTGATTTGGATTTGATTGATAAGGAATAACAACTTCCTTCACATAAGGGACAGTTCTATTAATTGGTGAATTGTTAAAAACTGAATTGGATATCTGAAGAAGAAGTACCTGCAAAAAATATGACAAGTATTAATAATAATTTGAATTACTATCTTGTAATTAGATAATGAGAATACCACCATACTTTGACAATATGTGAGACAAGTTTGTGTAGTTGAAATTGGATTGTTTGGTGAGGTAAAATTCAAGCCTTTTTTTCTCCTATCTAGATATTCTTTACGGATGCGCCGATTAAACTTCGAGCGAGTATAATCATTATCGGGGAGTGAAGCTGTGAAACAAAAAAAGTGGATAACAAAGAAAAAAACAAAGGAAAATATGTACTTTTTACATAATTGATTATAATAAATAGGTACCATTTGTAACATCTGATAGCAATGGTGTATAATAGATATTTGAAGCAGTGTCAGTGGTATGTGTGTTTGGAATTGATTGATAACTATTGACGACTTCCTTCCCATAATAGACATTTATATTAGTTGGTGATTGGTCAGAACTAACTTGGACATTTTGCAAACCTGCTTTATGAAAACAAATATTTAGTAGTGTAATAATAGTGTACTCATAATATTTCCAAAAAATCGAATTTATAAATTAAATAATATGTGAGTAATGAAAATTAAGTTTACAAAAATGCTTATTCTTAAATAATTAATGGTAAACTGAAAAATTACCTTTACACTTTTGGTGGGAATTCCTTTATCGATCTCTTCTTTTCTCATAAGTATTCTTTCCTTAAAATCTACAATGAATACACCTATTTAAACAATAATCAAATTGGTGAAATTTAAATAAACTAAATACATACCATTTGTAATGTTAGATAACGGACTTCGCGTTTGAAAGCCTGAATAAATAAAATAAACTATCATTAATTTCAAATTATTGTTTTATAAGTGGGAATAAATTAATATTCAATGGCATATATTTATCACAAATAGGAGAAACTAATGAAAACATGACCTTTCCCTGTGGAAGCCAAATCACAACGTTTCGTTTTTTTAGCTGCCAGATGTAATTTCCTTTTTTGTCGCATAACCTTTGCTTCAAAAATTCCATCGTTTTGATCTGAGGATAATAATATATGGTATAACTAAGGAATTAAGTAATTTAAATAGACTGAAATATAAGCCATATTTAGAGAAGTATTTAAAAAATTATTAATTTAAAATATGGAGTTGTAAAATTACATAATAAGATGTGGAGTATTTGGACAGTAAAGAATTTGAATGTTTAAAGGGTATAAACTTTTGAAAATTATGTATTTTGATAAATTATGTAGTACAATCGCAGTATATAAAAAACAAACTTATGTTTTGAATTAAAAATATCGTTTATCATGTATTATATGTGAGTGTCGATATTTACAAAACATTTGACGTTTTTCTGTAACTACTTATCAACTGAAGATGATAATATATATTCTCCAAAAAGTAGTTCATAAAGGAGCAGAGTTGAAAAATTTATCAACACATTACAACCACATCAAATATAATAGTGTCAAAAATAAATGAAAAATGTAACAAAACATTAATAAATTAAAAACCAAACATAATACTTGCTTTTAAATATTGTCTAGAAGCATTCAGTACAACAAAACGATATTAAACTTCTTAAACATAAAAGCTTGAATGATCCAAAGCTTTTGAAGTAGTTCTTAAACGATAAACATAACTTAAAACACATTAAAATAACATAGGAAACCAACACTTAGAACATAAAGGCGGTAAAGCCTTCATTTTTCAATTTTTGGAATTAGGAGAGTTGGTTTTCCAGGTTTAACTGGTTTGGTGGTTGACATTTCTCCATTTTCATCAACATCATAACTCTCAACCAAGTTTTTCTTGAAAGCAGGTTTTTTGGTTTTCCTCTTAAAAATCGCAGGCTCACCAATAGGCTTACTTGCCATGGCAGTGTCCTCCAAATTTTTGGGCAAAGGGGTGATGACATTATCATCCATGGACTCAGAAGGAACCTAAAAATGATAAACAAAATTGGTGTCAAAAAAATAATTTGAAGATTTAACTTAAATTTTTAAGTATTTAATATAACTTTACATACCTTCGATTTGAAGTCTTCATTTGATTTGGTACCAACAGTGACTCCCATAATAACATCAGTGCAGTTATCATCCTGCATTTTTGAAATTGTTCAATTTTAATATCAAACAACTAAAATAATTCACAAACATATAATTGAAGATAAAGTATAATAATGAGTAAGTTTATAGAGTACACAATGCATACATTCAGGTTAACAGTATCTTCTGATTCCATATCAGTGAACCTGTTGTTCAAAGAAGCAGTAGTTTCCACCTACAATGTTCGCCATAAATTGAGTATGTAAAATATGTTTATATACTAAATGAACCGGAAATTAAGTACTTAAACTTAATATTACCTCAATGTTGTTTGCTTTCTTCTCAAGCTCAAATATGATATCCTCATCGTCAGTCAATTTAGAAACACCAAAAAACCAAAAGTTGTGTTCAATGTTGAACTCACTGATATCAATCTTGAATGCAAATTTTTTCCCTAAAAGAGCTTCAACTCGTCAGGATACAGACCCTTATCACCACCCTGTAGTATATATACAAAAATATTATTGACATATTATCGGGGAAAAAATTAAAATTTCGAAATTTATTAAATGGAAACTTACAGCAACGTGTTTCTCAATTAAGTTAGCTGCAGTTGTATTTAGAATTCGGCAAGCATCTCTGTCAAACAATGTCAATGACACAGTTCCACTGGAATCTTGAACAGTCAATGGAATTTTAAGCCTAAATCACAAAGTGTCAAAATGTTAGCAATGAAATATACACACCTAAGAGAAAACATAAATTTCAAACAATTTAAAATTATTTACACCTTTTAGTATATTGAATCACAGTGTCCTTGCAAGTTTTCGTTTTGCACTCATAAACCTCTTCTTCATCAACCAAGACACCAACCGTAGGTGTATCATTAGTAACTTTTGGGAAAACCTTCTTGTTACAAGTTTTACAAGCAAAGTAATACCAAGGCAAATCTTCAGATATCATTTGAACAGTACCAACCACAACAACAGACTTGGCCTATAAATATGTAGTTTAGTGATAATGACAGAAATAATGTTAATAAAAAACATACTCAATTGTAATACCTGATTGAGATTTACTTCAGCTATGTTGTTGAATTCAGATCTAACAACATACTCATCATACAATGATAAAAAAATTCCAGAAAGCCGAGAAGATTGACTCGAACATGACGAAGCCGCAGAGTTTGCAATAAGACTGTTACAAATAATTATATTAGATTAATATTTATGTAAGTCTAATATATTAAGGAAAAAATTTAATAAATTAATTCTCGGTTTGCATTCATTGAAAGGATTCACCTGTTACGAAAAGCAGTCATTTCATCAACATCAGAATTTATGAAAAGCTTGGAAACATTGAAACAGCTGTTAACATAACCAAAACGACCAAAGTACTTCAGTGTACCAAACTGCAGAATGACAACAATAACACATGTTGTTCTCTGTTTCCCATTGCTCTAAAATCCGATCAGCATAAGAATCCCATAAAGACAGGTATATTGATTCCATCCTTGAAATAAAATATCCCAAAAATCAGGCTTAAAGTAAATGGGTAAAAAAATATAAATTAGGAATTTATAATCAATAGATTGAATAAGAATTAAAACACATACTCTAGATCTTGAATGATGACATTCAGTTTCTTGGTGTCTTTACCCCTTGCTGTCTAAACTTCTTAAGGTCTTTAACATCAGCAACAAAACCAATAACATCTAGAAAATGGAAGTCGGTTAAATGTTGAAAAAAATATACAGTATATAAAAACATAACTAAAAAACATGTATGAGGTTTTTAGTCACCTATAGATTTGTTTCTGGAACAGTTTGTCAATGATATCCTTAAAGGATGTGAATGAGAACCCATACAGGGGACCATTGAAATCCTTACATGGATACACATCGGTATCACAGTAGATTCCCAGCTTGTTTTTTGTTGTCCACATACTTGTACTTGGACTCATTTAAACCAATAGTCGGTTTGACAATGAAATAGCAATCTGTTTGAAATTTGAATAATAAACATAAATGAATTAAATTAACTATAAAAAGTTAACATGTAACGTACTTGTAAAAAAGTTGGTATGTAAAACATAAATCTTAAAAAAATAATCAATAACTTAATATACTAATTTACAATTGAAGATGATAATATATAATTAAAATATAAAATACAAACAATGTAAAATATATTAAGCATTTGCTTATTTATACATGTTATAACTTATTGCATATAAGTAAGTTATAGGTACCTTTTACTTCTACAATATGTGGATGTCACCAAATTATTTTTTAATAAATTTAAGGATAAGGTAAATTGTAAGTATTACAAATATTACTAGGATGTTTATAATATAAGCATATAAGGTACTTCAATGAAAATGTGGTCAAAAAGTTGTGGTTGTTCCATTACAAACTACTCAATACTTATTAGGGATAATATGATAATACAATTGATAATACGTTTTTTAATAGACATTAATTTATAACTACCATTTAGTTCTACAATATGTGGATGTAAATAACTTCTTTTAAATAAATTTATGGATACGGGAATTTGGTAGTATACAAATAATTTATATGTATAAATTGAAACATGTGAGGGACTTAAATGAGAATATGTGAAAACTTGACGTTCAAAATTGAAATAATCATAAATATCTAGGGGTAACATGATATTAACTACTAAATTAATGAAGTGACTAAAAATAATTTAAAACAAAACACATAAACAACCAACGCAGCTGTAAAAATTAAATTTTATGTAAATAAGGCAGTTGTAAATAAGTTATATGAAACACTTAAACAGGCAACTTGTTGCATTAAATATTAGTTAAACTACTTTAAAAGGTTATAAGAATATACCTGATTCATTAAAACTTGTTCAAATCTCGGAAACCATCTTCGGAGAACATTGGCTTGCATGGTGGTTCCCTGTCAAATAAAAAAAAAAGTAAAAAAATAAGGAAATAAGCACAATAATATAATACTTTTAGGAGATGACATAGAAAGAAACATGAAACTACATTTTACATGTTAAAGTGAGATGTTCATAAGCAGAAGGATAACACTTTAAATTAAAGGGATAAGTAATTAGATAACATAAATTTTAACAAACTGACTGCCTACTGCATGAAAACGTTATAAGTTAGTTTTTTAAAAATTTTTCACTTTATTTCAAAACCCCTTCTTGATAGCACTTTAACAAACTAACTGAAAAAAAATCACTGGATAAAATTTAACTTAAACGGATAAGTTAAATTTTAAATTTGTTCGTTATTAAAAAATCTACTTCATATGAGAAATATATACCTCTTCATCAACAACGATCATTTCGATTGAGTAAAACTGCTCTGGATTGTTATACATCGGTTGCTTCCATAAACGGAGTACACGAACCTTCACAGTGTAATCACGGCGAGCCAAATCCAAATCCTTCAAATAAGTGATGTTACTATATCAAAGAAATATGCGTTAATATTACTATGTATAAAATACAATATGAAACAGAAATGTATAAAAATTCAATTCCGTACCCGTGCTCCATTACTTCAGTAAGTTGCTTCAAGATGAAAGGGAAGAAGGAGAATTGAAGTTGGTGAAAAAGGAGGAAGGGGAGTGGATATAAATAGTGAGGTTGGAAGAAAAAACAAAACTATATAAGGTATATGAAAGTAATCAGATTAGTCAACTTTTTTGGATAGGTAGTAGATTAACTAAAAGGTGAAAACTTTGAAATGTGTATTTGTCCTTATAGTTGACCGACAAAAAGGTTTAAGCTTACAAAACCTCAATATAAGAAACCAATGAACCGTTGAAAGTGAAATTTTTAAACAAAAAAATTCAGACCATTTTAGGCTTTCAGTTTTGTTTTTATTATTCTGTTTTTAAAATATGTCTGTTAACGGCCTTAATAGGCTGTATAAATATCAGTTGGTGTATGTAGAGTTTTTTTGTTAATGAAACCGTTGAAAGTCAAAATTTTTAAAGGAACAAATAATTCAGACCCATTTTAGGCTTTCAGTTTTGTTTGTATTACTGTTTATATAACTAACCGTCTGTTATGGGCCTTAATAGGCAGTATGAATTTGAATTGGGTATGTACAGTTTTTAAAGTTAATACTTATTTCTTAAAACTTTTAAATACATATGTATATAAAATATCTTTTAATTCTTAAGGACTACTGTTGTAGGTTTAAATTATTATCTTTGTAAAAATAAAACAGGTTTATGGTCTTTAAAGTGATTACAAAACTATGGTTATGAGTAGAAAACAAAGTGTCTTTATGAAACATCCTTGAAATTTTTATTACTTTAAAAAAAATGAAATAATGTAAGTATATATTTAAACAAAAAAACTTCTACCGTTAATAAACTGAATTTGTGATGAATTTGTGAGTACATATACAACGATAACAGAAAATGAGACTTAAAAATTATATAACTTTCTAAAAATACATATTTCCGCTTTTTAAAGGTTTACAAAAAATGGTTGTGAGTAGAAATCAAAGTGACTTGACCTAAGGTCCTTGAACATTTTTATTTACTTTAAAAAAAAGAATTAAAAGGAAAAGTATTTCTGAAAGTCAAAATTATAACGAAAATGGTTTTTTGAATGGTCATAAGTGGAACAAAGATGGGTAAGGTCAACTAAAACTCAAGGTATTTCTGAAAGTCAAAGTTAAAGGTTTAAAAAAAGTGACTAAGTATAGGTTTATTAACCTTTTTTAACAACATCATAACAGAACATAAAAGTAAAGGCAGTTTAGGGTTAAAGTGTATTTAAAAACATCATCATATATGAAATAAACATTTCAATAAACGCGATAAATAAAAAAAGGATCAAAAACATAACCTTTTAATAACGACTTTAAGAACCGGAAGCATGCCGTAGTGATGGAGAAGAAGAATGGTTGAGCGAGTGGAGAGGAAATAACAACAACAAACGCCTACAATCAATAAAATAAACTGATAAAGATAACAACAATGAACAAAAAATATAAAGTTATTAAAATTAACTTTAATTAACATGATACATTTTCACGTAACAAAAACCAATCCTCTGTTGAAGAAAGCAACCAGTGACAGATTTTTGATGGAATTATTATGAGGGGTCGGTGACATTGTCAAGGAGAATAAGAAAATGCTATCACTAAGCATCTAATGACACTCCTTGACAACATCACCGAACACATCGATCTTTCCAGCAAAGGTCTGTCAGTGGTTGTGTCTTCAAGAGAGGGTTTAATTCTTATTAACTTTTTAGGCGTATCATCTAAACGGTAAAAAAGGTGAACTTATGGATTTATTTTAAACCGCAATTATACCATCTGCAAAAATAAAAATAAATTTAGGGATTAGAATTTAAAAATGACAAATAAATATCAATCAGAAATATGATAATCGCGTGTATAATGTACAAGTATTTACCTTAAGTGGATCTGTTGATGAATAAGCAACAACCAAAATTTGTTTACAAAATAAAACAACATCTTTGTTAATGTGTAATTGTTAACAAAAGTGTTAGACTACACTAATGGATAAGTCAAAAGTTAAACAGCAGCGGAGTCACAAAAAGTAAAAACAGCGGATTCATATATTCATCATCAACATAATCAAAATAAAACATAAATACGTTTAGGGTTAAAGTGTATTTAAAAATCATCATCATTAAATTATACATTGAAATACACGCGATAAATCAAAAACAGGAATTTTATTAACAAAATGCAATCACAAATCATAGATACGAATAAAACATTTTGTTGGTCATAAAATACACATAGCAACATAATTTATGTGGCATACAATGGAAAGGCGGTTTTAAAACAATATTTCAAATAAAATCCGTGTGTCACACGGATATAGGCTAGTATTTCAAATATAATCAAACAAACACGAAATTATATCATCATCAACATCATCATCATAACAGAACATAAACTAAATAAGCTTTAGGGCTAAAATTAATTTAAAAACATCATCATCATGAAATTAAACATTTCAATACACGAGATAATTAAAAAACAGGAATCAAAAACATAACAAAACAAAAATCAAATAAACAAAACACTAAAATTATAAGATGAAAAAACACAAACTTGTAAAACACGTGGTTCAGATCTACAAATAATCACTAACAAAATAAAATCAACAAACGGCTAGAATCAAGAACAGTGATCAAAAACATAAGGAAAACATAACCGATTAAACACTAATATGAGGAACGGATGGTTCAGATCTACAATAGTAAGTCAGAATACCAGGTTAAAAAAGTACAAAAAATGGAGAAGAAATAACAAATAAGGAGGAACCCAATACAACGGAGTCACAAAAGTAAAAAACAGCGGATTCATATAATCATCATCAAAAAAAGCAAAATAAAAAGAAAAAGGTTTAGGGTTAAAGTTTATTTAAAACATCATCATCATGAAATTATACATTAAAATACACGCGATAAATCATAAACAGGATTAGAATTAGAATAACAAAATGCAATCACAACTCATAGATACGGATAACACATTTGGTTGGTCATAAAATAACACATAGCAACATAATTTATGTGGCATACAATGGAAAAGGCGGTTTAAATAACATGAACAAAAAACATAAGGAAAACAGCATATTTCAAATTAAATCAAACAAACACAAAATCATATCATCATCAACATCATCATCACAACAGAACATAAAACTAAATAAATAAGCTTTAGGGTTTAAAATGGATTTAAAACAGCATCATCAATGATTTTAAACATTTCAATCACGCGATAAATTAAAACATGATCAAAACATAACAAAACCAAATCAAATAAACACACACTAAAATTATAACATGAAAAAAACCCTAACTTGTAATACGAATGGTTCAGATATACAATAATAAAAAACAAAATCAAATCAAACATACGGCTATAATCAAGAACAGTGAACAAAAACATAAGGAAAACATAACCTATTAAACCGCGGTGTTTTTAATCTTCAACAAATTTTATTAAAAAACATAATCATTTTGAGGGATAATCAAACCTGAGTCAGAAAAGGTTGCAAATACCTAGAAGAAACACTAATATGAGGAACGGATCGTTCAAATCTACAATAGTAAGTCAGAATACCAGGTTAAAAAAGAACAAAAAATGGAGAAGAAATACAAATAAGGAGGAACCCAATACAACGGAGTCACAAAAGTAAAAA